>NC_056731.1:1207235494-1207297994 GCF_019279795.1 Protopterus annectens
AGGAAAATATCAATCCATTGGTCAGATCTTTGATGTTATCAATAACAAGGGGCATTCCAACTTCCTGACAAAGTTCCATAAGAAGGCTCCATACCTTCCTACATACCCATCACACTATCTCCCATGATCAGAAATTCATCAAGGTAATGAATTGCTCTGTGATTACGGGCTCTTTGTTGCCAATACCTATGCAGGGCTATGCTGATCTTTTTGAAGGTGGAACATGCCATCATGCAGTCCATGAGTATTGTTATGAAATAATAAAACTGATCTTCAAAGTGCATGCTCAGCAGTGGCCAGTGATGTTTTCAGGGTGGCAGTAAATTAAAGCCTGTCTCAAAATCTAGCTTTGCCAGTCATGATTCATTGAACTTCATAATGATCTTCCCATCATCTAATGATACATATTGGGTTCAAGCCTCATGCTTATCAATATTGTTATTTACAGAAGAGCCTGTGGAAAAGTGAGATGATTAATCAGCTGCTACTCACTTTCCTTCTATTAAGGCACTAGTCCAAGGGGAGAAATTCTGAAGACCTCAAAAGGAGAAACCTGAAACAGATCATCTACTCTCTCCCCACTTGTACATCCTGTTAATCAAATCTCGTACAATATCTTCATTATCTATACACACGGAGCAGAATGGAGGAGAGGTGTTGACTACAACTCTGAGCTGAGATATATAAGTATCCTGTTTTTTGGATTATTTATACGGATTATTGTTTCTAGTAATTTATATATAGCACTTTTTATTGCCTGCTGCATAGTTTTTTAGTGTATTTTATTGCTATTAAGTAATCTGCATGGGTAACTGATTTGTTTGCAGTTAAAAGCATTCTGCAGAGTCTCATTGTTCCTTTATCTGTTTAAAAACTCTCATTTTGTGGCTTTCTGTAGTGCTTACTGTCTGTAGGCTAATAGCTTTAGTATTGTCCTAGTTCAGATTTGCTGGCTCTGGGCTTGTTTGTTTCTACAGTGATTGTTCAAAGCACATGAACAGGCCGTCTTGAATTAGCAGAAGCCTTTCTTTACCTTGTCTAGATTGTGTTAATTGGCTGCTGGCTAATGGGGACTGGTTCTTTTGTGTTTTTGTAACAAAAAAAAAAATTGCCTGAATCTCCTTGTGTTCTGACTGTGCTTCTCAAACATTTTAGAAATATAGAGTATATTTTAGAGCATTTCTTATAACTGGAATTGCCTTAATATTGCTACAACTCAAGTGCTCTAGGCTGCACTGCATCTGAAGTGTTTGTGTGTTTTAGCTGTTTCTGTATATATAGACTTCTCTATAAGTAGACTAGCTACTTATTCTGCTGTATTACTGCCTCTTAAATCGTTTTTCAGTTGTGCACTTGCCTTGCTTCATTTAAAAAGTTTTAAATTGCTAATTTTGTAGCGTTTTAATTGCATTTACTGTTTAGGACTAGACACTCAAGTGTGTTAGCCTTTTCTGTGTTTATTTACTGTATTATTGCATTGTTTAGCTTGTTTCAACAAAAAAAATACTATCTTGTTTGCTCATTTCCCACCTTTCCTAGCCAGTCCATATCCCAAGCTTTGCTTGTCTCAGGACTTTATTTTCTGTGTTCAGAGCTATCCAGACCTTGCTGTGGTAGAGGGAAGTCCTACTGCTTACCAGTGGGACTGGTGAACATTGTTCTGCCTATCTAACGCTAGAGGAGTGGTTTCCAGCTTGAAATTGTAATTTTATTAACCTTTTTGGGCTGATTTCTATCCCTTTCAACTTTCAGGCTTAAAAACGTGTGTGTTTAACACATTTTTCGCATCGTGCAGCACTGCGAGGCTACAGTTAAACTATTCCAGGTGCCAGAAAGTGTGCTCTTCAAATTTTCCCTTAGAACTAGCTGGTTTCTCAGTAGTAGCACTAAAATCTGAACCCTTGTGACTAGCACTTGCTCTAGAACCTGCTGGAAAGCACTAGGAAGCCTGGAACTGATACAAGCACTCAACTCTCCTTGTCAATAAGGAGAAATTAATCGTAGGCACTAAACAGCCTATAATTGCAAAGTATCTAGCAAAGGTAAGGGAAAACAGCTCTTAAACTTTACAAAGAAACAACCTAAACAGGTATGTCCAAGGGTCAGCTTCTGGTGATTTCTCCTGTCCACCTGGTGAAACTGGGCATACTGGGGCAATGCGGCAACTGCCGCATGTACACAAACAATCCTCCCCTCCTACCACCCAACACTACAACCTGCGAGAGATGCACTTACATAGCCAAACTGGAAGTAAAGCTCTCTCCAGCCAAGATTGTGCTAGACAGTCAAGAGGAGAAGGTTAACACCTGCACTACACCTCAAGTAACTCAAAGCCCTTCAAAACCCACACCATCAACACCCACACATAGCAACACTAAACCTACATATGCGGAGGCCCTTAACATTAACCTGCCCAAGCAACAAGGACCTCCAATGCTGAAATGCAAACAAACACCAGTCACAACCAAAGTGACACATAGCCCACAACACCAGTGTGCCACCCAACAACAGCCCCCTAAGGCAAGACAATGTACCCAACACTTTAGTCATAGGTGACTCTATAGTCAGGCACACTGATGTCCCACTGACCAGGCTGAAAAGGAGAAAATTACAGTCAGCTGCCTGTCGGGTGGCAGGATCTGCCACATAATGTATGCACTCAAGTCACTCCACAACAAGTACAAATACGACTCTGTCATTGTCCATGCTGGAGTGAATGACTTGAGACGTACCTCCCTGGACTACATGAAAAGAGACATGGAAGAGCTCTTGGATCATGTGACCCAGGCAGGTATGACCCTAGCTCTGAGTAGCATCCTGCCTTCACCCAGAATGATACCACAGTATAAGGACAAAATGATTGACTTCAACAATTGGCTAAGCTTCTGGTGTCATTCAAAGGGAATCCAGTATTTGTCTGCCTGGAAAGACATCATCGACAAACCACGATGCTTTGCCAGAGATGGTCTGCACCTGTCACCCCTGGGATTCAGGTTACTGGCTAAAGCTCTTGCCACCCCTATAGTGCCTTTTTTAGGCAAGGTTCAAAGGATAAAACCACCACCTTAACAGATACAAGCATGCAAAATCTGAAGGTAATGCTACTCAATGCTAGAAGTCTAAACCTCAAAATGCACTCTCTCGAGGCACTCCTAAAAATGGAGAACATCGATATCTGTGCAGTAACTGAGACCTGGTTCAAGGGTCCAGAGAGCACCCCTGCAATACCAGGCTACAATTCTTACCACACTTTTCGGCCACAAAGCCAAGACCGAAATACTGGAGGAGTGCCCATATTCACCAAGGATATTCACACCTCCAGGCTAGTTGCCCAACACAATGCATCTGAAATTCTCCAACAGTTATAAAAACTAAGTTAATGTAAATGCTAATTTATACTTCTGCTGGAAGAGAGAGGGGGCTGTTCGTTTCTACAAATTTAAAATGCTACACATTGGACTTTTGTTTTACCCCCACCCCCCCAGACAGAAGACTAAAACCTAATGTCAAGCTGTTATTCTGCTCAATCATATTTTAATAACTGGGAGCTGTTCACACCTGGCAGTATAACACCATATCTCTTAGTTGTTTCAGAAATCTAATAACTCCTATTATGTTGGAATGGTAAAATATTAACAGAAAATTGTCATATTTTGTCTTTCTTGTATTTTATGGCAAAATTATAAAAATAATGGCATCCTGGATATGAATTCCAAGCAGATGTCAATATGCTGTCCTTAAGGAAGGGGGTGGCATCTCATAAAATGTAGAGAGTAAGGTATAACTTGCTAAAAAAGTACACTTGTAGAATTTGAACATATATTAGCAAGAAAGTTGACACAAATGAGTGATCTTTTGAAATAAAAGATTATTTACCTTGTTTCAGGTGTGCAAACCAGAAGTAACTGAATCTTTCACCAAACTACAAAACTGTACCTGGCTTATAAGTGTAGATTCAGTTGAATATGTTCAGAATGATGTTTTGCTACTATGGTGCATTTCAAATTACTTTCCAAAGGTGAAGTCACCTGTGGTACCCATTCCATTACCATGGGTTATAAACTTATAACTTGGCCTGGGTAGGTGATGGTGCAGGCCAATAAAAATAAAATAAGTTTGCTAATAATAATAGCAATATGACTAATAATAATAATAATTCATTTTGCTGCTATTCTGAGATGATCCTATCCTGCTGACTTTCACACACACACACACACACACACACACACACACACACACACACACACACACACTGATGCATTGACTATTTATAAAGAAAAATGTATGGCTGGGAGACTTCAGTGTATAATAACAAATACTAATGTGTGTAATATAACTTTAATTCTGGAGTTCTACTGGTATAATTCTAGGGTGTGCACTTCAATATATTTTTTGTTGATTGTACAAAGGGTTAAAGGTAAATCTCACACTAGTATCTGATGCAAAAATACTGTACATTTGTAGTAGCAAGCCTACTGTGTGTGTGTGTGTGTGTGTGTGTGTGTGTGTGTGTGTGTGTGTGTGTGTGTGTGTGTGTGTGTGTGTGTGTGTGTCTGTGTGTCTATGTATGTATTCATGCATGCATGTGTGCCATGCATGTGTGCCTTTATGCATGCTTATCCCTGTGTGTGTGCATGTCTGTGTGTGTTTGAGTGCATGTGTTGTGTGTGCATATGTGCACACATACATGTGTGAGTGCATGCATGTGTGTGCGCATGTGTGTGTGTGTGTGTCTATTAAACATACATAACAGCCCTTTAGCCATTCAGGGTGCCATGCTCCTATGCCATGCAGTTTGCCAGTTACTCTGCATGCTAAATATTTTTCATTAATCAGGTCTACTAATGACCTGTCTTACTTTACAGCCTCTGAGATTTGTTCTTTCATGCCTTGGGTTAACAGAAAGGAGACTATATATTAATCTTGCCACCCAATGTTTTCAAATAGTACATTTTAAATGCTTAGCTGAAACTATGGAAATGTTTCCTTTTCAGATATAAAATATAGTCATTCATACATAATTAAAATGTAAAACATAGGAGTTTATGAAGCAGATATTACCTGTTGTTCTTATATCTGAGCGTAAATATCTTTTCAGGAAATGTCTCGTTCCCATATCATAATCATTTATCAATGTAATATTTAGGTCATAGAATTTACTTACCTTTTTATATGTGTTCCTGAATGATTAATATTTAATAACGTGTTTTGCCAAAAAATATATTTTTAAGGATGAGCTCATGTTTTCTGAAAGTGTGATTACCTTTTTTATTTTCTTACATCTGTAGCCATCCATTTGAAATAGAAAGTCACCTTATTAAGGACCTTTTACCCCCAGCAAATTACATCTGGGACAAGAATCACAACAGGGATTATAAGACACAGCCCAAGGCAAAGTCTATAATTGATACACTGGGGAACAGTGTAGCATCCAACTTCATAATTACTTGAGCTTCCTTTTTCTTTGGATAGCATGATAAATGAAATTGTACCCATTTCAATGCTAGGATATGGTATTTTGAAGGACATGTAGTCCATCAATTTCTGCATTTTAACTTGCAAGGACACACATTGTCTTACCAGTGGCAGCTATGTATCTTATTATATTATACTAGACCAAAAATAATGTTGCAGCATGACTCTTCTTTCATATAAATCTGACCCAAGTCTATAAATTCATTTTTTTCTTCAGTTATCAGCTTATAATACCTCAATGAACAAGCATCCTGTTATGTACTCTGTATAAGACATTGTGACCTTTCTCTCATGACAGCTGATCTGATTTTCAGATATTCATTTACCCAATACATTTTACACGAATTTCTAGCAAAATAGGAATGTTCTGGATATCAGTCTTTACCTCAAAAAATAGATAACATATGGAGACATCTTTAATAGTTCATCCAGTTCATCTAAGAGCATACATTCACTTTTGCCTGCAGCCCATTGATTGTTATGTTTTTTATCTAATTCTCTGATTTCCTTGATAAGAATTACTTAGCAGACCACTATCTGCAAATAAGAACAGTGGCATCGGTCATTGCATATATAGTGCTGTTTGTCCAAGTGCTGCATTTCATTTAAAGGCAAATAAAAGCCAAAACAAAATAACATTTAAATGTTTAAATATCATCTGTTATACCTAGCTCTCAAGTTACAGTGAGGACTGTGTCACATAAGCACTATTTTTGAATATGTTCTGTAATCTGCACCATTATTCATATTTGTAAGGCAATCATAATGCAGTTCCATTATCTTGACAGAAACGTCCCATTGTAGCTTTGCTTTCTGTAATTGGATCATGAATCAGATCAAAATTTATGTCTTATAACCACTATATAACTGATAGCGTAGCTGTGTCAAAAAGTATGATACAAGCTGCCTTTAATTTGATTTATACTTAACTTGACTTACTTGGTCTGGGTGACTTGTGCCTTTGCATGATTTATTCCTTAAAACCTATCACTCCATGTAGTATTTAATGGCTTCTGAACCTTTACAAGCTGCCATTAATATGAGATGACACGTTTTATTACTAGAGGACTGGCTTTCACCAATTACATATTACACTAAAGCAAATATCTTTTCCTGTTCCTTTAGGAGCCCAAATTTTCTTTAATGTTGAATCATAGTTATAGAATATTATATAGATTAGAACTGCTTTATGGAGCTTCTCCACAATGGTACCACTGTAGCTACTCTTTTTTTTTCTTTCTTTCTTTCTCTTTCTTTCTTTCTTTCTTTCTTTCTTTCTTTCTATTTTAAACTGTGTAAGGAGAACATTATTTTCTTTTTAAATGCAATACATATGGATATTTTTTGCAAAGTATCAACCAACATATTTTAGAGTGTTAGGAAGAAATTTGCTTACACAAACAAGAGACTTGCAGACATTGGCCAGAAGTCATAGTCCGAGACTTCACGAATGCATAACAGTCGTGTGTAAATACAGGTGCTACATGGATATAGGTTCATAGGTTCATAGGTAGGTACTAGGCTATTAGCCCTAGGGCCTATATAAGCCTAGCCAAAAAGGTACCCTGGCTTTCGCACCCAAGAAAATTATTTCTCTGTGCCCATGTCTAGCAAAGCCACAGAAGTGATCCCTGGGGTGAATTTCCTATTTCCCATCCAGTCATCAAGATTTTTCTTGAAGAGTGCTAATGAGGAGCTTTGTTTGATATAGGTAGGTAGTTTGTTCCTGAGTATGGGAAGTCTCTGGGACAGGAATCTATCCCTCCAGCATGTTCTGTTTATTGTGGTGATAAGGTTTAGGTCCCTAGATCGTGTAGCTCGGAAGGATTGAGATTTCTTTAAGTGGAGCATGTCCAACAGCTCTGGGTTTGACATAGCTTTATATGTTAGGCAGAGATTACCTCGGAGTAGGCGATATGCAATGGAATAAAGCTGGAGTTTTTTGAGACGGTCAGTGTAGAGCATCTGTTTGAGGCCAGTAATCCTCTTTGTGAGGTATTTCTGTGGACTTTTCAGTTGTTGTAGATGTCTTCTGAGGTACATACCAAAAGGGGCATTGTACTCTATAAGCGGTCTAATGAGTGATGAGTAGAGGGGAACAATAACCTCTTTTTTCCTGGATAAGAAGCCTTTTGTGATCAGGTGTGCCATGTAGAAGGATTTCCTGACTACTGTGGCGATGTGATTATCAAAGGAGAGACTACCATCCACTTGTGTTCCAAGGTCTGTTATCACACGTTTGGTGTTAAGTAGACTACTGCCTATGTGGTAATTCATGGGTACAGAGTTTTTACCAAAGGGGTTGACAATGCACTTTTTGACATTAAGCTTGAGGCCATAGTGTTGACACCAGGCCTCTGTCTCAGTGAGGCCCTTTTGTAGGATGTCCCCATTGTTAGGAGTTTCGATTATGGCTCCTAGTTTGCAATCATCTCTGAACTTCATTAGCCAAAGACCTTCTGTGTTAGCCTGTACTTCAAAGAAGTAGATACCAAACAGGAGAGAACTCAGGACTGAACCCTGTTATACTCCACTTGTCACTGGTCTGAAGTCGGATTTGGAGTCTGCTACTTTCACAGTGTGGGTTCTGTCAGTGAGCCAGTTGGCAACCCATCTTGTGATATAGGGATTTATACCTAGTTTAGTGGGTTTATCTATAATTCCAGAGTGGGGGATGGTGTCAAAAGCCTTGGCAAGGTCTAGATGGGCTGTGTGAACCACCTTACCCTCATCTACGGCTTTGGTGACTGCTTCAAAGTCTATCAGGCTTAGGAGACATGATCTGCCTTTTACAAACCTGAACTGGGTGAGATCCGGAGTTTGGTGATTACCAATGTCTTTGTTTATAAGTTCCATGATTATACGTTCCATGGTCTTGCAGACCAGGCTCATCAGGCTAGTGGGGTGGTAGTTCCTGGGGTCCATGGTGGCTCCCCCTTTGTGGAGTGGGATAACCGTCGCTGTGTGCCATTCAGTGGGCACAAAGCCAGAGGTGAGGCTATGATTGACCACAGTACTTGGGTGGGATGCCAGTTCATTGTGTAGTTCATGTAGAACACAGCCTGGGATGTTGTTGGGTCCCATGGATGCTGTGTTCTTGGCTTTGGAGAGTATGGTTTTTACCTGTGCAGCTGTGATTACAGGAACTCTGCATTCTTCCGGTATAGAGATTGGCCCTTTAGTGGATGAAAGAGGGGTAAAGTTAGCACTGAACCTATCTGCCAGGATGTTGGCAATATCAGTTGGTTCTGTATATTTAGTGCCATTGTGCTGTAACTCAGAGCAGATCTGAGTGTTGCCATTGAGATTCTTGACATAGCTATAGAATGCTTTGTGGCTGTCTTTAGAATCAGTGGCAATTTTGTTTTCGTAACTAGCTTTGGAGGACTTTATGAGGGATTTCAGCTTCTTACTGAGGCTGACCAGGGAGTTCCTGCAATCATGGGATTTTACTATTTTTGCAACAATTTCTTTCTTCTGTTGTAGAGTTTGTTTATGGCAGAGGACCACCAGATTGGTTTCCTTTTTTTTGAGGATATCATCTTGGTTCTGTTAGGGATAGCATGATCCATGCACTTGTGTAAGTGCTTATAAAATGCATTTGTGTAGGACCCAGCAGTCATGCCACTATTGTCTGTCTGCATGGGTGTCATGAAGTTTGACACTTTTGTCTTAAGATGTGTGAAGTTGGTTTGGAGAAATGTTTTAAGGTGGTTTCCCTAATGGGTGGTGGGGGTGGGATGTGGATGTCTAGGGTGATTAGCTTGTGGTCAGGTCTGACCAACGAGGAATTGACTTCTGGTGTGGAACACCGGTCGCCCAAGTTGGTAATGACCAGGTCTAGGATATTGGTGCCCCTGGTGGGGGTGTGGATAAGTTGATCTAAGGCACTGGAATTTATGAATTCCAGAAAATGTTGAGTGAAAGAGTTGGTACATGAGTAGTTTTCCCATTTAATGGTGGGGTAGTTGAAATCGCCTATTATTAGGGTGTTGGGCTGTACCCTAATATTTTCCAGTCTATCAAGAAATGAGGAGTTGGAATCCTGGGGCATACTGGGGGATCTGTAGCAAGCTACAATTTGGATTGTGGTCTTGCCCAGAGTTAGTTACACTTGGATAATCTCGGATGCATTATGCTGAGCAACTAGCCTGAAGGTGTGGATATCCTTAATGAATATGGACTCGCCTCCGCCTTTAGTGTTTTGGTCCAGGTTAGGTGGCCAAAAGGTGTGGTATGAATTATAGCCTGGTAATGCAGGGGTGCTCTCTGGAGCCTTGAACCAGGTGTCTGTCACTGCACAGATGTCAATGTTCTCCATTTTAAGGAGTGCCTAGAGTGACTGCATTTTGAGGTTTAGACTTCTAGCATTGAGTAGCATTACCGTCAGATTTTGCTTGCTTGTACCTGTTACAGTGGTGAATTTGTCATTTGAACCTTGCCTAAAAAAGGCACTATAGGGGTGGTAAAAGCCTTAGCCAGTATCTGGAATCCCAAGGGCAAGAGGTGCAGGCCATCTCTAGCAAAGCATCGTGGTCTGTCGATCATGTTATCCCAGGCAGACAGATACTGGATCCTCTTAGAATGACACCAGAAGCTTAGCCAATTGATGAAATCAATATGCAAATAAGGTCAGTGAAATGCATATGGGATGAATACAGATAAGCAGAGCAATTTTAAAAAACACACCCACTTTTCACATAAGAGTAAATTGTATAAAGTTCATCATTTTGAAATTGTAAATTATTTCATAATATCATAAGTTGTCTATGCTTTGGCATGTCGTGGATAAGAGCAGCTAAGCCAAGTCACACACAAGAGTTTTATAAAAAACTGTGAACTGCACAGCAGATATGATGGATTTTTTAAAGGGGTTTATAATTTATATATATATATATATATATATATAAAGGTATCCTTTTGAGGACAAGCTGATGGATTCATGAAATAATAAATGATAAAACAGATTTTAAAAGGGGAGACAGAACAAAGAGATGAACACACAAGGAAAACAAGAGGGTTTGTGATGGAAGAACTGGGAGAGGATGGGCACTATGTTCTTGTTGGGGCATAGATCCCCCAACTTTTTCAATTTTTTTTTTTATTAGAGGGTGAAGGACAAATGGTACAAGAAGAAGGGCTGAGGAATTACTAGATGGAATCCCAGTCTATAGATCCTCAAACACATCCAATGCAAGATGGTGTTGCAGTGGAGGGCACCCAATGTTGAGAGGGTGGGAGCTTGTGTTGGTGCGGTGGTCAGCATCAGCTGGGTGAGCATTTCTTCTACATGCTGAAGAAAGGCAACAACTGTGTAAATTCTCCTGTCCACTACCTCTACCAGTGCATCCTTAACCAAACTCTGACCCTACCTTCTGTGAGACTTGTGAGACTTGCCAAGCTGCCACACACTAGAGTGCCCGCAGGACCAGTGCCTCCACTTTTACCCTGTGAAGACATCCCCGGACAGGCAGTGGGTGATCTGTCCCTAGCCTGGGAGGTGCATGCCTGGTCTGTTCATGGATCTGAACCTAAATAAAAAGGGACAAAAAATGGGAGAGAAACAAAAGAAAAAGAAGAAAGAAATGCATGAGTAAAATAAGAAAAAAATAAAAAATAAATAAGAGAAAAAGGGTGCAGCAAGATAAAACAGAAAAAGCCCGATAAATCAAAACAATACGGTTATAATGCACTTTAATTGCCCAAGATGGAACTACTACAGTAATATTATTGGGGTAAAACTAGTGTATATGAAGTGCTTATGCTTACATTGGGGACACTGGGTTGTAATGATTTGGGGTGTACTTTTGTTCTTGGGAACAATGTAAGAGTAGTGCATATTGCATACTTGTGAATGGCAAGGGCTTTTGACTTTCTAACACAAGCACTCAGGTCACTCCAAAGCAAGTACAAATATGACACTGTCATTGTCCATGCTGGTGTGAATGACCTGAGACTTACCTCCCTGGACTACATGAAAAGAGACATAGAGGAGCTCTCTGATCATGTAGCCCAGGCCGGTATGACCCTGACCTTGAGTAGCATCTTACCCTCACCAAGAATGATGCCACAGTATAAAGACAAAATGATCAATTTTAACAATTGGCTAAAGTATTGGTGGCATTCATAGGGGATCCAGTGTCTGTCAGCCTGGGATGACATGCTCGACAAGCCACGTTGCTTCGCTAGGGACGGCTTGAACCTGTCACCCCTGGGCTTTCGAATACTGGCTAAGGCTCTTGCCACCCCCATAGTGCCTTTTTTAGGCAAAGCTCAAAAGACAAACCCACCTCCATAGACAACACAAAGAAAAAGAAACTAAGGGTAATGCTGCTCAACGCCAGAAGTCTAAACCTCAAAATGCATGCACTCGAGGCTCTCCTCAGTATGGAGAATATCGATATCTGTGCAGTAACATAAACCTGGTTCAAGGCTCCCGAGAGCACCCCAGCACTACCAGGTTATACCTCATACCATGCTTTTCGGCCCCAAAACTCAGACCGAGCCACACAAGGAGGGGGAGTATCCATATTCATCAAAGATACCCACACCTCCAGGTTAGTGGCACTGCATGAAGCATCGGAGACCAGTGGGCAAAACTGCCCTTCAGTTTGTAGCCTGCTACAGACCACTCCCCCAAACTCAGGTACCCCACTCGGCTTTCCTGAGAACACTGGAGAATATGAAGGTCTCTCCAAACACCATTATATTGGGTGACTTCAACTGCCCAAACATAGACTGGGAGCACTACTCAAGCCCCAACACCCTCGCCCAATGGTTCCTAGAATTTATAAACTCGAATGCTATGGAACAACTGGTCACCACTCCCACAAGAGGGGAAAACATATTGGACCTGATCATCACCAACATGGGGACTCTATGTTCCATACCAGAGGTATACCCCTCATTGGTAAGATCTGACCATAAATTAATCTCACTGGACATCCATATCCCATCCCCACCCCCAGCCAAGGAAACCACGGTGAAGAACTTCTCAAAAGCAAACTTCGCACTTCTCAAAACCGAGGTGGAATCCTTCAAAGCCCCCTGGCCAGTGGAAAATATGGCCCAAACTGCAGAATCCTTTATAAATGCTTTCTATGGACACCTACAGGAATGCATGGATCGTGCTATCCCAAATAAAACCAAGACTCATTCCTCCAAAGGCAGGAGACCTGTCTGGTGGACCCCAGCCATAAATAAGCTGTACAACAGAAGGAGGAAGCTACTACATGATAGAGCAAAATCCCAAAAAGGGAAGGCATCTCTGATCAGTACTAGCAAGAAACTACGATCCCTCATAAAATCATCTAAGGTCAGCTTCGAAAGAAAAATTGCACAAGATGCTAAAGATAATCACAAGGCCTTCTTTAGTTATGTCAGGAACCTGGGTGGCAACTCCCAGATATGCTCTGAGTTAGTTCAAAATGACAACAAATACACTGAACCCACAGACATTGCCAACATCCTGGCAGACAGGTTCAGTGCAAACTTCTCCCCCCTTCCCCCCCAAAAGAGCAAATGTCTATCCCAACAGAGTGTAGCCTCCCTGACATCACAGATGCACAGGTGAGAGCTGCCCTCTCCAAAGCAAAAAACACAGCATCAATGGGACCGGACGGTGTCCCAGGCTGCATCTTACATGAACTCCAAGAAGAACTGAACCCTCACATAAAGTCACTGTTCAATCTCAGCTTTACTACAGGATATCTACCCAAGGAATGGTGTACAGCAACAGTGGTCCCACTCAACAAAGGTGGTGCCACAACGGACCCCGGAAACTGTCGCCCTATAAGCCTGACTAGCCTGATCTGCAAAGCTATGGAGCGTATCATCATGAAACTCATAAACAAAGACATTGGGAACCTCCAAACATTGGATCCTACCCAATTCGGCTTTGTTAAGGGCAGATCTTGCCTCTTGAACCTGGTCGACTTCTTTGAAACAGTCACTAAGTCCATAGATGAAGGGAAGGTAGTCCACACAGCCTACCTGGACCTCGCAAAAGCCTTTGACACAATACCCCACTCGGGCATCATAAATAAGCTCACCAGCTTAAATATCAACCCCTATGTCACAAGATGGGTTGCAAACTGGCTCAGGGATAGAACCCACATGGTCAGAATTGCAGGTGCCATGCCAGACTCTAAACCAGTTGCAAGTGGCATCCCACAAGGCTCAGTCCTGGGACCTCTCTTGTTCAGTATATATTTCTCTGAGGTACAGGCTAGCATGGGAGGACTATGGCTAATATGGGAGGACTATGGCTGACCAAGTTCACAGATGACTGCAAACTGGGTGCGATAATTGACTCACCGACTGACACAAGCATCCTCCAAAAGGGTCTCACAGAGACGTATAACTGGTGCCAGAGCCATGGCCTAAAGCTAAATGCCAAAAAGTGCATAGTCATCCCCTTTGGGAAAAACAAAGTGCCCACAAATTACCACATAGGTGGTAATCCATTAAGTACAGAAGAAGTAATTAGGGATTTGGGGACCCAAGTAGATAGCAATCTCTCCTTTGACAATCACTTTGCCAAAGTGGTTAGAAAGGCCTTCTATATAGCCCACCTTATCACGAAAGGGTTCACATCTAGATCAAGAGAGGTCATTGTGCCCCTCTACTTATCACTCATCAGGCCCATAATTGAATACAATGCCACATTTTGAGATGTACCTTACCCGACACCTTCAGCAACTGGAAAGACCTCAAAAGTACCTCACCAAGAGGATCAAGGGACTCAAACAGATGCCCTATGCAGTTAGGCTAAAGAAACTCCAGCTCTACTCAGTTGCTTACTGCCTACTCAGAGACGATCTGTGCCTGATGTATAAAGCCATGTCCATCCCAGAATTAATGGACATGCTCCACCTCAGAAAATCCAAATCCCTTAGACCTACATGCTCCAGGGACTTAAACCTCAGCACAGAAATAAATAGGACATGCTGGAGGGACAGATTCATATCCCAGAGGCTACCCTCACTCTGGAACAAAATCCCAATCCATGTTAGGCAGAGTCCCTCAATGACCCTCTTGAAGAAAAATCTTGACGAGTGGATGGGAGATCGTAGGTTTACCCCTGGTATCTCTTCTGTGTCCCTACTAGACAGAGGCACAGTAAACTAACCTCAAAAAGGCTATCTTCTGTGACCTACTATACAGAGGCACAGTCAACTAATCTAAAAGGGTGCCGAAAGCCAAACACACTCTGGCTAGGCTTATAAATGCCCTAGGGCAGATAGCCTAGTATCAACCTATGAACCTATGAAAAGTGTGTATTTAATTTATTTATTTTCAATACACAGAATACAAGACCAAAAAAAAAAAAAAAAGAAAGAAATCAGTAATTATTGCCATTAATCAGGATAAAATTCATATTATAAAACATTTCTCTTGATCTGTTAAGTCTTCAATGGCATTTCTTTCATCTGGATGCTCTAATAATATTGCCTACAGGAGTACTACAGAAATCACTTCTAAAATCATTGCCTTTATCAATTTTCCTGTTACCATTACTATTGTATAATAATTTCTAGTATGAAGACATTTTGGACATTTTTTATACTTACCAGAAGACTCAAACAAATGAAGCAGCTTCTCTTCACTGGCTGGCAATTATACTGGATCTTTTTCTCAGCTCTCAGTAAATGATAGAAGTATAATCTTGTTTAGCTGTATATCAGTTTCTTCCACATATAAATATAAATGTATCATAAATTCTCTCTAAACATTTTTATCTTTTCCATGGCAACTTTAATATGAATATATATATCAATTACTACAATACTTTACTAATATTTTATTGAATTCAGGAGGATAGTAGAGAAATATGAAATGAGTCTTGAGTTATGTTTTCAAAATGCATGTCTTCTGGTAAAGCTGAAGTGCAAAAGCGGAACTGTATCAGCACCAGGAAGCGTGCATTTCATTTTCTGCAGAACTGTGTCTGATAGTAATAGAAGTGAAACAGCATGCTCTCTGAAAACTTCTGTGCTGGTCATTCTCTTAACAAAGTAATCACAACATCACTTCCCAGCCTGCAGTCTAACTTGTGTAGGGGGCGTGTGTGTGTGTGTGTGTGTGTGTGTGTGTGTGTGTGTGTGTGTGTGTGTGTGTGTGTGTGTGTGTGTGTGTGTGTGTGTGTGTGTGTGTGTGTGTGTGTGTGTGTGTGTGTGTGTGTGCACGCGCACGCGTGTGGTGTCCCCCCACAAGAGGGTACAGGAGGGATTACACCCCTTTGCAAAAAGTAAATTCTTTAAATCTTCACTGAAAGTAGTTTTGGTGAATTGCTGTTATGTTATTTGTGTTTGCCAAAACTGCCTTCCACGAATCAACATGAATCCTCAAATTGCAACATGAACATCATGGTAGGGTACCTTTATATATATATAAAAATATGCTAATCAGTTTCTATCATTAAGTACACATTAATATAGAATGATATAGTCATGTCATTTATTACCATTTTTTAGTTCGGCTCATGCTTGAATCCATTATATAGATGTATTTAGATTACAAATACCATTGAATTGGTTGAATTGTCACATATGTATTAAAGTTAACCTTGCTGAGGCATCCAAAGCAAGCTGTCATCTCATTTCACATTTATGTAATTCAGTTGAAGAACTTACCACTAATGGTCATCTGGTAACACTCTACTACATTTGAAATTTGAAGTACATGTTTCATGCACCTTGAATGTTTCCTTAGCTTATTTGGCTTGTTAACTGTTTTACTATAGTTTGTGTTCTATAATTTGCATATGTGACATGTACTTAAATTTTTTCAATATATATAAAAAATTTTATTTGAACAATGCTGCATAAATTACAACTTTACCTAACTGTTTCCACATTAATAGATAATAAACACAGTCCCTTTTCAGGATGTATGTAGTTATTTCAATTTGCTATGAAATTGTTGAAACACAAAATCTTGCGACCATAATATCAAAATATCATAATATCAAACTCTCAGATTTGTTCCCTGCAGGACCCATGTGAGCACTCAGTCCTGAGTCAAAAGTTCTGCAGGACCTGTGGCAGTACTTGTTTCTGGGTCTGTAACTGGTAGGGAATTTTGATATCATATTTTTTTTCTTGATTGTGATCTTCAGCATGTTGGTCTTTTGATATTATACTGTCAAGATTCATATTCTCAAGATTCTGTGTCTCATCATGTTTATAGTAAACTGTTATTTCTATGTGGCTGCATGTACTGT
This sequence comes from Protopterus annectens, assembly GCF_019279795.1. Taxonomy (NCBI): domain Eukaryota; kingdom Metazoa; phylum Chordata; order Ceratodontiformes; family Protopteridae; genus Protopterus; species Protopterus annectens. The sequence continues at coordinate 1,207,252,194 of NC_056731.1, forward strand.
AGCATAGATATGACATTTCCTTTCCTAATTGCTACACTGCAACACTTTTTTCTTTGACTTATACTGCTAGATTCCAGAAGAAGTTGCTTTCAGTTTGTTTGTGTCTTTTGGCTTTTCCCAGTTAGGGGTCGCCACAGCGGAACTCCGGCCCGCTAATCATTGGCAGTAGATTTTTTACGTGCCGAGTTTGCCAGCCTTGATGCACAACCTACAACAAAGGTACGCCCATTCACGCATGTCTCCACACAGAAGACGCTCTAGCTGAGAATCGAACGGCACAATGTCTTGCTGTGAGGCGACAACACTAGCGCAGCACCACCGCAGTAAGAAGTTGCTTTCAGTGTAAGCGGTTTATTCCTGTATAAGCCTATCCTGATTCTGAATGGTTTGCTGTGGGTGTGCAACACCTGTCCATAAACAGACTTATACCAGGGGTTAGATTCCAAAAGACCTTCTCTGAGGTGACTAAGTCACTTACACTGAAAACAAGACTTTTGGAATGGTGCCCATTATAAAGTTACTTTTGCCAAGTTAGGTCAGAAGTGACTAATTATATGACACTATAGAAACAATGCAGAAACATGTGTATGCATACTAAGGAAGCCACAACAATAATGAAGCAAAGAAATCTGTGAAAGTAAGGCAGGAATATGCAACAAATAATATTAACAGCAAGTATAATTTGGTACTGCCAAATTGTTTGTTTTGCAGAATCTGCTATAAAATATGGGGTACATAATATTGGATTCCAATTATCCATAAAGTGTACAATGTATGCAACAATAAATCTGTTTTATATGTGGAAATTACTCATTTCTATCTATTCTGTGTTTCCCATGTAAAAAAGCATGTGATTTAATTATTTCTCTCTTGGGCAGACAGGCATTACTTACATTTTCACTCTACCCTTGCAACAAACAAAGTGGTTTTCTGAGTGGCAGCAGGTTCCACTTTTTTATAATACATTAAGTGCCACAAAACAGCTTATTTTTCTGTCATCACAGAGGAATAGCACTTAACATTAAAATAATGATACGTAAGGTAGTCTGGGCTCTTATTTCATCTCATTGAGAAAAAAAAAGCATAGCAGCATACATGGCAAAGGAATAACCTTGTTTGCATACAACAAATTGTGGTAACATTAATTATCCTTATTTTCTACATATGAGTATGAGCAGAGAGCTGTGCTACGCATAGTAGCTTCACAAAAATGAGAATAACTTTAACATGAAATGAAGTACAGAAAGCCTTACTTTTTATTATACAGAATTAAAGAAAATGCAGTCTAACTCTGAATATATTTCTTAAAAATATCCAGTGTTCTGTGTGGCAAACAGAATGCTCTACAAACATGCAGTAATTTCATAGAGAGTGAGTGTGTGTGTGTGTGTGTGTGTGTGTGTGTGTGTGTGTGTGTGTGTGTGTGTGCACGATATTCTTAGATTCACAGGATATACACCTCCCTTTTATCAGGTAGTACTATTTCTAAATCAGAAAAATGTGTTTGTATGAGTTATATTATTTGTATTAATAAATGTGGTAACTGAGATGTGGCTGAATTGCAGTTACTAGCTGATTTATGGCTTGCATCATTAAAGGAACTGCTCCAGTGCTGGTTTTTTTTTTTTTTTTTTTTTATTTGAATCAGGTAAGCAATGATGTTTTACTTCCACTACCACAAGTAGTTTTAGAAATCCATTGAGACATACCTCTTTAAAATCCTGCCTCTGGAATATTACAAAGGCACAGTACTGAATTCTATCAACTAAGCATCACATCTGATGCAGTTTACAACTTTGAAGCTGCACACATCTTATTAGTATTTTCTTTCACCTTGAGATATAAGGTTTATACTGAACATTTATTTAGCTTATGACTAGAGAATAATGAATAATGTGCAAAGCCTTTATTATAAATTAATCATTTCCTTATATTTATACAGTGAGCAACTTTCAGCAAGAGTAAAATGATACATTTATTCTGTAATTAAGTCTCTTTAATGTTTTGTTTATTCTATCTCCATTATGTTTGCCTTCAGTGCCATGTTACATGCTTAGTGCTAGAATAAGGTTTAAAGCATAACCGAAAACTAAATTATCTTGTTATATGCTGGATATGTAAAAGAGCAAGACAGTCATCAATGCAGTTCTTTTGATCCGCATCTGTTTAAATTCTGAATTTGTTTTTTTTGAAACCCCCATCTATATAAGCAATAACCAATGATGTGGTGTGGCATATTGAAGATTTACCCATGGTTGGCATGGTTTAATCACAAGGGTGAAGCCCAAGTGATTAAATAAAGCCAACCTTGGGTAAATTTCAATATACCACAACCACGGAGTCAGTTATTGCTATTATACAATGACATTATTTAAGAACAAAATACTTATTTTTCTTAAATAATGTCTTTGTATAATGGTGTATTGCTGTTCGTCTGCCAGTGGTGGTATATTGCTTCCTTGTGTTGATGTTCTGCCCATGCGTATGGGACTTGCGTTTGTACGCATACCCAGAACATCAATGCTTTAAAATGGAAGCAATGGAGAAAAGAATGTATCTGTTGCGCCGTTTGTTTTTTTTTTTTTTTTTTTTTTTTTTTATTTAAAAAAAAAAAGGTTTTGGACACTTTATACTAACGGAAAAAAAGTCCAGGAGACCAGACCTTTTTCCATTGGTATATTGTGGGATTTATAACGGGAACCCTGACCAATCAATGTGCACATTTTGGAATATTAATGGGGGGGGGGGTCACTGTATAATATGTTGTATAATATATGCATTAGGCATCAGAATTTCAGGTGTGTAGCAATTTATAGTTCAGGAAAGGGTAAAACACATTTTTGTAGTGAGATGCTTTGTTTGCTTCTAAGTTTTAGCTTACTGATAATTGGCTTAATTCAGTCCAAATAAAATTAGTATTGTACAGTCATTTAATATACAGCACTGCACACAAAATAAGAACATAATGAAAGTTACCAAAAGTGAATGTATTAGAAAAGGAACAAATTTCAAAAAAAAAAAAAAATTCCTAGGCTAAGAAGCTTGCAAACTTAAGTAAAGTCATGAATCAGACTGAATACTTAAAGTTTGGGAGGTTATCGTATATCCAGTGGATCCAGGACATTTGACTGAATGGTCACGTGACTGAATCACAAATCATTGAACACAAATAGACTGAAAATCATTTGACTAAATGTCATTTTACTGAATCATAATTGATTCAACAAAACAAATATACAAAAAAAATGTTTTTGCAGGGTGGGAAATCCCCATTCCCCCTTATATTTACTAACTCCGTGGTATATATACTAACTCCATGGTTGCACAGCCATGGAGAAAAGCAAAAAATATCATACACATCAAATCAGTACTGGTGGGCCTACACAAACATCTACAGATGTGTGGGCATGACATGATGGTAGCCTTTACCAGTCTACAAATACCCTTCTATAGTCAATTCCCAGTAATTGCTATGATCAGCAATGACACCATCACGTACTGTCTATGGAATGTTATACTTTTCTGAAAATTGTGATTCAGTCAAATGAGTTTTTTTATTCAGTTGTGTTCAACCATTTTGTGATTCAGTCAAATTAGCATTCAAATGACATTGACACATACTCTATAAAGTAAACCATACTTGTCTCTTTGAAGATCATTTTGCCTGCACTACTAGTTGCCACAATTAGGCAAATCACTTACCTTTTTTAGAACAATAAATATTTAAACATTGGAGGATAAATGTTGGATTCTAATCTTAATAGGCTCTTGTGCCCTCTAGATAGTCCTGCCTTACTTTGTTTATTCTGCCTGTAGAGTCAGAGTTGAGAAAATGGTTAATGCTTCTGCAGTACTAAATTTAGGTTTTTGGTTCAGTTCTGACATGAGGCACCTTCTGGTTAAATTCTGCATTTTTTGCATTTGTGGTGATCATCAATGGGGCTTGATTTTCTCCTACATCTTAAGAATGTTTATTAGGTGAAATGGTGATACCAGCAGGTATGTTTACAGAACACGTGATGTGACCTTTGAGACAGCCTTACACTGTTTGCTTGTAGTCATATGCTCAGAGTACTTTTTCATTTCCCAAGAATAAACAAATTAGATATCAAAAACCGATAGATGGATGATTGAATGCATGGATGGATGGATGGATGGATGGATGGATGGATGGATGGATAACTGGCTACATGAATTCTTTCCTAAATAAAAAAGTAATATGTCAGTTAGGTCGTTCTTTTAAATATATATATATATATATATATATATGTATATATATATATATATATATATATATATATATATATATATATATATATATATATATATATATATATACAACTATTAAATGTTTGTCTAACAGACAGGTTTTAAGTTCCTATTGCAATGTTGTTAATTAATGAATGTATTTTATTTTATTTTAATTTATTTGATTTATGTATTTATTTTTTGCTGAACTTAAGGCAGATTGCAATAAGAATGATATATCACTCATTTAGCCGTATAGCTGCCAGCATTGAAAATATGCAAAAAGGGACAAGCATTTTAATGAGGAAACATTACCTCTTCTAACCATATGCAGCATAGTCCATATACTCATAGAAATGTACAAAATGCAAAGCAAATGGACCCAGTGGCCATTTACGTCTTTCCAGTAGTCATCCATAAACATTACCGCCTTTTCTAAGGAGCAACAGTGCAGTCATACCAGGGGTAGAGAAGAAGATGTGTTGCATTCTTTAACTTGGTGTGGAAGTCTGTTCCAGAGAAGGGGTAAGTACTTCTTGACAAATCTGTCTTTCCACCATATTTAATTTATTTCCTGCAATAGTTTTAGATCTCTGGTTCTAGTGTTAGTGAGACTGTTTGAGTTGTAAAAGTATAAGATGGCTTGGACTACTGGATCCTTAATGTCCAGAAAGGCAAGGCAGAGATCACACCTAAGGACTTTGTGGGGCAGAGAGTAAAAGGACAATTCTTTCCTCACTCTTGTCTTTAAGGCCAGTGCTCTTTTTACTTAGGACCCCCTGTGTTTTTTTTCCAGTTAGACTTTTACTTAGGACCCCCTGTTTTTTTTTCCAGTTGCTTGATGTATCAGGTAACATACATCCCAAAAGGGCATCATATTCAATAACAGTTCTGATCAATGAAGAATGCAGAATACAGAGGGATAAGAGGATGACAGCTAGTTTCCAGTCATACATAAGCTTTATTTAGCTGAAGATCCCCATTTATAATTTAGAGATCTGTGAAGCAGATGTCAAATAGCAGAGGTCCCAGCATGAAGCTCTAAGGAACACAACTGATCAACTTCATGTTCACCGAGGATGCACTTCCTACCGTCACTATGTAGCCTCTATCTCTCAGCCAGTTTGCTATTCACCTAACTATGTATGGATCAATTTGGGCCTATTTTGCTTGTTTATTATGTAATTATGAAGTAGGAAGAGGTACGCTTTATGGAAAGCATGGCCACTGTCCACGGCTAGTGTTAATCTCTCAAACAAGTTGACCGGATTTATTATTCAGGATTTGCCTTTGACAAAGCTGAACTTCTGAGGGTCTAGCTTTATAAGATTTTGATACAATAGTTAAGACTGTTAAGATCCATTTAATGGTTTCACAGATGATACTAACCAGGCTAATGGATCACTAGTTTCTGGGATTAGTGGCGGGTCCAGCTTTGTAAAGTCTCATCATAACAGATATTCACCATAGTTCAGAGACAAAACCAGTGGATAAGCTCTGGCTGAATAGCTGTATGAGCAGGCCCACTAGGATGTGTTTTGTATTGTTGATTAAGAAACTGGGTATATTATCAGGTTCCATGGATGATGTAATTTAAATTTTGAGGAGCACTTTTATCAAGTATTCTTTTGTTATTATAGAAGTAAGTATGAGATTATCTGGGATATGTGGACTTTGCATAATTGCCTTGGGGGATGAAATTTGTACTCAATTTGTTAGTTAATATGCTCAGTACATCTACTGGAACCAAGTAGGTAGTGCCATTTTGAATAAGTTTTGAGCAATGCTATGTGTTATTCTTAGTCTCTTAATTAACTAAAGAAAGATCTGTAATTGTCTTTAGCTTCTGATTCTTGTTTATTTCATGGGGTGCTTTTATTTTTCTCAGGGTATTTTTTAGCTCCTTCAATAACTTTTTAATGTTAGCCTTTATTTGGGGACTTTTTGTTTGTTTTGTTATATGGTTTAAGAAGCCTATTTCTGTTATTGTATTTTTTATTTAAACGTGGACCACCAGGATTGTTTACTTTTAATTGTCCTTTTTTTATGAATTTGGCAGGGACTGCGAGGTAAATGTAGTTACCTAGGTGTGCATAGTGTTTTCTTGTTGTGACAGTATCTTAGGTAATACAGTTAATTTCTGAAATTCATCATAGAATTTTAATAAGTTGGTATGTGCCAAGTATATGAATTTTGTGACATTTGCATCTAAGTGTTTGGAGATTTTGAAGGAAAAAGCTACCAGCCTGTGAACAGACTTAACAAGGAAAGGAAGTATCAGGGGAATAGTCGATATCAATGTCGTGTTGTTAAGGACAAAGTCAATCTAGGGGGTTCCTTGTCCATTTGATCATAGAGCCAGATCATGGTCAAATGGGGCCTTGTGTAGGGTAACGGACCAGGACTGTTTCATAATAAGAAGCAAAAATGATTATATAATGGATGCTGAAAACCAGATGGTTCTGATCATCATTGCAGATAATGCAGATGGTTTGTCCTGGCAAATATCAACCCCTTTGTAGTTGTTGGAGGCTTTAAAGAGGGTACTCTAAAATATATTACTAAACTGCAACATATTTAGACTATTAAAATGAAACAGATTTAGACTTTATTTAACAATCTGGGCCTATTAGTGAATTAATTAATTCCCAATCTCTTCTCTCTCACCAAGAATTGCAATCCCTCTTTGACATCAGTCAGTACAGGTCTGACCTGCTTGAATGGCTAATTATGTTGTATTCTTGCAGAAATACCTCCAGAGTCGATAGAGACAGATTATGGACAAAAGTGACACTATGCAGGGTAATGAATCAGATTCCCAGCAACCATACTAATTTCTCTTTAATTGGCTGCCTCTTCCCCCAGTTACAGACAAACACTGCTCATACCTGTAAGAGTATGTACTATTTTTTCTTTACTTTACAATTATACAATTATAACAGACATTTGGATTTCATTAAAAACTTGTGTATCAAATTTTACATAAAAACACTAAACAGCCATTTTCAAAAAAAAAGAAAGAAAAAGAAACAGACTTAGCATGAAAACTAGTAAACTTATTTTCCCTTAAAAAATGCATCTGGTGACCCATTAAACTACAAGAGACTTGCTGGGATTATTACTCAAATAGCATATAGTGAAACACTAATCAACATGTATGTAAAGGGTGAAGGAATTCAAAAGACAAACGTCTAAAGCATTTTATACATATAGGTACACAGGTAGGTACTAGGCTATCAGCCCAAGGGCCTACGTAAGCCTAGCCAACAAGGTTCCCTGGCTTATGCCACCCAAGAAGGTTATTTTCCTGTGCCAATGTCTAGCAGAGACACAGAAGTGATCCCTGGTGTGAATTTTCTATTTCCCATCCACTCATCAAGATTTTTCTTGAAGAGTGCTAATGAAGAACTTTGCTTGACATAGATAGATAGCCTGTTCCAGAGTATGGGAAGTATCTGGGACAGGAATCTATCCCTCCAGCATGTCCTGTTTATTGTGGTGACAAGGTTTAGGTCCCTAGAGCATGTAGCTCGGAGGGATTGGGATTTCTTTAGGTGTAGCATGTCCAACAGCTCTGGGTTTGACATAGCTTTATATGTTAGGCAGAGATCACCTCGGAGCAGGCGATATGCTACAGAGTAAAGCTGGAGTTTTTTGAGGTGGTCAGTGTAAGGCATTTGTTTGAGGCCAGTAATCCTCTTTGTGAGGTACTTCTGTGGCCTTTCCAGCTGCTGCAGATGTTTTGTCAGGTACATTCCAAAAGGGGCATTGTACTCTATAATGGGTCTAATGAGTGTCGAGTAGAGGGGAACAATGACCTCTTTTTTCCTGGATGAGAACCCTTTTATGATGAGGTGTGCCATGTAGAAGGACTTCCTGACTACTGTGGCGATGCGACTATCAAAGGGGAGACTACTGTCCACCTGGGTCCCAAGGTCTCTTATCACGCATTCAGTGTTAAGTAGATTGCTGCCTATGTGGTAGTTCATGGATACAGAGTTTTTACCAAAGGGGATGACACTGCATTTTTTGGCATTGAGTTTGAGGCCATGGCTCTGACACCAGGCATCTGTCTCAGTGAGGCCCTTCTGTAGGATGTCCACATCATTTGGGGACTTGACTAGTTTGTAGTCATCTGCAAACGTCTTTAGCCAGAGGCCTTCTGTCTTAGCCTGTACTTCAGAGATGTAGATACCAAACAGGAGAGATCCCAGGACAGAACCCTGTGGTACTCCAATTGTCACTGCTTTGAGGTCAGATTTGGAGTCTGCAACTTGTACAGTGTGGGTTCTGTCAGTGAGCCAGTTGGCAACCCATCTTGTGAAGTAGGGATTTATACCTAGTTTAGTGAGTTTATCTATAATTCCAGAATGGGGAATGGTGTCAAAAGCCTTGGCGAGGTCAAGATAGGCTATATGAACCACCTTACCCTCATCTACGGCTTTGGTGACTGCCTCAAAGAAATCAATCAGGTTCAGGAGGCATGATCTGCCTTTCACATACCCAAACTGGGTGGGATTCCAGAGTTTGGAGGTTACCACTGTCTTTGTTTATGAGTTACATGATGATACTTTCCATGGCCTTGCAGACCAGTCTCATCAGGCTAATAGGTGGATAGTTCCCGGGATCAGTGGTGGCTCCCCCTTTGTGGAGTGGGATAACTGTTGCTGTGTGCCATTCAGTGGGCACAAAGCCTGATGCGAGGCTATTATTGAACACGGTGCTTATAACAGCTTGGAACAGCACACTGGACACAAGTATCCCTTTTCAGCAGGAAGTAACTTATCAGAATCACATAGAAGACAAATGATGGCTGAGGGAATCAAACCATGTACCTCAGAAAGCAGATCTTTAACAGCTCATAGCATTACTCATCTGCACTAAGCACTAACACCAGTACATTCCATGCTTATCAGCCTACAAAAAATAAGATAAATTAAAAATGTATTAATAATTAAAATATTAACATTAAACTCATAGACTGCATGTTGTCTAGTTTATTTGTAGTTAAATAACAAGCACACACACAAAAAAATAACAAGCACAGCAATCTGTCTAGTTCCAATCTGACCACCACAGTGTTGTGGAAAAAATAAAAAACAGAAACTAGTGGTCTTAAAACTTTGTTGATGAGCTCAATAATTTCCAAAAAATCATGAAACCTAGGTGGTGTTGCAACGCAACTACCCTTTATTCATCACAGACGAGCAATCCTTAGTAAGAAAAAAATCTGAAATATTTTAACAATGTTAAACATGTCAGCTTTTATAAACTTAGAAGTAAATGTAGAAAATAGATGTATTGTTTAATTTCAAATCAGCCTATTCATGGCAAACATTATAAACAAGGCCATAAATGTGCAATTTAGAATAGGAAGTGCCTGCCCCCACACACTAATACAGATTAGATCAAACTAAATCCTAGTTAAGGAAACTACTACCTATCTATTTGCAACTCACATTCCAAAATCATGTATTAAGAAAACCATAACATATACATAAAAAGATATACATAACATGACTTTTAACAAAATTGCTTTCAGCTAACTAATGCACTAAAGCCTTCATCAAGTCTGTGACAAGAATTAAAATTAAGGAAAACACATGGCTATCTAAGCATAAATAAAATCAAACTAGAACACCATAAATATAAAAATGCATCTGTCTAATAATAGCTGGTAAATATCCATCCATGTGTATTAGTGTGCATAAAACACTAAGTTATTAACAAAAATTATTAAAAAAAAACTGTCATGACAATTGTCATGTTTACAGCCCCAAAAACATGTTTATTCAATGAAACTAGTAGAAAAAAACACACAAGAAATGCAGAAAATAGTGGATGAAGTAAACTAGTAATGTATAAAAGTGTGCAGGTGTGTCATTTGTTCAAAGTAAATCATTTGTAACATACACTTTGATGTTTGAAGCATGCCTAGAGTTAACCTTTAGCTAAGTTCATTCCTTTATCGTACCTCTTAATTTTTGCATTATGAACAGAAGCAGTACCCTATATATATATATATATATATATATATATATATATATATATATATATATATATATATGTGTGTGTGTGTGTGTGTGTGTGTGTGTGTGTGTCATGGTATGCTCATTGCAGGTGGTAAATAAAAGGATAAAAATATGACTTATATTCTTTGAAATTACTTATTTGCATCGTTAGCCAAATATGTGATACTTACATGGATATAAAGCAGACATGTTGCAACAACATGGAGAAAATCCCCCTTTATCATTTTATTGCAGATACGCATCTCACCCTTCAGCTTTCCTCCACTTCTGTTAAGCCAAGCATTTCCCTAAATATATCATATGTATTTTCTCATGAAATCTGATCTCATTTCTCTGTTCGTGATGTTCAGCAAATCAAAATAATCATTTATCCACTGATGCTCTACATAAAAGTAGTTTTAATAGTTTGTTGACTTAATCTCTTCAAGCCGCGGTGGTGCAGCGGTAGCATTGTTGCCTCACAGCAAGAGGTTCTCCCGTTCTATTCTCAGATGGAGCGCCTTCTGTGTGGAGTTGGCATGCCCTCCCCGTGGTTGAGCGGCGTTCGAAAGACATGCGTAGAATGGGCGTGCCTTCGTTGAAGGTTGGGTATCGAGCTGGCACCTCAGCACTGTAAAAATCTACTGCCAATCATTAGCAGACCAGAGTTCCACTGTGGTGACCCCTAACCAGGAAAAGCTGAAAGCAGAACAAGTTGACTTAATCTCCTCCTTTTCCTTCTTCTCCTTATTCATGCACCCCTTCACTATGATTCCCGTATATAAGCAATGAACAATGTAATGCTCATATATAATTACATTTGTCCCGGCCCCCTTTAATAATACACACTGACACCAACAGACAGTTGACTACTTTTATTAAATTCTAACAGAAACCAATAACTTTATTCAAGAACTGCAAAGAAATAATGAAACATGACACTCTCCTTAGGATCCATCAGGGCAGCTTACCCACTCACCTTGTCTGAATAAGCAGCGTCCATACTCCACTCGCTTATTCTTATCAACCAGCATCCTACAGCTCACTTGATCCCAAATTAAGTAACATCACCACCATCAACAAGAGGGGGAAAGAAGAAGACAATCCCTTTCCTCTTCTCTGGCCTTCTCCATCCCATAAACACCTGATAACCCAACCAAATAAATGACCAAGAAAAAAGGGAGGGAGGGATGGTTGCAAGCTCATGCCAAAATGTGACCCTACTTCCCACACTACATTAATATAAAACCTAAACCCCTCCCTAAACCTACCTCACTTCCTCTGATTCCCTACACCATTAACCCATTATCACCCACAGCCTAACTAGACTATCCCTATCAGTACACATAATCCTTCTATCCATCCTTAATTCCTCCCATCCTCATTACACTTATACTAACCCTTTACGATGGTCCTGGACAAATTGGTTTGTACCGGACCCCTTTAATAATACACACTGACACCAACAGACAGTTGATGGCCCTTATTAAATTCTAACAGAAAACCAATAACTTTATTCAAGAACTGCAACAAAATAATGAAATATGACACTCTTCTTAGCATCAGTCAGGATGTAGCATAACCATTCACCCTGTCTGAATAAGCAACATCCATACTCCACTTGCTTCTTCTTCTCAAGCAGTGCCCTACAGCTCACTTGATCCCAAATTCAGTAGCATCAACACTATCATCAAGAGGTGGAAAGAAGAGGACAATTTCGTCCTTCTTCTCTGCCCACCAGCCTGAACACAGGCTGTTCCCTCTCTTCTACCCAAAAAACTTTCACCATACCTTCGAAAAATAATCTGAAGTGTAAATTAAATGAATCAAGACCAATGTCACTCAAATGCACACCATCAGTTCTAAACCAAACCAAATCCCTGTCGTCAAAATCCCGATGTTCTATAGTTTACATGCCCAAAGCTCCCAACTGTAGAGCCAACCTATGATTAACAGATCTCCGAGTCCTTTCCAAAGCCTGAAAACTAACAGTATGTCTCCAACACAAATATGGCACTATATACGACCATACTATACACATGCCTGGATATAGTGCTTGCAACATACACAAATCCTCCTTTATCTGATCTATCGACTGCTTCTTAGGAATTATTCCCAAATCATTCCCACCTAGATGTATCACCAATACATGGGAAAAACCTACCTGCAACTTTAACACTTCCAGTTCATGCTTAAGGTGAGTCCACCTATGACACCAAATCCCATGCCACCTGACTGACCATCCTAAATGAGACAATCCCAAATTCTTTCCATCTGTCCTAACCACTGCCCTCTTCTCCACCCAATGGATATAGGAATGGCCCAAGATGAGAATCTGAGTGCCTGAAAGACAAAAAAAAAAAAAAAAAAATAATGCAATTGAATCCATTATCTAATGTAAGTAAATAGGCATTAGAAGACCACCTCCCCACTCTTCTAATAAGCTCGATGGATCTGCTTTCCCTTGCCAAATCTGAAGCCCTCCAAATCCAGAAAGAATGAGCTGTAAACCTCTCAGCTGGAAAACACATACATTGTAGAGCCCTCCTTATAACATGTACAAAGCGACTAATTGTTCCCATCCTCACAGTTCTCAAATATAAAACCAAATCATGAGAACCCCTTACCTGAGACCATGTGAGTTCTGGAGCCCATCCTACTGGACAAAGCCCTGCATTCCTATCTTTTCTCAATACTATTGGTGCTCCTTTCCCCAACTGATCTGTTTTAGACTTCCATAACACAATGTGAACTGCCCCTGTACATATCATTACATCCCTCCAAAGTAATGACCCCAACAACCCTGACACCTGAAATGCACGAAAATGCATCAGCCCAAAGTAGCCCACATAAAATAATCAAGTGGATCCCTCTCCACTAGCACCAAATCCTTCAATAAAAATGTCATAATCTTCCTCGTTAACAGCCATCGCATATCCATATTCCCTCCAGATGCTCTACCCAATCCTCGTAACATACAGCCCACCATCCACAACATTGTAAAGTCATGTAACTCAGCCACCTGCATAAACAGGTCTCCTTCGAATGGTCAACATTTCACAATTGTGGAGGTTTTTATGTATTTTGGGTTGGCCAAATAACGAGGGAATACTGGGATTAAGGTTGGATAAATAATTAAAAACATTCATATCAACCATTCCTTCAATAAACAAATCATTAATGAAAGAATAAATCCTTCTATAAGCTACATTCATCTCAATACTATATGTTTCGTAAGTCCCACCATTTAGGACTACATCCATTCTATCAATGTAATCACTCTTGTCCATAATCACCAGTCCACCTCCTTTATCCTGTTTTAACATTTGAAATGTCAACCATGAGGAACCGGCATCTCCCTGCAGTGCGGAATGGAAAGATTTCCACATCCGCACTGTAGTGCAATCCCGAAGTTGGTATATTTAAGTTCTGGGGGGGGGGGGTGGTAGCGGAGCCCCCCACAGCATTAAGGTACTTTTTTTGTTTTTTTGTGTTCTACTTGTATGGTCGACATTTCAAATGTCGATCATATAGTCTCGGCAATATGAATTTCGACATTGTGAAATGTCAATTATATCAAGTAGACCTGCGTAAACATACTAATTGCCACCAAGTCCACCTTAACTGTTTGCATTGCCTTACCTTGCTCACAAAGTTGAACCAAGTAGTGAAGCAGCAATTTGTCAGACCAAACCCCTTCTTCCTCAGGTAACTGCAAAACAAATTTATCAAAATTATAAAGTGCCCTACCATATGCATTCCTGGTGGACACTGCCCATGACTGCTGCACCAACCTCCTAATTATGTCACCCCTAGCTGTGACACTTCATCTGACAAAACCACCAGTTCTTCTTCCACCTCCAGAGCCAACTGTCAAAATCTAGAAGACTGAAACCCCAGTCATATGCATCCCTGTGAATGAAAAATTAATTATCAAACTCTGCAAGACTAACTTACTTAAGACTAACAGCATCATTTCAGATCTGGCAGTCTGTATCTGTGTTCCCGCACTACTGCCACATAGTCTGAATGGAAAATTACCCTCTTTCCCTTCAATTTCTCCTTCCAGACTACTGATGCTACCCAAATTGGTAATAACTCCAAAAATGCAACATCCCTTTTCCACTCTTCCTTCCAATCCAAAGGCCATTGGGCCACAAACCATTCCCCCTCCAAAAATCCCCCATCCCAATACCTCCCACCACATCTGTAAACAATTGCAATTCCTCTTGCCCCATATAATCAGACTGCCAAAAAGATAACCAAAGACCCAAATCAGCCTGCACTAGCTTGGTAATCCTAATCCAATGGTGTTTACTCTTCCCCCTTTTAATAAAAAGGCCACTGACCTGCAAAAAGTATGCCCTGGATGAACAGCCCGATATGCAAAATTTAAAAGCCCTAAAAGTTTCATGACTGTCTGAATACGCAGCTTAACCTTACACACCACTGCTCCAATCTTCTCTTTCAGTCTATCTTGTCCACAGGCAAGCAAAACAGCCCTCACTCTGCATCCACTAACAGTCCCAAAAAATCCAAAGCTTTTGCCGGGTGTTCCAGCTTATGCTGGGCCACTGGAACCCCTAACTCATTACACATTCTCAGGAAGTGTTGTAATACTTCATATGCTCCTTCAAATCCCTCCCCCACTAAGAAAAAAACATCCAAATAATGCACAGCCCTCTGCTTGCCCACCCTCTGCTGCCATATCCAATGAAGAACCATGCTGAACTTCTCAAAAGTAGCACAAGCTACAGAGCAACCCATTGGAATTGCCTTATCAAGAGAAAATTTGCTCCTTACTACCATTCCCAGTAACAGCCACTCCTCCTCTCTTATTGGCAACAGGCAAAAATATCCACCTTCACTAGCCATGGATCCTTAAAGCCCCGGATAACCCATACTGCATCATCCAAAGATGCATAGCTAACTTTAATATCCTCCACTGAAATGAAGTCATTTTCTGAACTCCTAACTGGGTATGACAAATGGTGAATCAACTTAAATTTACCCTCCATTTTCTTTGGAACCAAACCCAATGAGGACACCTTAAAACTCTAAAAGAGAGGGCTGTGGAAGGACCCTAACAACCTACCCACCTGTCGTTCTACCAAACACAGCAAAATATCCTCCCTTACAGATTGCAAATTCATACAAACCACCCCATCTCCCACCACCCCCAATTTAATAGATCCCCACTAGAAAAACCTTTGATTATCTCTTCTTTAAAATAAGCAACAGGAAATTGCTAAAGCATACCCTGCAAAGCCTACACTTAACCTGAGAATGCGACACCCGCCCTTCTTCTAGCCCCCCCTAAAGAACACCCCTCCCCATAACCCTCAAAAACTGCTTCCACCCCTAGAGTTCTAAAACCCTTTGGTGGGGGAAGCCCCCTTCAGCTGAAATAGAACCTGAAGTCATTGTATTAACCTCTCATCGCCCACACTGAACCACTGAATGACTCGCCCTACCACACCCATGAACAACTTTCTGCATTAAAAGCTTAACAGACTCCACCTTCTCCACTTACCTTTCCCCCTCTATCACTCCCAGTAGAACTATCAATCATAATAGCCAGCTAAATATCTGGATGACGAACCTCCCAGCAAAAAGAGTGATCCACTGCTTTCCACTTCCGAAACCACTGGTAATACCATAACTAGGCATTCCCAGGCCTCAAATGCTGAGTCTCCCATATTAAAGAAAGTAACCCAATAGTGGAAAGGCCAAGGATGCATCTTTCTTCAACAGAAGTGTCACACAGTAAACAAATACTAATACCCAGTTATCCCATATCCTAGGTGGCAGCCTACCTACTCTCCTCCTGCCTAACACAGCTAAGGCAGCCAGCAGATTCAACTGTTTGCCTGCTCCAGCTTCACCAACTGGTGAACTACTTCTGTGTCTATCAGTTCAAAACATGCAAAGTTAGAAATATCGCCCCTGGCCCTTGTCCCAACGTCTGCATAGTTAGCTGGTCACCTGGCCATGTGCCAAAATCAGAGCCCACTTCCAAAAATGAAACAAGGATGCCAGCTGACCCAATGGTGTCAGCCCTCAATGCTTCACCCCCACTTATCTCCTGACTCCCTGTGGATACCCCATAGTCCTCCCAGCATTCCTTACACCATAACAAAGGACACCCTCCTGATGTCTCGCCATCTTCCCCAACATACACCAAACCTGAGTGCCCTAACTAAACACCCACTGCCAGATTGTTACCTGCTGTTCCATCTGAAGTCACTCCAGCCACTGATCAATCAACTACCGCCACATCTCTGGGTAGTTGTTGCCTCTTTCCATGAGTTGCCAACCTGGTCCTCACTCCTGAATGTCTGTTTCTGCTGGCTCCCCATCTGGTCCATCATCCTGGAATTGGCATTGGGCACCTCCTGAAATAACTCTTCAGCCTGTGCCACCATGTCTTCCTACCATTGCCATAAACTCTGCATGCTCGCCATGTGTAACAAAATAAAAGCCCATTAAGACAGTGATAATGTAAGTGCATAGTCCTATTAAGAATCCAAGGAGACAGAGCAACTACAGAGCAACATGTGAACTTTCCAGCAACTATAAAAACTGGCTACCTCCCTTATGTCAAAAATCTTGACCAAAGCATGCAGTCAACAACCAACTTAAACCAATGACACAAGAATGGGCCTCCAACAACAAACCATGAAAGCTGATTTGGGCAGTCCTGCTGTGGTTCAAAGTCCCAGAAACATTGGTACAATTAATGCAAGCTACTTAGGAGGACCCAATGACTTAGCATAACCAGTGTTTGGGGGATGCCCAGGGGAAGAGGGTGTGTATCAGGGTTCATCTCTGACCCAGCTGCTGTCCATATTGAACATAGGCCTAAAGTCTTACAAACATGTAGTGCTGTGATCCCCCTCTACTCCTTTTAAAAACATTATCATTTAAATGGATTAATACACATATAATTGTTTTCTAACTAGAAGAAGGAAAAAAAAACTTCACCATGACAATAAACATCTAACATTGCCTGACTAGTATTCCTTCTCATAAGTTTGCATAAGCTAGCTGTGGACATTACAACTGTAAAGATAAGCCACTACAACAGAACCTCCCTAATTTTTGGTGGTAAACTCTTTAAAAAACAGCCAGAGTTTCTGCTCAGTAACATAAACCTTCAGAGCGCCACAGCAGGATAGCTTGCTGACACATTGACCATGCACTATGCCTCCCCTATTTCATCAAGGATATGAAGTGACTACAGGAAAACAAACTGTTTCCTCTACGTAATTTATTGTACACATACATAACCTGCTATTGCTTTAAGTGGTAGGACTGAGATGTGAAGCAAAAAGGCCTATAAAACCAGCTGCTCACCTCAACTCCTTCTCTGTCTACCTCACCTCCCCCTTTAGTCTCATTTATTATTTTATATATATATATATATATATATATATATATATATATATATATATATATATATATACTTTTTTGTATTTTCTCAAACCTCCTATAACTAAACCTGTAAGACATATTGACCTTTATGGAAGTAACTGCTCCGAGCTGAACTGCACATGCTCCACAGAAATGTTAAGCACGACTAGTCCCAAGCTTGCAAACAGCACCCAAGCCATACAGCGGCCAACCACTCGCCATCCTTAAACCACCCACAAAATATACCATCGATTCCCCCATATATATCCCCTGCCATTGGTACCCAACTGTCCAGAGCCCACCACTGCACTCGCTCTGTCTCTCTCTCTCTCTCTCTCTCTATATATATATATATATATACAAACATCGGATAGCCAAAACCAGGAGCCTAATACTGTTGTAAAAAAAGGACACAATGGCACACCATCAGAACAGGAACAAATTACTGCAATACACCCCTTCCCTGCATCCAGATGGCCCGAGAAAATGCTGAACTCCCAAAACTCCTATCCCAATGAATGAGGTTGACTGTCCCCACACCTAAGACTGTCATCCAACCTGCTACCACTCTCAAACTTACCACACACACTCGCACTACCTAAAACTCTTCTTAATGAACTAAAATGAATCCACCTAACAGGGAACAACAAAGAAAACCACCCTGACAAACAGCACCCACTTGCACTACCTAACTTCTTCTAATAAGTGAAAAGAAATACACCTGACCAGGTCAACCAAACCATAAATCCAGACTACAAGTAGTGCAAGGCTTACCTGCACCATTGTACCTACAGGCCGTTAGGACTTGATCCTTGCCATTGCAAACTCATGCAAAATGTGACCCTACTTCCCCCACTGCATTAATATAAAACCTAAACCCCTCCCTAAACCTACCTCACTTCCTCTGGTTCCCTCCACCATTACCACCCGCAGCCTAACTAAATTATCCCTCTCACTACACTTAATTCTTCTATCCATAGCTAATCCCCCCACCCTCATTACACTTATACTAACCCACTAAGATGGTCCTGGACAAACTGGTTTGTCCCAAACCTCATTTCTGTCTAGGTAAAGGGTCACATACTCAAAGTAATCTTCTACCTGAATCTCAGTCATTTTGTTAATGAGACATTCCTGATACCTTTTTATCCCAGTCTTCTTCCTTTCCCATACACTTAATCATCTCATTTTTATTGTGTAAGTCTTGCCCACCTAGTCAACAGATGAGTGACAAGCAAAGACTGATCTTTATAATTTCCAAACTTAAATATATCTGTGGGAATGAAGGAGGATGTGTCATGGACTTCCTTTTCATTTTTCAAACTGGCTTCAGTAGTTCTGTTCCTTTCCCACTGTACCATGCATCCTGTATGTTAGAATGTGGAACATTTTGCTTTTTCAGATCTCAGTAGAGGCAATAATGAAGCTTCTTCTAAGCTCATGTCCATCTTCAAAAGAGCACTATGCACTATCTTTATTTGGCTCTTAATATAGATTTTATGTCTGTATCAAAAGTAATTATTTGAAAATAAGATCCTTATATAGACAACATTTTATACTGCCTGTAAACTCTTCCCTCTCAGCTTTGGTTTATAACTCAACCCTCTAAGATTGTTATTATAATATATTATCATCATCATCATCCCCCCTTTTCCCATTTACATGGGGTTGGGGTATCGTATTAACTGTCGCCAACTCTCTCGATTCAGTGCCACTCCCCTGCCTTCTTCAACACTCATGCCTGACTGTCGCAGATCTTCTTTCACACAATCCATCCACCTCTTTGCTGGACGCCCTCGCTTCCTCTTACCTTCTTCCTGTCTGTCCCAAATCTCCCTCACCAGATTGTCTTCTGCTTTTCTACACATGTGCCCATACCATCGTAATCTGTTCTCTTTGATCTTTTCTGTAATTGGAGCTACTTTGGCTTCTGCTCTTATGTCCTCATTTCTTCGCCTGTCCCACAGTGTGCATTCTACCACCTTTCTCAGGCACTTCATTTCCATCACCTCTAACTTCTTCAACTGTTCTGCCTTTACTGCCCAGGTTTCTATGCCATACAGTAGTACTGGTCACACCACTGTCTTGTACACCTCATTTTTCAGCTTCTTTGGCATACTCTATGCCAGTTGGCTGCAGCCCCTCTGATTCTAGCTTTGACCTCTTCATTCAGACTACCCTTCTCCTCAACCACCCCTCCCAGATACTTGAAGCTGTTTACCTGTTCCACTATCTTCCCATCTATCTCTATTCTCAGCTTCTTCTGATTTCCCCAATCTGCTGCCATTACCACTGTCTTATCTGTGCTTAGTTTCATCCCATGTGCCTTTAGATTTGCATTCCATTCTCCTATCCTTTGCTGAAGTTCTAGATCAGAGTCTGCCTGTATTGCCACATCGTCTGCATACAGCAGCTTTGTTGCTCTGACCCCTCCAACCTGTTTGCTGATGTAGTCCATTACCAGTATGAACAGCAGTGGGCTCAGATCTGACCCCTGGTGTACACCCACTCCCACTGGGAACCCCTCAGTGAGGCCAAACACTGTTCGTACTTGAGTCACTGGGTCCTTGTACATAGCCTGTACTAATTCTACCAATGTTTCTGTGACTTCAAACCTCCGCAGTACTGCCCAGATCAGCTGTCTTGGGACCTTGTCATATGCTTTCTCCAAGTCTAGGAAAGCCCAGTTTGACTCTCTCCTCTTCTCTAGTTTCTTCTCAAGTATCTGTCGCAATGCAAACATTGGGTCAATTGTGCTGCATCCTGATCTGAATCTGAACTGTTCATCTCCCATCTTACATTCTACTATTCTGCGTATCCATTTATTAATCACCCTCTCCAGAACTTTCATGCAATGTGGTAGGAGTTTGATGCCTCTGTACTGTCCACAGTTGTGGATGTCCCCTTTGTTCTTGTACACTGGCATGAGTATGCTTATTCTCCAGTCATCTGGGATACGCCTTTCTCTCCACACTGCAATTAGTACCCTCAGGAGCCATATCTCCCCTAGCTCACCCAGCAACTTTATCATATCTGCTGTGACCTCATCTGAGCCTGCTGCTTTCCCTGACTTAATTTTCCTTAGTGCTGCTCTTACTTCTTCTAAGCTGGGCTCCTCTTCTACTCTCATTGTAGGCTGTTTCTGGGGCAGTACTGCTTCTGTGGGGTTTTCTTCATTCAGAAGCTGCTGGAAATACTCCTTCCATCTGCCTTTGATGTCCTGTGGGCTGGTAAGCAGGTTGTTGCTGGAATCCCTTATGAAGGGTGTCTGACTATCTTCTTTATATTTCTGTCTTTGCCTTGCAACCTGGTATAGTTTCTTTGTGCCCCTTACTGAGTCACTTTCCAGAAGCTGATAGAGTGCCTCTGATGCCCTATTCTTTGCTATTGCAACTTCTTTCTTAGTTTCTTTGTTAGCCAACCAGTAGTCCTTCCTAGCTTGGTCAGTCTTTTCAATCTCCCACTTCTTCCTGCACTCCTTCTTTCTTTTGGTTACTTCTTGCACTTCTGCATTCCACCACCAGCTTTCCTTATGTACCTTATTTCCATACCTGGCTCGGCCACATATCTTTTCTGAGGTACTAACACATGCTGTTTTTAGGCACTGCCACTCTTCTTCAACTCCACCTATTTCCTCCTCTTCTTGGGGTGCTAGAGTCCTGAGTAATTCCTTGAACTGCTGTACTTTCTCTCCAGTCAACTTCCAGGTCTTCAGCCTGGTCTCTGTTGACCTTAGAGCCTTCTCTGACCACTGCTTGCAGCTGATTGTGGCAACTACTGGTTTATGCTGTGAACCAACTGTTTCACTGGGGATGACTTTGCAATCATGGATTCTACCCCAGTGCCTTTTCCTTACTTGGAGGAAGTCTACCTGAGTTGCATGTTGGCTCCTCTTGTATGTGATCTTGTGACTGTCTCTCTTTCTGAACCATGTGTTGGCTACTATCAAGCCATTTGCCAGACAGAAGTTTAGAATGGCTTCTCCTTCTTTATTCCTATTGCTCCACCCATGTGGACCCAGGCAGTCCTCATATCCTGTTCTGTCTGTCCCAATAGGTGCATTTAAGTCACCCATTATCAACACCAATTCATGTTGTCCTGCTTTATCTAGTAGGTCCTGCAACTGCTGTCTTCAATGCACTCTTTTCCTCACTATCACAACCCTGCTGTGGGGCATAGGCTGAGATTATGAATACTGTCCTATCATTACACTGGAGTCTGATTGCCATGAGTCTGTCATTAATTCTGATGATATCCCTCACTGACTTCTGAAGCCTCTGTCTCACCACAATTCCTACACCATTTCTAGCCTGTCCACCACCTGAGTAGTAGAGTCTGGATCCCAAGCCAAGTGGCTTTGTTGTACTGCCCTTCCATCTCGTCTCTTGGATACATAGGATGTCCAGCCTCCTCCGTATCATTATGTCATTCATTTCTAAGCTGCATCCTGTCAGTGAACCTACATTAAGCGTAGCAATTCTCAGTTCATGTTTGGCAGGTTGGTTTTATGTCCAGCTTTCACTCAACAGAGCTATCCCAGGTAACCCAGGCTGGGCAACTAGACACCGGCCAGCCAGTAGCCTATTGACCCAGGGCTGCTGGGCTTTTATGGCAGGCACACACTGGCCAATAGGGGCACATATATCCCTCCCACCAGAGAGTAGGCCGGGTCCTCAACCCACTTATCACCAGTAACTACCCATGTCCATTTTTTTGGTGACAGTCAACATGACCGAATCACCTAGAGCCATATTTTACACCGTCGAGTGGCTAGCCCTGCCACGGCGCACAGTTTGTGATCCATGTTCTCCTATCTTGAGGATATTGCGCACCACAATAGATGCCCAAAGCAGTTGGTCTTTTGACAGCTCTTCCCCCCATTGGGCACCATGTAGAGTCTGTGCTGCTGCCCACAGCTCCATTCATTGGTGAGTTTAAGATGGAAACACTCAGCATGTTTTTCGGACATGGGAGAAACCCCACAGAGACACAGAGAGAACATGAAAACTCCAAACAGGCATTAGTCAGAGGTCAGGATTGAACCTTGCACCTTGTGCATTGGAGGCGAAGACCTTAACCACTAAGCCATCTGGTCTCTTATTATTATTATTATTATTATTATTATTATTATTATTATTATTATTATTATTATATATTAATAATTCTGTTAATTTCATTGTCTCAGCATCAGTAGAAGGACTGTGATCAAATATGATCTCATCTACTGCTTCTATATGACTACTCAGATTTGAAAATGACATGGTTATGATTAGTAGATCATAGGCATATCCAGCTGATGCACAAAGTGTCTCTTCTACCTTGGAGGCATCATTGCATACTTTCTCAGTTTCACCAAACATATTAATTATATAGATTAAAAGAACCATTAGACAAGTATACATCACTGTCTTAACTCATTTTTGAGTCTAACTCTTTGTGTAAACCAATTGTGGTATAAAGCCCTTTCTTGCCATGGCATCCTTCCATTAACACCATCAAGAATTATTTCAAATGTCATATCCTACCAACAGTATCTACAAGCAATATCACATTTACATGTACATACTGAAATAACAAACAGGCACTTTTTCTTAGTTGCTCTTTTTGAAGCATATGCATACTATGTCTTTCTAACTGAAACTGCTGTTAGCTTTTTCTTTAAATAATTTTAGAGAATCATCATAAATATGTTTGAAGAATTATCTAACAAAGTTATCAGTCTAATATGAATTGGATATGTTATCATTTCTGTTTTTATAAGCAGGTACCATAATCCATCTGGACCATGTGCTAGGAAGGACTGTTTCCAAAACAAATCGGGGTTGGGAGGGTGGCCTAATGGTTAAAGTGTTTGCCTTACAAACACAAGGTGCAGGGTTTGAGTCTCACAAGGGATAATTGGCCAGGCTTAAAATGGCTCACAAGGGCAGTTAGCTTAGTACTAATCTAATCTATGAACCTAATGTAGAAAGAATTGTGACAACCTTACTAAATTTCCCTTTCTCTTGAAATATTTGCCAAAACTCATGACATATGCGGTCTGAACCAGCTGCTTTTGGTCTTTTAAAACCTATGACTATGTCCAATGCTATTTCAGCTATTACATTCTCATAGTATTAATCTTACCATTTTCTGATTAATCATAGAGCTCCCTGTGGTCAAGGAAGTCATTACCCAATGTGTCCCCTTCTACTTCACATGATGTGCCAATCTCAGATTTCCAAATGCATGCACTTGTTTCTTTATAAAAGCCATCAGCCATACTGAAAATCTTGGAAAGAATTTGGCGAGGGAGAGGGGTTGAGAAACAGAAGTGAAGGAGCAGTGATGACATGGAAATAAAGCAGTGATAGGTGGGTGAGGAGAGAGATGAGAGGAATTAGGCAAAGGAGGGATTTACATTCCTTGTCTTGTAGTGTTTGGTGTTTTGTGGGAATTTTGTCCGTTTTTTAGTTGTGCTTCAGAACTTTTGACTACTAGTCAGATTTCATGTTTATTTTTACATACTGAATATAGAAAACATAAGTGTTAGTAAAATTTTCTGGCATACCAACTTTTATCATAGGTATGCATTTGCTGTTTAACTTGAGTGGAAAACCAAGGAGACGCAGTACCATAGATCTGCCTTTAGGTAATGGCATATCATGTTTTAGATGGAAATTATATTAGTGAAGTGAGTAAAACATCATTTGGAGTGACAATGAATTATGCAGGAGTCCAAACAGCAGAAGTAAGACAAAGTGATAATAGTGGAAATTTTGGATTAATTTTAGTCTAAGAAGAATGTAAAGGGTAGAAATCACTAACTGGGTTAGGAAGAATTTTAAGAGATTGGAAACAACTAGGAATATAGTATTGGTAAGTATGTTATCTCAGAGTAAGTGCTTACAGGACAAAAGTACAGAAGATAGATTCATTAACAATCTAAGTCAGGTTGTAAATGAGAGAATTGTGTTTTAGTTAATTCTGGATTTGGTCAAACAAGCTTAAGGTCAAGTAGAAAAATAACTCTATTTCAGGAAGAGCAAGGGCCAATAGAGTCAAAGAGATAAAGAAATTTTTAAAAGTAAGTTTAGAATTTTAACATGTTGCTGTTAATAACTAATATCATTTAGTAAAGATGCATAATGTAAGAACCAGTTTGGAATCAGTTTCCTTTTGGGAAATGAACAAACAATTAAGAACATTTGAAAGGTTTTAATTACAAAAACATTTTTCCACCTTCCAGTTTAGTAGCTGGATGGTTATTTTCATATGTATTAAACTAACTGATGGAAGGAGTTAACTGGTTTTAACCAGATTTCTTTCTAATTGCAACTATATCTAGATCATGGGTTTCTAGCCAGGTATTGGGTTTGTTGTATGTTTTTTTTCCCCTGTGGGCATTTATGAAATAAATCTTAATGTGTCTAGATAAAGAGAAAAAGGCAGAGTAAGCCAGAGATGCACACATGTGAAAAAGGGGCATGGTTGAACTCAGGATCATCTGGAGAAGAAAATTCCAGAGAAGGAAATACTAGAGTTAAAAGGATGAACAGAGGCAGCACAAAAGGAGTTCTTTTAAGAATGAAGGCAATGAGTTAGACACATGGGGTGGAATCATAGCGTCACATGCTAGGGTGAAAGAAAGGATACACATGTTAACAGATAGTGAGGAATAAAGGAAAACTGACTGGGAGGAGTTACGTTTGGAGATTAAAGACATGAAGGGGAAGTGTATAGTGATGGAAGGGCAGGGTAAGATTTTGGAAAAGTATAAGACTGTGAAGGGTGCATAGGAGATGTACATTTCTGTAGGTGATAGATTACACAGAAAGTATTGTAGGCAGATAAGACAAAGCAAATGTGGAGAGAAAGATGTAAAATACTTTGGTGGAAATGTATTTATTAGATGGTAACACTCACTGAACAAATATATGGTGCAGGGTGAAGTGTAGGATTGCAGTGTAGTCTTGAAGTACTGGAGTATGTTTGAAGAAAATGAGTGGGGGTTGTGGAAAGTTGTATAAGGAAGATTAATTGAGGGTTAATATAACAGATCGTATATGCACAGGATACAGAGGGTGTTTGGATGGAATGTTGCCAATGGCGAGATAAGACTTTATGAATGCAAATGAGTTCAGGGAATCATCCAAAAAAAGGCAGGAATCTGCCAACAATTATTCTTACATTGCTGGCATGAATAGGGAATATGGATGCCTACAAAATTAAGGATAGTTGCCACCAATTCTTCTTGAAGCACAATAAATGAATGTGGCCTTTTTCCTAGCAGGATGTATGAGGGATTGCAGTATCAGCACAGATAATATTAGAGTGCCCAGAATATTTTAAAATGAATATTAATCAAAGCTATGATCTGCTAGAAGAAGTCGTCCTCATCATGTCCCACCACCACATCATAGATTCTTATCTTCGGTCTATAACTATGATTCTACAAGTCTTTTAGCTTGTATTTAAAGACTTGTTGGTGTCTTGAAATTATCACTCCTATAAACAAAAATGTTATGCATTTTAATATGCAAAGCCATTTATTACTTTACTGCACATTGATGTTTGTAAATAGAAACATCTCTGTGCCATGTTGGCTATCTAATTAATCTATAGGCTGTAATGCTAACTAATCTTACTAATATAGTTTTACTCTAGACTTGCTTAGCTAATTCATCTTCTTTTGTACTTATTCTAGTTTATTCTCCTTTCAGTACAAACTGCCGTTTTCATTTTTTACTCATTCCATGCTATTGTTAATTTTTAAATTGTATAGCCCCTCATTTCTGATGTAATCGTGGCTTTTTTGTGATATTTTGGAACTTTTCTGATGTAACTGTAAATTTTATGTATTTTTTTGTGTTATTTTTGTAGCTTTTCTCCTCAGGTTTCTCCTGAAAATGGACATTTGGCTTGGTTGGAATAACCCGGTTAACAAATAACAAATAAATGCATGTTGTAGTTTCTCAGAGATGTAACCAATGGGCATGCTAATATTAGTTTCTATGGCTGTTAACCTGAATGTAACTTTTTAATCTGTCTAGTATTTCTGTCTAAATATGTGTAGTTCAAACAAATTGGCTATGAGATAATGCCACCATTTCAGGGATTGCAGGTGAGCAATGGCATCTGAGCCAGGGATGATAGTATTTGTTTACAGTTATATGAATCATAATTTGTGAGAGGCATTTTTACAAACAGTAGTAGATGAATAGTGTTTGGGCAGACACCAAATAAGTAAAACAAGTGTTTATGTGGGGAGCAACAACAGTAACAGGTAACATTCTTGCATCCCTGAAATATCAACTCCAAATTATCCAAAGCTCAGCAAAACGGTAATTCTTCTTCAGGGTTAGCAACGTTGGAGTACAGTATTATTAGTGAAATTAATATAAGAAAATAATGTACCACAGATCACATAGAAATACTGAAAAGTGTTACTATGCAAAAAGGATCTTGAGACTAGAATTTGTTAACTATGCAACACACTCTCTTTTTCATGCATGTGTTTGTGTGTATATATGCTTGATGCATCTCCATTGAAAATATAAATGATTTTTTGTTTGAACATCTTTCTATTCATCCTTCTGTTTTTTTCTTTGTACGACTGCTTACTTTTTAATGCCACATTGCTGAGCCATCACTCAACGTGTCATACCATAGTCAACTTGACATTGGTTTTAAAATGTGTACAGCAACATTTTTAGATTCAACCTATGACTTAAGTCCAGAAATATGTTTCACAGATATGTGGAATTTTTCTCACTAGGAAAAAAATGCACATAGCAATAAACAAGAACGCCAGTGCTCAGAAAGGGGAAACTGCTATTAAATGACAAAAAAAAAATGAGTAAGCTGTTAACAAAAGCATCAGTGTTCATTAAAATGTCATTATTAACATGGAAACAACAGGTACATAATGCTGCAAACACATTCCTTGAACTGAGGAGGGATCTCACAAAGATCACATTCAGAAATAATGAGCTGAAATGCAAACCTAGTAAGGTAATAATTCAAAACAAGGCTATAGTACATTAATGGACAAAGGCTGACCAGAGTATGACCAAAATGCATAATAACTACAGTACAGGGAAGAATAGTTAATAGGGATTCTGAGTGTGCAATAAGACAACAAGCCAAAAAGATAAAGTGATAACATTCCATTGCAACTTATATGGTTGGGCAGTGGCATTCTGCATTAATTCGGCACATTTTCTGCTGTCAAAGATCTCAGTTAACTGCTTTGAACTGATGTAATTACAGAATCTAGAAGCTAATTACTGTGCAGTGATTTCCAAGTAAAGTTGTAATTAGGTTAACCGATACAAGCATTGATAGAAATAATCCAGAAGGGAAGATGCCTACAAAGTATTAATGGAAATTCTTTCCTTTTCTAATTACACATATAATGAAAGAGAGCGCATTCCCACAGTATACATTTTCATACTAATTTTAGAGGTGCCATTGTGAATTTATATTACTATCTACCAAAACTGTAGCTAAAAAATATTTACTGAAAATGCAATTTTCCTTCCTATTTAGCAGCACTGATGCTATGCATGTACAGCTAGCATTTGACTTTTACCAATAACATTATTACTATAATATAATATAATATATATATATATATATATATATATATATATATATATATATATATATCTCATATCATATCATATATATGTGTGTATATATATATATATATATATATATATATATATATATATATATATATATATATATATATACATATATATATCTCAGGATCTGTTTCCTGTGATCCAGAAGTGCAAGGTTTGATTCCCTTAGCCTCCATTGCATAACTGCATGATTCTGAGCAAGTCACTTAACGAAACATTTGGCCGAACACTGATCCTCTGCTGAGTCTGAAAAAGGTCCACGGAGATCAATGCTCTGGTCTATCCTTGAAAACAAATAAAAAATAAATAAAATAAAATAAAACTATAACTAGTCTGATTTATGACAGGAATGCAAAGAACTGTTGTCAAAAAGATTACATATTAAAGATTTTTTTTCTTTTCACAATAAAAACCAGGGAATATTTGTCTTTTATTTTTTTTTTCTTTCAGTCTATTCATTTTAAAGTGTTATTTCTCATGACAATCTGTCCTGTAGGCTCTTCAGTATTATAATTTAATAAATAACTCAGGTGTTGAAGTAGTTGCACTTTTTCCTGACAGGGGTATGACACAAGCACTGGTTATGCCATTTACTCATGAGTAGCTGGTTAATATTCAACAGGTAATACTAAAGGAAAGCACTTTCAAATTACCTGCAATTTGTTCTTTTTCGAATTTGAATATCTTAAGAAATTCAGTTAACACAAGTTTTAATTTTTTTGCAGAAATACAGCAGTGTGTACTGGTTGAAGTGCAACATTGTGTAATACAGCCACAGATGTCATGCTGCGTACGTGTTACTTGCATCTAAGTACTACAGGCAACAGAGGTATCATACTGTTTATTATAAAGATATACCTCTTGTAGTGCACATTATATAGTTATGCATCTTAAATTATGGTGGCCCTTACAGCTGCTCAACACCCAGTTTTTCAAAATCTAGGAACTCTCAGCCAGGGGCTCGAGCTGCTGTTTCCCTGGCCGTCTACCTGGCTGAGCTGCTGTTCAAAATGGAACATGAGTTCACGGATGCAGATGCCACAACAATCACAGGCAAAGAAGTCCTCATTGTGGAACTAGTAAGTGGGGAAGGGAAACAAGGAGGGGGACTTTAGGTTTAGGGAGTGATCAGGAGTTGGCTCAGAGTTAGTGTTAGTGAGGGAGATTCAGGGTCTAAGGAATGACCAGGAGTTGGCTCAGAGTTAGAGTTAGTGAGGGAGTTTCAGGGTCTAAGGAATGACCATGAGTTGGCTCAGAGTTAGAGATAGTGAGGGAGAATTGGGGTTTAGGGAATGGGCAGGAGTTGGCTCAGAGTCAGTGTTAGTGAGGGAGAGCTAGTATTTAGGGAGTGATCAAGAGTTGGCTCAGAGTTAGGGTTAGTGAGGAAGATGTGGGGTTTAGGGAATGACCAGGAGTTGGCTCAGAGTTAGAGTTAGTGAGGGGGATTTGTGGTTTAGGGAATGACTAGGAGTTGGCTCAGAGTTAGGGTTAGTGAGGGAGAGTTGGGGTTTAGGGAATGAGCAGGAGTTGGCTCAGAGTTAGAGTTAGTGAGGGAGATTCAGGGTCTAAGGAATGACCAGGAGTTGGCTCGGAGTTAGTGTTAGTGAGGGAGAGCTAGTGCTTAGGGTGTGATCAGGAGTTGGCTCAGAGTTAGTGTTAGTGAGGGAGAGTTGGGGTTTAGGGAATGAGCAGGAGTTGGCTCAGAGTTAGTGTTAGTGAGGGAGAGTTGGGGTTTAGGGAATGAGCAGGAGTTGGCTCAGAGTTAGAGTTAGTGAGGGAGATTCAGGGTCTAAGGAATGACCAGGAGTTGGCTCAGAGTTAGGGTTAGTGAGGAAGATGTAGGGTTTAGGGAATGACTAGGAGTTGGCTCGGAGTTAGTGTTAGTGAGGGAGAGCTAGTGCTTAGGGTGTGATCAGGAGTTGGCTCAGAGTTAGTGTTAGTGAGGGAGAGTTGGGGATTAGGGAATGAGCGTTGGCTCAGAGTTAGAGTTAGTGTGGAGATTTGGGGTTTAGGGAATAAGCAGGAGTTGGCTTAGAGTTTGGACTAGGGAAGGGGATTTTAGGTTTATGGAGCAAACAGGATCATGCTCAGAGTTAGTGTTAGGGAGGCAAAGGGATTTTAGGTTAGGAGTACTTGGGTGTTAGTTTTAGGGTTAAGGTCAGGATTTTGGAAGGGATAGTTATCTTAGTGGTAGGGAGTAGCAGCTGGAGTGATGGAAGTTATGGCAACTGTCGACATAAGTGAGTGGCAGCAAGGAAGTGTGTCGCAAGCTAATGGTACTCAAGTATTTATAGTAGATCCTACATTATGTTTAATACTGGATTAAATAATTAGATAAACCACTGCAGTATTCAGATTTGGTGTTGAGTATTCAAGAATGGCAGAGTGACAGTTATGACCCAGAAAAAGGTGACACACCAGCCAAAATAAAATTATGGAAGGGTAACATCAGTCTGCCCCATCACATCCAATAGAAGTATTCTAGTGGTGCAAACAGACTACTAAGTTATAGGCTGACTCAGAATACTAAAAAAATGCATGTGAAAGGTAACTGGTATGATTCATCAAAGACATAAATTATTTCACATTACCTGATAGGCAACTGAAGTGACAGCTGTTGTAGCAGGACAGGTAAGCAATGGAAGCTCCCTTGCTCTTACTGAAAAAAACAGGGTTTGTTTTATTGCACACCATGTCCTTTTTTCCTCAGTGTTTATGATTTTTTTTAATCAATTTGTAAAAGTTAACAAAATATTACAGAAAAACAACAAACAGCAGTGTGAATACTTAATCACCCAGACATATTTGTAGTACATCAACTAAAGTATTCAAGGTACTATGAATGTAACCCAGTAACAGTACTGAATAACATAAGTAGATAAACAGTCAAACAGGCAATTAATAAAAAATAAATAAATAATAGGAAAAAACTTTAAAGAAGTATCTTCCAATCCAATTCCTGACATAATATAAAGGAATTAATAGTACTAAATTTCATAACATAAACTGTCTTTTTACGCCCCACTATATAGTCAGGGAGAAACCTCACCTATTCTCACTATGAACTTGTTCCAAAATGTAACATTTTAACATGATTAAATCTCCATTATCATATAATGAAAAACATTAATTTACAGGATTCTCAGATTTTGCGTTTTTGAAGCAGCAAAGATGCTCCTGTTAGGAATTTTACATTTTCTTGTAGTTTCTCCTATAACATATAACTCACAAGGGCACCAAATAATATAAATCATACATATAACCTCCTCAGTACAACATAAAATTATTCTTTATTTGAAATTTAATTTTATCAGTCCTCTCAGGATATATTTGTAAATGAATGTTTGTGGCCACATATGTGAATGCATATCTCTGAGACTGAGCACTTTTTTATTGTGTGTGTGTGTGTGTGTGTGTGTGTGTGTGTGTGTGTGTGTGTGTGTGTGTGTGTGTGTGTGTGTCCAAGAGGTAAGAATGTGTACAAAATGAAATGTAGTTTTATTTTCCACTAGATCTTGTTATTATTACATTCACCTTCTGGTTTAATCAGTGCACTATATGCTGAAACCCACATTTGTCAGTATTCCATACTGGCTTTACTCAGACAGCACTTTTAGTTAATGTTTTCAGTTTAACTACTGTAGCTCCCCCTGTATTTCACTGTAGAAGTAATAGACTGCAGTTTTCCATTATACCACAAGGTGGAGCTCCTTTTCAGGAATACTGCGGTGGTGGTGCTGCGGTAGCGTTGTTGCCTCACAGTAAGACATTGTCCTGTTCAATTCTCAGCTAGAGCATCTTCTGTGTGGAGACATGCGTGAATGGGCGTACCTTCGTTGAAGGTTGTGCATCAGAGCTGGCAACTCAGCACATAAAAATCTACTGCCAATCATTAGCGGACCGGAGTTCCACTGTGGCGACCCCTAACCGGGAAAAGCCAAAAGACACAACAATAAAAAGACAATTTTGAAAGTGAAAGAGAGGAGACTGGAACACTAGCTGAAGGAGGGAAGACTGAAAGACTAGCTGAAGGGAAAAGGGCCTTACAACGTGACTAGATTTTTTTTTCTTCTAGTGTTTTGGGACAGAGAAGTGAGGTAGCAGTTTGTGTCTGTCTCTTGCTGAAATCCTGGATGATGGTATTTTGTGGATTCAGGAGAGAAGTTCTGAAACCAGTAGTTCCATGCCTGCATATGATTCAGCAAGAAAAAGAGTTCACTTGGGCTTAGTGCAGAAATGCCATAGATGACTACTAGAGTTCTGGCGGGTGATTTTCCATTTTTCTCGTCAGAGGAACTGCGATGCCTGGTCACTGAGATATTCTCGACAGAGTGGTGAGAGGCTTGGCTGTTATTTTTTTATACTTTTATAAGATTGTGGATTCCCCCCTAAAAACTTTCTGGATTAAAAATAGCTGGGATGCATATGAGCTCCAACCTTGGGCCCCATCATGCCGGCAGTAGGACTGTAAGTAGTCACTGGCCAGTGAACAGGGTACAATAAAGTGTCTCATAGTTGGTCTGTTTAGATTGATCTAGGGGATAGAAGGTGTTAGTACTGTTGCCTTAAAGACACTTTATTGCTAAATGACATTGTATTTTCTCATATTTGTATTGTTGCATTATAAATCTTTATTGTTCAGTGACATTGCATTTTGATTGTGTTATTACTGTTGCCTTAAAGACTCTTTATTGTTAAATGACACTGCATTTTCTCATATTTGTATTGTTGCATTATAAATCTTTATTGTTCAGTTACATTCATTTTGCTAGTGTTATTACTGTTGCCTTAAAGACTCTTTATTGTTAAATTACACTGCATTTTCTCATATTTGTATTGTTGCATTATAAATCTTTATTGTTCAGTGACATTGCATTTTTCTCGTGTTAGTACTGCTGCCTTCAAGAATCTTTACTGCTCAATGACATTACAACTTTTTCATATCTGTACTGTTGTATTGTAACCCTTTCCCCCCCCCCTCAAGGACATTGTATTTTTTCCGTATTTGTATTGCTGCATTATAAAATCTTTACTGCTCATTGATATTGCCTTTGTGTGCATGTTTGAATGTGAAGATCCTTTCTGTTGAGTTCTGGGGAAGGGGGTAAATCTATGGTTTCATTACATGCATATCTCACTCTGCCTTACTGCTAACTGGTGCACTGTTGAAATTATTTGTTTGTTGTTGTGCTATTGCCCTTTAAAACTAAAGTGTCAGCTAGAATAAAATCTGTTATCACTTGCCACCTTGGGGTGTTGGGCCTAAAAATGGGTGTCACCAGAGTCATGTAGGAAGGAACCCATATCTACTTCAGCTACACCTGTAGGTGACCTGGGGCTCATCCTGGATTGCCTGTACTGCCTTCAACTCCACCCTATTCCCCTGTGCATGTGGAAAAGAACTCCAGCAGCAAGATAAACCAAGAAGTAGCTGCTAGGTGGTGCAAACAGCACAATGCTCAGTCAGAGCACTGCATAGTTCTAGTGATGCCAGGGGTCACATGGACTGATATGCAAATACATCAAGTCACAGGATCCTTACCAGTTGTAGGGTGTGGATTTTTATTAGACAGCACTATGGACACTACTGAACAGAGCACATTGGCCTTATTAGAATGGAAAAGTCCTTTAGTATATGAGCACATACCTTCGAGTGTACAAATTTCAGGAGAGAGTGCAGTCCGTGTGGTAATCCCTGAGAAGTGCACTAACCCAGCAACCAAGGAAATACCTGTGGAAGTTATCCAAGTAGGTCAGAACCTTACACCAGAAGCTGCAGCTTCACTGCCCATAAATACTATAGGGCCTAAAGTTGTGCATGCTTTGGGAAGTCTTATAGAAAAATGCTTACAGCCTACACAGCCATTCACTGGGTTTGGCTACCACAAATTGCGTTTCTTTTCTGGCAAACAACCCACACCTCAGGGAGAGGAAGATTTTGAATCTTGGATGGATCAGGTTTCACAAGCCCTAGAGGAGCGGGATATCCCAGAATCTCAGAAGAAGCAGCAGATAGCTAAAAGTCTAAAGGGATTAACAGCAGATACTATAAGGAACCTAAGGATGGCTAAGCAAGATTGCATGGCCAAGGACTATTTAGGACTACTGCAGTATGTGTTTGGAAGGACTGAGAGGGCTGCTGACGTACTGTATCAGTTTGAACATACATACCAAGAGGTTGGTTAGAAACTATCTGATTACATTAAGCGATTAGATAAAATGCTGCACCAGATCATCCTAAAGAAGGGAGTGGGTCCAAAAGTAGCTAATGAGTATGAATCAGTCAAATTGTACAAGGAGCTCAAGCTATGGATCCCATTATGTGGAAAATGAGGATGAGAAATAGGGAGGAGACTCTAACTTATTCTCACTTGGTTGAAGAAGTGACGGAAGAGGAAGCCCTGTTGGAAGCAAAATCTCAAGGTTCAACAGAAATTAAAGCAGTGAGTGAACACAAGCAGGAGCTTATAACCATGCTTACTACTCAAACAGGAGTTGTGGCCCAGGGTGTCCATGATGTAGAGGTGTCACAGTTGCAGGTGTCTTCCCTAATTGACGCCATAGATCAGGTCATCAAGACAGTTGCAGAATTGCAAAAAGCCATGGTAACTTTAGCTGAAGGGAAGAATACATCAGCTAGAACCTTCATGAAAGGACTCAAGGAAGAAAAAAAACAGCCAATGTTCAAAGTTCCTACTGGATTTTGTTTTCATTGTGGGGATGCACGGCATATAAAGTGACAGTGTCCTAATGCAGGGAAACGTCAACCCAGTGAAGGGGCCAGCTGAATGCCCAGTTACAAATAGCTCCATAAAATATAACATCAAGAGACAGCATCCTGGATCTCCTTTCAACACTAACCCTTGTAATAGGGGAGAGAGACTACCTACTATGCACACTTCTAGCTCATCTGAGGTGAACAACCAAATTGAAAAGCCATCTCAGCAAAAATCTCAGCATCTGAGACTGTAAAGCATTACTATGAAAGAGTCTTATCCATGGAAATGGCGAGGTCGCCCGGTGGTACCTCAACCTCATTGCCATGCAGCTGAACAACACCGGAAACAGAAACTACCTGATGGCCTATTGGAACCAATCCCTGTCATGTCAGTAAAAATAGAAGGGGTGTATAGCAAAGCACTGTTGGATACTGGTGCACAAGTCACCATTCTGTACAGAAACTTCTACCAAAAATACTTAAAACATCTGCCATTTGAAAAGTTAGCAGATTTGGAGATCTGGGGGTTAAGTGACACGAAGTTCCCTTATTATGGGTATGTCTCACTCAAGTTAGAATTTTCCACTTCAGTTGTTGGGTCAACAGAAGTCTTTGAAACTCTCACTGTTGTGTGCCCCAGGCCAAAAGGAAAGGATTCTGCATCTGTTTTAGTAGGGACAAATACTGACCTTGTCAGAAGAATGCTGACATCTCAGTTGACCCAAGAACACCCAACATTACATCATCTCCTGAGACCAGCTTTTTGTGCCCTTCAAAGGGAGAAGGATAGTAAGAGGGATGAAATTGGTCATGTGTGGACCCTGTCTGGGAAAGAACATATAATTCATCCTGGTCAGGTCACCTGTTTGAGAGCCAAAGTTAGGATGTGTGGACAAACAGTTTCCTCTCATTTCATTATGGAAACAGATCCAGAAAGTGACTTGCCACCGGGACTGGAACTAGTTCCAGAAGTTTGGTCTGCAGACAAGTTAAAGCATCCTTATGACACTTTGCCTCCCATTGTCCTGCA
This sequence comes from Protopterus annectens, assembly GCF_019279795.1. Classification (NCBI taxonomy): domain Eukaryota; kingdom Metazoa; phylum Chordata; order Ceratodontiformes; family Protopteridae; genus Protopterus; species Protopterus annectens. Next base: position 1,207,288,242 of record NC_056731.1, read on the forward strand.
TTCACAAGTGCATTCGGGAAATGTTTATGCTGCCACTCCCTTACCTGCTTCTGTTTTGACAAGGAACAAGAGCAGGGCCAATGAGTTGAACCTGGAAGATATTTATATAGGAGGTGGCCTTTTGCACCCTGAGTGGGTAACCAGAACTAAAGAGCTACTAATGAAGAAGAAAAATTGTTTTTCTACCAGTGAACTGGATGTGGGCTGTGCAAAGAGTGCAGAACACCGAATAAGAGTGAAAGAGGACTGGCCTTTCAGGGAACATTCCAGAAGAGTAGCTCCAGGAGACCTGGAGGACTTAAGAAAATATTTAGAAGAACTTAAAGCTGCAGGGATAATTCGAGGGTCAAGAAGTCAATATGCCTCTCCCATTGTCATTGTCAGAAAAAAAAGAATGGGTCAATTTGCATGTGTATTGACTATCATACTCTGAATCAGCAAACCATTCCAGACCAGTACACAACTCCCCGGATTGAAGATTGTCTAAATTGCCTGGTGGACAGTAAGTGGTTCAGTGTGCTAGACTTAAGGAGGGGATACTATCAAATCCCTATGCACCCAGAAGATAAAGAGAAGACTGCCTTCATCACCCCCTTGGGATTTTTTGAGTTTGATTGCCTACTTCAAGATTTATCAAATGCAGCGGCAACTTTCCAGAGAATCATGGAAAGAACAGTTGGAGACATGCATCTCCTGGAAGTCTTAGTCTACCTGGATGACCTCATTGTTTTTGGAAGGACCATAGAGGAGCATGAAGAAAGACTGATGAAAGTATTGGACAGGATTGAGAAGGAAGGCCAGAAGTCATCATTGGACAAATGCAAGTTTTTCCAACCTTCAGTTACCTATGTGGGACATGTAGTGTCTGCAAATGGCATATCTACAGATCCCAGCAAACTTGAAGCTGTGACATCTTGACCCAGACCCAAAACTATCACAGAGCTGTGATTTTTCCTGGGGTTCTGCAGTTACTATAGAAGGTTTGTGGAAGAATTTTCAAAGATAGCAAGACCCCACAACCATTTGCTCTGAAATGATGAGAAAGCAGATGAAACAGGTGAAGATATCCTTGCGAAGAAGCCCAAGGGATAGAGAGGCTCTGAAGAACTCATCGAGAGTCACTGGACTCCTAAATGCGAAGAGTCATTTGAACAGCTTAAGTATTGCCTCACACATGCCCCCTGTGCTGGCATATGCTGACCCAACAAAACCATACTCTTTACATGTGGATGCTAGCAGAGATGGCTTGGGGGAGTCCTTTACCAGGAGTATGATAAGAAGCTGAGACCTGTGGCTTTTATCAGTTGGAGTTTATCCCCCATAGAGAGAAACTATCCTGTGCACAAGTTGGAATTCTTTGCCTTAACATGGGAAGTAGTGGACAAGCTGCATGACTATCTCTATGGGGCTGAATTTGAAGTGCAGACTGACAACAATCCTCTGACATACATCCAGATCACTGCAAAGCTAGCTGCTACTGGGCAGAGATGGATGGCAGCTCTATGCAACTATAATTTCAGTTTGAAATATCACCCAGGACATGAAAATGGAGATGCTGATGGTCTGTCCAGAAGACCTCATGGAGATTTACACCCCGATGATGAATGGGTAGAAATTCCAGTGCCAGGTGTGAGAGCTATGTGACAGATTGCAACCTGCTATCAACACACTGAATGTTGGGCCCAGAAGTTGGGTCTGTCTCCAGCAAGCATACCCCAAGCTTATTGTAATCTGGTCACTTTACAGGCTTCATTGCTACCAGCTTTAAATAACAGTGACCTTAGGAGAGATCAAAGAGAAGACCCCTTGGGTCAGCTGGTGGTAGCTAATTTAAAGAAAAAATAAATTGATATGCTTCACACAGACATTCATCCTCTTGCCAGACTTTTGGCCAAAAAATGGGACAGAATCCAGATACAGAATGGACTACTGTATAGGAGATCTCCTTGTGCACATGGCAGTGAAAAGTGGCAATTGTTGCTTCCTCAGAAGTATAGAGAAGTAGTACTCTGGTCATTGCATGATGAAAATGGTTGTCTTGGTTATAACAGAACTATGGGTCTGGTATGAGACAGGGTCTACCGGCCATGCATGAAGCAAGATGTTGAGGATTATTGTTGTACATGTATTTGTTGCATTCAGAGAAAGACTCTGCCTACCAGAGCTGCCTCATTGAGTCAAATGGGGAGCAGTGGACCCATGGAACTTGTCTGTATAGATTTTCTATGCATTGAACTGGATGAAGGCAGGATCAGTAATGTGCTGGTGGTAACAGACCACTATACCTGATATGCTCAAGCATTTCCCACTCATGATCAAAAAGCTATTACAGTGGCAAAACTACTAGTTGATAACTTCTTTGTACACTATGGCCTGCCAAAGAGTATACGCTCTGACCAAGGATGTGATTTTGAGAGCAAGCTTGTCCATGAACTACTCACTCTTTTGGGAGTTCAAAAAAGTCACACCACTCCTTATCATCCTCAAGGGGATTCGCAGCCAGAGCGTTTCAACAGAACTTTACTAAATATGTTGGGTTCACTGTCCGCTGAGAAGAAGAGTCAATGGAGTAGACATGTAGCCACAGTGGTGCATGCTTACAACAGTACTAAAAATGATGCTACAGGGTTCTCACCTTACTTCCTAATGTTTGGTAGAGAAGCTCGTATTCCTATTGATGTCACCTTTGGAGTCACAGCTGATGATATACCAGTGTGATCTCATGGCAGTTATGTGGAGAGACTCAAGAAGAACCTCAGACAGGCCTATGAGCTAGATGAAAAATCAACAGGACAAAGACATCAGAGAAACAAGGCTCACTATGACTAGAAAGTGAAGATGCATGATTTGCAATCAGGGGACAGAGTCCTTTTGAGGAATTTGGGTCTACAAGGAATGCATAAACTAGGTGACCGCTGGTGGTCTGAAATTTACCTAATTTGTTCTCAGCTACCTAATATCCCTGTCTACCACGTTTGCCCTGAGGGGAAAGAAGGACCTATCAAAACCTGGCACTGCAACAACTTAATGCCTTTGGCAAAATCAGTGAGACTCATGAATCTGGAACCTAGAATGGCTCAGCGGAAGCCTAACTCAAGGTGAGCCAGAAGACTAAGGCGGAGAGGAAATATCCTCTCCAATGTTCAAAAGCCCATGCTTCCTCCTGCTGAAAGTGAAGAGGACAGTGACGATGACTGGGGTTTCAGTGGGCTTTTTTATGAGGATGTTGGAGACCCCATGGGCTGTAATCTCAATGTAAATGCACTGGAATTCATTCCTTGTCATTTTGAACAGCTCAGACCTGACAATAGACTAAGTGGTGTTTCTGTACCTCTTGCAGAACCTGATACTGATGGAGGCTCTGCTATGCAAACTTCAGAAAATAGTGTTGAGGACATTCATGCCATTATGGAAAAAGAAAGTGAAGTTATACAAGAGGAGATATTAGAAGTAGGCAAAATGCCTACTGAAGAACTGGTCATTGAATGTGCTGTGAGACACAAACCTTCCAAGCAAAATTCCTTAGTTGTCTCTACTGAACCAAAACTGCAGAGACTGATTTAGCCCCCTCAGGGACTTACATATGACAGTTTGGGACATAGTACACAGGAACCTGTGACCACAGCTCATCAAAGAGTCTGTGCCCACGACCCCTATGCCTCCTGCTCCATTGGTGACACCTCAGTCTAAGTTGAGCATAATGTTGATTGCCCTTGGTGGGAGGTATACAAAAATATTATTCAGCTGATGGTACATTAGTGCTTGTAAATATTTTTCTCCTAATCTACCTTTGACCTGGGGAGACCCAAGATTTTCAAGTCGAGGGAGAGTGTAGCTCCCACTGTAGTTCATTGTAGAAGAATACCTCAGAAAAGGAAAAGATCCATCTGCGATTCTGGCTCAACATCGTTAGAAGAGGCTGAACCGAACGGTGGCACCTTCGATCCTGCCATTACACCGATGCTCCTGGGCTCTTGTTCAGCAACAAACAGGAACTTACACATGGGAGATAACAACAGGGCTAGAGTTCCAACTACGAACATGCCAGGCATGAATGTCACAGGTACTGTCCCTACCACTTCTAATTCTTATAATTTACTAGCCTGGCTTAAAAATCCGCCTCGTTTTAATCTCGTTCCTGGAGAGGACAACTCGCTACAGGACGGAGACTCATACAGTTTAAAAATTGACAAACTCAACAAACTAATGCATAAATATAGAACTTTATGTATAGAAAATTCTTATTTAACAGCATGTATTAAAAACAGCATTGTACCGAAAGGGCTCAGGGTATGGAAGTACCCAAACAATGTTGAACCAGGCACTGATTTCCACAAAGACCTTATTAACATTTTTAACAAATGTGGGCTAGAAATTTTGGACCTTATTATTAAAGAAAATACCAAACAGTTAGTAGAACTGGAAGAAGAAATTATGGTTTTAGACAATTTTATAAAGCAGGACCTATTTTTTGAAATAAAGCAAGAAAGAGATAGATATGTTAATTTAAAGACTGAAATAGACACAAAATGCAAAGCATTAGAACAAAGAAAGCTCAACAAACTCAGAAGATATATAGATGACTACCAGAACAATGTCAGCTACCCACAGCCACCTTTTAAAAGAAATGAACACAATGTTAGAAATAAGTTAGATAAATGGAGAAAGGACAATCATAATGTGAATTCTAGGGAGGAAGAATTTTACAGGGAAGAATATGACCTTGAATTTCCACCATTATTGAACGAAGACCCACAATACAATAGGAATAGTAAGAGACAGGGTGTTCAGAATTTTCAGAGGGGGGGGGAAGAAGGTGGAGAGGGAGGTATTAACCAACACCCCTCAGACCCCCTCCCCCACACCAACCCACACATACCCCCCTTTTCTTCATTATGATGACCCTCCTGGGCTAGATAAAGACCTAGAGATCTTAAGTACAGGCACTACACATTCCTTCAAAAACTTTGCAATATACAACTTTAGCAATATTACTATAAATAGGACACATTTTGACCTACTCAGTAAAGGGTTCAAGTTTATTCCAACTACTCGAGGTGACCTAGTTAAAACTATCTTAGACATGAAACTGTTCCTTAGGAAGTTGAATTTACTAGCGATTTTACCACCTTCACCATTGAATCAAGACTTACAAACCACTGCTCTAACTAGACGCAGTATTTACAACCCCCCACTCCTTCCTCAAATTAAGAATCTGGAATTGGTGTTAGAAAACGCAATTAGAAAGGAATTCAAATCACACTATAGAAAGTATAATCTTACAGAGAAAGAACATGAAACTCTGGATGATTTAAGAAGAAACACCCAAATAAGAATTATGAAGCCAGACAAAGGAGGAGGAGTTGTAATCATGGATCAGATTATATACGAAGGCAAAATGAACAACATTTTGAGGGAAGAGAGTAAATACAGAAACGTATCGATTGATGAAGTATACTTGGCGTATCAAAAAATAGACATAGCACTGGACAATATGATTATGGAGGGGACACTTGATAAAAATACATACAAATTTTTATTTGTGCCGAAACCAAAGATTCCAATCATCTTCGGAATACCTAAGGTGCACAAAAATGTAAGTGACCCTCCATTAAGACCCATTGTGTCAGCAGACTGTTCTAAAACTCTCCCGATGGCAAAATTTGTAGATCATAAGATCAAACATATTTGCAACAACTTCAAACACATTCTAAAAGATTCATGGGACTTATTAACTAGCATCACATCAAATCATTTGACCGAGAACATGATTTTTGTTACAGTAGATGTGGTAGACCTCTTTACTTGCATACCACACCTAAAAGGCATGACCATTTTTGAGGACATGGTCTTCATGGACAACAAACTCACTCATGCAGAAAAAGTTGCTACAGTGGAGCTTATGGATCTAATATTGAAATACAACTTTTTAACCTTTAATGGTGAATTCTATCAACAAACAAAAGGAGTAGCTATGGGTGCGGCCTGCGCACCCACTTATGCAAATATAGTACTAGCAGGATGGGAATTGAATTATATACTGAACTCAGAATTCCAACAATATTGGTCTTTATACAAACGTTACCTCGACGATATTGTAATTTTTTGGACAGGAGGCAACGAGAAATTGACCGAATTCCTAGACTATATTAACAATACTACCCACTTTTTAAGATTCACATACTCCACTTCACTTGACAAGTTGCAATACTTGGATGTGGAAGTCAACAAGAACGAGAACAAAAAAGACCTAGAGACAAAAGTTTTTAGGAAAAATACGTTCTGCAATTCTTTCTTGCATTACAACAGCGCACACCCCCCACATTGCAAAAGGAATATTGTAAAAGGACAATTTGTAAGGGGGTGTCACATGACCAGCAAAGAAGAGGACTTTGCGGTTGAATGCAATACCTTGGAAGGTATGTTCTTAGCCAGGGGATACCCACCTGACTTTATTAAAGATATCAGGAAAGAGGTGGAACAACACAGAGAGACAAAATACAAACCCATCAAGGGTTGTGTGATGAATACTATGAATCCTAGGACAAATGATGACATTATGAACAAGTCTCCCAGCACCAGCAAAAACAACACACTAGAAGTCTCTGAATACCAATCAGCATTAGTTTTAGAATTCAACTTATTCAACTCAAAAGTGAAAAGTATATTTCGAACTGAGTGGGACAAATTTATATCCTTTTCAGATATTCCCAATATCAAAGAAAAAGTGCCTAAAGTGGTATATAAAAATTCACGCAGTATTAAAAATCTTTTAGAAAATAATGATAACAACAAGTTGTTTGAGAAGACATGCTCAAACAATACTAGCTATGGAACATTTCATTGTGGACATTGCAAACAATGTCCTTTTATCTCTAACAAAAGAGAAATATTTCTAGAGGCTAGAGAAATGAATATTTACAGCACAGGTTATTACAACTGTGAATCCCAGGGGGTAGTCTATTTAGCCACGTGCTCAAAATGCAACTCTTATTACGTTGGAAAAACAGAAAGAATATTAAAGAGAAGAATATATGAACACCTGTATGAAATACAAAGAGAAAAGGACACGAATGCTCTATTTAAACACACTAAAACTTGTAAAGAATCCAACTTTTCTTTCTTTGTTTTAGAACAGGTGAAAAAAGAAATAAGAGGGGGCCCCTGGGAAGACTGGTTGGAATATAAAGAACTATGTTGGCAAATATTATTAGAAGCCAACAAACAACCGGGTCTAAACGAATGTATTTCTCTAACCTCAGCTTTGAAATTGAGAGCAGCTAAAGTATGAGTCAAATCAGGAATGACTTACCAAAAAAGAACAGTAGGTGGCTCCATAGTACAAATTTTATTCCTGACACAAATAATAAAAAAACGATCTATTACACCTTTATATACATTTATATTCACACAACTGAGGTTCTTATCATATTTATTTATTTATTCAAACCAACACAGACATATTTATTGTAGCACAAACTGATTAACTGATTTTAAAAGTTTTAAACATTAGAACTAACTTGTGGAACAGTTTTTAACAGAGTTTTAGATTTTCATTTAGCATCAGTCTTTTATTATTAATGAGCTTTTTTTGTTTCTCACGATTGTTATTGGTTCAAACAGAATGCATTTGTTTTTATTGGATGACTTCTTTTAAATCTATACTATATAATGACTAACTAATTAAAACTAAATTGTCTGATGAAGTCTTAACAGTGAGTTGACGAAAACGCATTGATTTTTTTAAAAGCGTTAACCTTGTGGACTACTTGGTGGATTTTTAGCAACTTTTGTGTTCTCAATAAAGTGCGGTTTGGTGTGCGCTGTTTCCAGATTCCTTTTTTCATTGTAGAAGTAATAGGCAGCAGTTTTCCATTATACCACAAGGTGGAATCCTTTTCAGGAATATAAAATACCATTTTGAAAGTGAAAGAGAGGAGACTGGAACAGTAGCTGAAGAATGGAAGACTGAAAGACTAGCTGAAGGGAAAGGGCCATGCAGCATGACTGGATTTTATTTCTTCTAGTGTTTTGGGACAGAGAGTAAAAGGCAGGAGTCAGAGCTTGATGTGGCAGAGTTGAAGATGTTAAGATTTGCACTGGGTGTGACAAGGATGGACAGGATTAGGAATAAGTATATTAGAGGGTCAGCCCAGGTTGGAAGATTTGGAGACAAAGCCAGAGAGACAATATTACATTGGTTTGGACATGTGCTGAGGAGGGATGCAGAGTATATTGGGAAAAAGATGCCAAGGATGAAGCTGCCAGGTAACAGGAAAAGAGGAAGGCCTAAGATAAGGTTTATGGATGTGGTGAAAGAGGACATGCAGTTGGTTGGTGTGACAGAGCAAGATGCAGAGGACTGGAAGAAATGGAAACAGTTGATCAGCTGTGGTGACCACTAACGGAAGCAGCTGAAAGAAGAAGAAGAAGAAGACGTTTTGGGACAGAAAAGTGAGGTAGCAGTTTGTGTCTGTCTCTTGATGAAATCCTGGATGATGCTATTTTGTTGATTCAGGAGAGAAGTTCTGAAACCAGTAGTTCCACACCTGTATATGATTCAGCAAGAAAAGGAGTTCCCTTGTGCCTAGTACAAAGATGCCACAGATGACTACCAGAGTTCTGGCGGGTGATTTTCCATTTTTCTCGTCGGAGGAACTGCGGTGCCTGGTCACTGGAATATTCTCGATGGAGTGGTGAGAGGCTTTTGGCCATCATTTTTTATACTTTTGTAAGATTGTTGATCCCCCCCTAAATGTTTACTGGATTACAAATAGCTGGGATGCATATGAGCTCCAACCTTGGGCCTCATCATGCCGGCAGTAGGACTGTAAGAAGTCACTGGCCAGTGAACAGGGTACAATAGAGTGTCTCATAGTTGGTCTATTTAGATTGATCTAGGGGATAGAGGGTGTTCGTACTGTTGCATTAAAGATACTTTATTGTTAAATGACATTGCATTTTCTCATATTTGTATCGTTGCATTATAAATCTTTATTGTTCAGTGACATTGCAGTTTTCTCGTGTTAGTACTGCTGCCTTCAAGAATCTTTACTGCGAAATGACATTGCATCTTTTTCATTGCTGTACTGTTGTATTATAACCCTTTTTTTCCCTCTACGACATTGCATTTTTTTCCTTGTTTGTACTGCTTCATTATAAAAACTTTACTGCTCATTGATGTTGCCTTTGTGTGGATGTTTGAATGTCAAGATCTTTTCTGTTGACTTCTGGGGATGAGGGTAAATGTATGGTTTCATTAAATGCATATCTCACTCTGCCTTACTGCTAACTAGTGCACTGTTGAAATAATTTGTTTGTTGTTGTGCTATTGCCCTTTAAAGTGTCACCTAGAATAAAATCTGTTATCACTTGCCACCTTGAGGTGTTGGGCCTAAAGAAGGGGTGTCACCAGAGTCAAGTAGGAGGGAACCCTTATCTACTTCAGCTACACCTGCGGGTGCACTACACTACTCTCTAATATGTACACATTCTGAATTAGTACTCTTCAAAATGGCCAGCAGTCCTATTGTTCCTTCATATCATTTTACATATATTGCAGTACAGATGTTGACCCAATATTACCTAGCAGTCCACTGTGCTACAGTGACAGCATGAGCTTCCATGTGGGAACCATGAGATTCTTCACTCAGGTTATCTGCACAGCAGCAAGATGACAGTCTTGCAAGGTAGAAGAGAAAGGCTGCAGTGTGCTGAAAGTTCCCAATGTCCATGCTTCCTATTCTTCAGCTA
>NC_056731.1:1207300494-1207472994 GCF_019279795.1 Protopterus annectens
ACAACTGTACTATGTTCTTCATGTTTCACTGTTGCAGTCATCACATTTGGGTTGATTCCCAAAGCTGAGGAAATGGGTTTGAGGCAGTCAAGGAAACTAGGGACTGGCAAAGATGCCCTGCAAGACTGTAAAGGAAAATCCTGCCCTGGATTTGGAGAAGAGAGACATGTGGTAATGTTTGGTAAAAGTGTGAACAGATGTCCAGGTGGCAGCCTCCAGGATGTCCCTGGTGGGGACTCCTCTCAGGAAAGCTGCAGAGGTGGAGGCTGCACTGGTGGAGTGAGTCCTGACGCCCTTGGAGGTAGGCTGTCTGTGTTGTTTGTAGCAGAAATGGATGCAGTGTGCTATCCATTTAAAATGGTTTGTTAAGAGATGGGTTTGCCTTCTGCCCCTGTAGCAATGTTAACCAGAAATTGATCAGACTTTCTGAAGGATTTAGTCCTGTCTAGATAGAATCTGAGCTGTCTGTGCACATATAGAGAGTGCAGGATCCTTTCCCTCTTGTTCTGGGGATTAGGAAAAAAGGTGGGCAAATGAATGGATTGGTTGAGAGCCATACTGGGCACCAACTTGGACATGATGGATGGGTTAGTCCTGAGATATACCCTGTCAGCATGGAAGATGATGAAGGGTTCCACAGCCATGAGTGCTTGCAGTTCAAAGGCTCTTCTGGCTGAAGTGATAGCCAGAAGGAAAGCTGTCTTCCAGGAGAGAAATGTTAGCTCTGCAGAAGAAGCTGGTTCAAAGGGTGGACAGGGTGAGCTTTTCCAACACAAAGTTAAGGTCCCAAACTGGGGGTGGTGCTCTTCTGGGTGGCCTCTTAGGAACTGTTTGATCAAGGGGTGTGAGAAAAGGGGCTGCTCAGTGGGAAAATGAGCAGAGATAGCAAAGGCATGAATTTTAATAGAGGAAAAAGAAAGGCCACTGTGTAGTGGGTTAGCTAAGTAATCCAGAATGAGAGGGAGGGAGGGTTGTGCCGTATTGGCTCCCTTAGCCTGAATCCAGCTGTAAAACCTTTTCCATTTGTCAGCATAAGACTTTCTAGTTTTAGGACATCTGGTCTCATGTAGAACATCTAGAACCTGTTTACTGAGGTTGGAATATTGATTTGTGGTTAGGGAATAAGCCAAGCTGCCAAATTGAGTGTCTGCACTTGGGGATGCATGAATTTGCCTTCCCTCTGGGTCAGGAGGTTTGGAATCTGAGGAAGAAGCCATGGTGGCAGTGGGGACAGGCTGCATAGCAAGGGGTACCAGTGCTGCTGAGGCCAGTCTGGAGCTATAAAAATTGTCCTTGGTTTTTCCTCCTTTATTTTGAGCAGTACCCTGCGGATGAGATGTAGTGGAGGAAAGGCATAGACAGATAGATTGCCCCAGGGGAAGGACATGGCATCCACTTTCCAAGCCATACAGTGATGCTCCCTGGTGCAGAATTTGCTGAGCTGATTTTTGGTGTGGGAATCAAAGAGGTTGACCTTCGAGGTGCCCCATTTCTGAGTTATTAGGGTGAAGGTTCTTCTGTTGAGCTGCCACTCGTGTGAGTCCAGAAGATTTCTGCTTAATTGTTCTGCCAGAGAGTACAGAGAACCTGGTAGGAATTGTGCTAACAGGTGGAGTTGCATGGCAGAGGCTATGTAAAAAATGGTCATTGTCAGCCTGCATAGAGGGTAAGAATGTGTCCCTCCCTGTTTGTTGATATACCACATTACAGTGGTGTTGTCTGTTTTGATCAGGAGAGCCCCTGGGGAGAGAAAGGGCTTGAAAGCTATCACGGCATGCTGGACAGCCATCATCTCTTTTTGGGTGATATTTAGAGGGATTTGCTGTGGGCTCCATTGGCCCTGTATGCACCTGCCATTCAGGTGTGCATCCCAGTCATTGTCTAATGCGTCTGTGGTGAGGGTCTGGGTGGCTGGGGTGGTGGTGAGAAAGGTAGTCCCTTGTTGCGAGAGCATGCTGTTGCCCACCAAAGAAATTATTTTCTGAGGCAAGGAATTATAGGTATAAGAGTATCCAGGTCTTGAGAGTGTTGACACCACAGGCTTTTTAGGTACCATTGAAGTTTCCTCATATGCAGTCTGGCATATGGAATGAGTAGTATGCAAGATGCCATGAACCCCAGAGCTTGAAGTATCTTCCTTGCAGATAGCTGGGGTCTGGTGGCTAGTTTTGAAAAGTAGGCTGTTGGGAAATTTTGCTTTTCTGGTGTAAGAAATGCCATCTGGGATGCTGTGTCCAGGCTTGCTCCCAGGAATATAATCATTTGGGTGGGCATCTGTTTGGATTTCTTTTCATTGATTGCGTACCCTAGGGAGGTTAGTAGGGACTTTAAAAAGGCCAGGTGCTTGAGCAGTTTTTCTTGGCTGTCTGCCTGAATTAAGCAGTCATCTAAGTATGGGTAAATCTGGATATTCCTTTGTCTACAAAAGGCAATGGCCGGAGCCAGACATTTTGAAAACTCTGGGAGCAGTAGATAAGCCAAAGGGAAGTGCAGAGAACTGAAGCTGCTGAGATCCTGCTCTCAAACAGTGATATTTCCTGCATGATTCCCTGATAGGAATATGGAGGTAGGCCTCTTTTAGATCTAGGGTGGCTAGCCAAGCATCCTTAGAGAGCATTGGTAGCAGCTGCTGGAGGGTGAGCATTTTAAATTTTGGGATCACCAGGAAGGTGTTTAGAATGGGTAGATTGAGGATGGGGCACCAGATGCCCTCTTTTCTGGGTACCAGAAAAAAGTCTGGAATAGAAACCTTGGCCTCTCTGTTCTGCAGGAACGTGCTCTACTGCCCTCATAGAGAGAAGGGAAAGGACTTATTTTTGTGCCTCTACCCACTGGTTTGGAGGTAGATCTGGGAACCCTTTTGGGTTACGAATGGTGTGGAAAGAAAATTTGTATCCCTGGGACACTATGTTGAGAACCCAGCGGTCGTTGGTAATGGTGGCCCAGGTGCTTGTGTGAAAGGGGAGTTTTCCTCCTATGGGTAAGAGAAGGTGGGTGGGGGGTGAGTCATTGTGAGTTCTTACCATAAGGGGGTGGCTTAGAACTCCCTGGTTTTTGAAGTGGAGGTAGTCCACTGCTTAGATCTCTGCATTCCCTGTGGCTGCTGCCTGGGGGGTCTGGTTCACTGGGGTCTGGGCTGGACTGGCTTAGTGGGAGCAGGAAAGGACCAGTGGTTGGTGGGACAATGCCTGCTGAACCTGGGTGTCTGGACCTGTAAGAAATCCTTAACTGTCTGCAAAGATTTTGCTTTTTCTTCCATCTTCTTTAAGATCTCTTCTACCTTAGTGCCAAATAAGTTGTCTTTGTGCAGGGGGGCATCTGACAATTTAGATTTGACATAGTTTGGCAAGGGCTGTTCCTTAAGCCATGCATGCCTTGTAATAACAGATCCGGTGACTGCTGCCCTGCAAGAAGCTTCCAGGGCATCAAAACCGCAGTTCAAGGTGTGTTTAGTTACTTGACTTGCAGAATGCATTAACTCTTGTAACTCTTTAGATTCTGCACAAGCAGAAAAGGAAGACATTTCTTGTTTTAGGTGTTCCAGGGTATGTTGCTGAAATTTTATCACATGGAATTGACAATTTAGTGCCTTGATAGCAAGAGTAGCTGAGGTGTATACTTTTTTACCCCAGCTGTCTAGTGCTCAGGAAGCCTTATCTGAGGGGATATGATTTTTACCAGAGGTTGCTTTAATCCCTTTAGGCCCTTGAGAAATGACCTCAGGGTCAGCAGTAGGATTTTTAAAAAGAAATTTGTTCGAGTCAGAGAGTCTGTAGTACCTGTCAGGTTTTCTGGGTGCAGAAGGGATGGTGACAGGAGTCAAACTGGATTCCAGGAAAACATCCTCCACAACATCCCAGACTGGGGCACAACAGCTTGATGACTTTCCGCTGTCATAGCTTGGCAGTGGTGGGATTTGAACCCATGCCTCTGTGGAGACTGGAGCCTTAATCCAGCACCTTAGACCACATGGCCACACTACCTCTTGGCCAAGGGTCTGTGCTACGTACTGCAGAGAAGAGAGCCTGCATGGTGTTGAGTCTCTTCTCTAGTTCCTGTGTACAGAGAAAATGGCCAGCACAATGCAGGATTTCTCTGATATAGTCCATTTCACTGAGGTACTGGGGGATATAGACTATACCCACATTTAAATAAATGACCCACCTTGTGAAGTGGAAAGGAGGCTCATGAACAGCCAAGTTTATAGGTTCATATGTATAGGTAGGTACTAGGCTATTGGCCCTAGGGCCTATACAAGCCTAGCCAAACGGTACCCTGGCTTTTGCCAACTGAGAAAATAATTTTCCTGTGCCCCTGTCAAGCAGAGCCACAGAAGTGATCCCCAGGGTGAATTCCCTATCTCCTATCCAATCATCAAGATTTTTCTTGAAGAGCGCTAATGAGGAGCTTTATTTGCTATAGATAGATAGTTTGTTCCAGAGTATGGGAAGTCTCTGGGACAAGGAATCTATCAGCATGTTCTGTTTATTGTGGTGACAAGGTTTAGGTCCCTAGAGCGTGTAGCTTGGAGGGATTGGGATTTCTTTACATGGAGCATGTCCAACAGCTCTTGGTTTGACATAGCTTTGTATGTTTGACAGAGATCGCCTCTGAGCAGGTGATACACGACAAAGTAAAGCTGGGTTTTTTGAGATGGTTTGCGTAGGGCATTTGTGTGAGGCTGGTAATCCTCTTTGTGAGGTATTTCTGTGGCCTTTCCAATTGTTGTAGATGTCTTATGAGGTACATACCAAAAGGGGCATTGTACTCTATAATGGGTCTAATGAGTGATGAGTAGAGGGGAACAATGACCTCTTTTTTCCTGGATGAGAAACCTTTTGTGATGAGGTGTGCTGTGTAGAAGGATTTCCTGAATACTGTGGTGATGTGATTATCAAAGGAGAGACTACTGTCCACGTGTGTCCCAAGGTCTCTTATCACACTTTTGATGTTAAGTTGACTACTACCTATGTGGTAGTTCATGGGTACAGAGTTTTTACCAAAAGGGATGACAATGCACTTTTTGGCATTGAGCTTGAGGCCATGGCTTTGACACCAGGCATCTGTCTCAGTGAGGCCCTTTTGTAGGATGTCCACATCGTTAGGAGTTTTGATTATGGCTCCTAGTTTGCAGTCATCTGCGAACTTTATTAGCCAAAGATCTTCTGTGTTAGCCTATACTTCAGAGAAGTAGATACCAAACAGGAAAGGACCTAGGACTGAACCCTGTGGTACTCCACTTGTCACTGGTCTGAAGTTGGATTTAGAGTCTGCTACTATCACAGTGTGGGTTTTGTTAGTGTGCCAGTTGGCAACCCATCTTGTGACATAGGAATTTATAACTAGTTTAGTGTGTTTGTCTATAATTCTAGAGTGGGGGATGGTGTTGAAAGCCGTGGCGAGATCTAGATAGGCTGTGTGTACCACCTTACCATCATCTACGGCTTTGGTGACCTCTTCAAAGAAGTCTGTCAGGTTTAGGAGACATGATCTGCCTTTTACAAACCCGAACTGGGTAGGGTCCAGAGTTTGGAGATTATCAATGTCATTGTTTATAAGTTCCATGATAATATGTTCCATAGCCTTGCAGACCAGGCTCATCAAGCTAATGGAGCGGTAGTTCACAGGGTCCATGGTGGCTCCCCCTTTGTGGGGTGGGATAACTGTTGCTATGCACCATTCAGTAGGCACAAAGCCTGAGGTGAGGCTATGATTAAACATGGTACTTAGGTGGGGTGCCAGTTTGTTCTGTAGTTCATATAGAACACAGCCTGGGATGTTGTCAGGTCCCATGGATGCTGTGTTCTTGGCTTTGGAGAGTGTGTTTTTTTACCTGTGCAGCCGTGATTACAGCTACTTTGCATTCTTCTGGTATAGAGATGGGCCCTTTAGGGGATGACAGAGGGGTAAAGTTAGCATTAAACCTCTCTTCCAGGATGTTGGCAATATCAATTGGTTCTGTATATTTAGTGCCATTGTGCTGAAACTCAGAGCAGATCTGAGTGTTTCCATTGAGATTCTTGACATAGCTATAGAATGCTTTGTGGTTGTCTTTAGAATCAGTGGCGATTTTGTTTTTGTAACTAGCTTTGGAGGATTTTATGAGGGATCTCAGCTTCTTACTGAGGTTGACCACAGAGTTCCTCCAATCATGGGATTTTACTCTTTTTTTGTAGCAGTTTCTTTCTTCTGTTGTAGAGTTTGTTTATAGCAGGGACCACCAAATTGGCTTCCTTTTTTGGAGGATAGCATGTTGGTTCTGTTAGGGATTGCATGATCCATGCACTCGTGTAAGTACTTATAAAGTGCAATTGTATAGGATTCAGCAGTCGTATCTCTATTGTCTGTCAGCATGGGTGTCATGAAGTTTGCCACTTCTGTCTTAAGAAGCATGAAGTCGGCTTTGGAGAAATCTTTTACGGTGGTTTCTCTAATGGTGGTGGAGATGAAATGTGGATGTCTAGGGTGATTTGCTTGTGGTCGGATCTGACCAATGAGGAATTGACATCTGGTGTGGAACACCGGTTGCCCATGTTGGTAATGACCTGGTCTAGGGTATTGCTGCCCCTGGTGAGGATGTGGATAAGTTGATCCAAGGCATTGGAATTTATGAATTCCAGAAAACGTTGAACAAAAGAGTTGGTACATGAATAGTTTACCCAGTTAATGGTAGGGTAGTTGAAATCGCCCATTATTAGGGTGTTAGGTTGTACGCTAATATTTTCCAATGTATCAAGAAATGAGGACTGGGAATCCTGGGGCATGGTGAGGGATCTGCAGAAAGCTACAATTTGCATTGCGGTCTTGCCCAGAGTTAGTTGAACTTGGATAATCTCAGATGCATTATGCTGAGCAACTAGCCTGGAGGTGTGGATATCCTTAATGAATATGGACATGCCTCCACCTTTAGTGCTTCGGACTAGGATAGGTGGCCGAAAGGTGTGGCATGAATTATTGCCTGGTAATGCAGGGGTGCCCTCTGGAGTCTTGAATCAGGTCTCTGTCACTGCACAGATGTCGATGTTCTCCATTTTAAGGAGTGCCTCGAGTGAGTGCATTTTGAGGTTTAGACTTCTAACATTAAGTAGCATTACCCTCAGATTTTGCTTGCTTGTACCTGTTACAATGGTGAATTTGTCATTTGAATCTTGCCTAAAAAAGGCACTATAGGGGTGGCAAGAGCCTTAGCCAGTAACCAGAATCCCAAGGGTGACAGGTGCAGGCCATCTTTGGCAAAGCATTGTGGTTTGTCGATCATGTCATCCCAGGCAGACAGATAATAGATCCCTTTAGGATGACACCAGAAGCTTAGCCAGTTGTTGAAGTCAATCATTTTGTCCTTGTACTATGGTATCATTCTGGGTTATGGCAGGATGCTACTCAGGGCTAGGGTCATACCTGCCTGGGCTACAAGATCAGAAACTCCTCCATGTCTCTTTTTATGTAGTCCAGAGAGGTATGTCTCAGGTGATTCACACCAACATGGACAGTGACAGAGTCATATTTGTACTTGCTGTGGAGTGACCTGAGTGTATGCATTATGTGGCGGATCCTGGCACCTGACAGGCAGCTGACAGTAACTTTTTTCTTGTTTAGCCTGGTGAGTACAACATCAGTGTGCCTGACAATAGTGTCATCTATGACTAGAGTGCTGGGTATGTTGTTATGCCTTATGGGCTGTGCTTGAGTGGCACACTGAGTTTGCGGGCTATGTGTCATTTGGGTTGTGTTGGGGGGTGGTGGAGGTTGCTTGCCTTTCTACTTTGGAGGTCCCTGTTGCTTGGGTAGATGTTTTTGAGAGCCTCCACGAATGTAGGTGTGTGTTTTGTGTTTCTATGTGTATGTTTGGGTGAAGTAAGTTTTGAGGGACTATGTGATGAGTGTGGTGTGGTGCAAGTGTTTACCTTCTCTTCTTGACTGTCTAGTCCAGTCTTGGGTGAAGAGAGCTTTGCTTCCAGTTGGGTTATATAAGTGCATCTCTCACAGGTTGTAGTGTTGGATGGTAGGAGGAGAGGGTTGTCTGTGTACATGAGTCAATTGCTGCATTGCCCCAAGATGCACAGATTCATCAGGTAGACAGGAGAAGACACCGGGAGCTGACCCTTAGACATGCCTGGATAGGTGCTTATTTATTAAGTACTAAAAACTGTTTTCCTCTAGACAAGTAAGGAAAGTTGAGTGCTGTAATAATTTGTAGCTTATTTAGTGCTTACAATGAGTTCTGAACAAGTGCTGAGCTCAAAGAAGCAGATTTGAGTACTGAAACTAGAAAACTGGCTAGTTCTAAGAAACAAAATTAAGCTAGAAGGCTTCCCTCCAACACAGAAAGGCTTGGGGGCTCAGAAGCTTACAAACAGTTCTGGATACAGCAAATCTGTATCTGGACTAGACAACTTATAGGAGAGGCAGGAAACAAGCTTAGAATTTTTTTTTTTTTGTAAAGTGGAAAAAGGGAAAGGAGGAGCAGAAACTAACTGGGCTGGCCTTCTCAAATGTTCTCCCTGGAAAAGGTAGAGTGAGGTACTGACACCAGACTGGGAGGAGTGTCCCAGATCAAATTTACAGTAGGGGCAGGCAACTGTAAAGCCACCAAATATAAAAACAGGATACCAAGATGGAGGGAGGGTAGGAAACAAAAATCAGAACAAACAAACCCAACCAGATGCTTAACAATTGTAGAACATTCTACTTAATACCTCACACACAGTGAATAAAATAAAAGTGCTATAAATAACACAGAAATAAGCAAAAAACAGGATACTTAATGTTATATATATCACAGATTAGTTAGCTTAGAGCCCTTCCTCCAACTTCCTCCAATTAGCTCAGTATGAAATGGCAGAAACAGTCACAAGTTGACTTCTTAAGTAACAAAGTTAAAACCTGAAACAACTTTAAAAAAAGCTTGAAAGAACCAATGAGGTGCTTATTCCAAGGTGTAGTCCAGGCAACCCCACTCAGCCAATGACCACAAACAATTCACTCTCACTGAAATGCTATACTGCCTTGGCTAAGCTATGATGGCCAGGGACATGTGCTCAGACACACAGCTTCTACTAACAAACAACTAGGCCCAAAACACAAGCCTGAATATGGACAATGCTACACTACCAACACTACTTAGGTAGAAAAACCTGCAGGCATGTTTAAACAGATAAAGGATCAAGGAATCTCTAGAGAATGCTTTTAAATGCAAACAAGTTATATGATACACTCCTAGCAGGAAATCAGAGCAAACAAACCCAACCAGATGCTTAACATTTGTAGAAAATTCTACTAAATACCTCACACATAGTGAGTAAAATAAAAGTGCTATAAATAACTTAGAAATAAGCAAAAAACAGGATACTTAATGTTACATACCACAGATTAGTTAGCTCAGAGCCCTTCCTCCAACTTCCTCCGATTAGCTCAGTATGAAATGGCAGAAACAGTCACAAGTTAACTTCTTAAGTAACTTGTATTACTATATCATCTGCCAGGTGATTAGTAATCCACAGGTTATTATCTACAATGTGGATGCGGGCCACCATGGCATTTATCACAACTTCCACATATGGAACATCTGTAATCTGTACCAGTGTTTTGCGAGGGAGACCTATCCCCATGGCTATCTTGTTGGTGTTGCTGGATATGCACTAGATCCCTTGCTCATGACACCCATAAAAATGCAGAAACAGAACATGGGACAAACATGCCTGGTTGCAAACATGCACCATTGTTGAGTATGTGTTTGGGCTGCTGAAGACACATTTTCAATCTCTAGATTCATCCAGTGTTGTTCTGCAGTATAACCCTAGCACATGTGCACAAATAGCATCAGTGTGTAGGAAGCAGTTACAGCAGGATGGCTACTTGCAGAAGAAGCAGTCCCCAATACACCAGGCAGTGGGGCCTGAGTCAGGTGAGCATCAGTGGAGGAGCAGCAACAGAGGGTGACCATTACAGAGACAGGTGTATGCAGTATGACTTGGCACTGGTAGAAAAGCACCAGTGTGCATAAACCTTCAGTACATAGCAGAACAGACTAAATCAGATAAGCTGCAGTAAACATGATGTATGCAAAGCCAACAGCAGAATGTGCTTACACATGCATAGTCTGTCCACACTGTGAATGCAACAGAGGCAAAAGTAACAATGTACAAAGGTCAGAGTTATAATCAATTATATAGGTGGGCAAAGGAGCAGTTGTGTGGATGTCTTTCACAGGCAAATATATGTGACTGCTGAGGACTATTAAATCAAAATAAACTCTTTTGCCAAGTGACTTTCAGAGTGTGTGTGTGTGTGTGTGTGTGTGTGTGTGTGTGTGTGTGTGTGTGTGTGTGTGTGTGTGTGTGTGTGTGTGTGTGTGTGTGTCTGTGTCATTGTGACTGAGTGAGTCTGTGTGTCTGTGTCAGTGGTGTGTGTGTGTGTGTGTGTGTGTGTGTGTGTGTGTGTGTGTGTATGTGTATGTGTGAGAGCTATGTTGAGGTCTGTAGTGGTATAATTCTCTGGCTGTTGAACACATTTTCAGCAGGAGATGGCTGTATTTGGCAAGTTTAGTGCACATGTGGTAAAGGTTTGAGAACCTTGTGCATGTCTCTGTCCAGAAGAGATGGCTGTACTTACCTGCACTGGTTATACCATAACCTGATTAGATGTTGTTGCGTACCCTGACTGTGAATGATGTCTGCTATGAGAAGTGCCACTGCTACAACTGCCACAACTATGATGATGTCCTCTCCTTGGTATAGATACCACCACAATTCATTTGCCCATGAAAATACCAGCATTGGGTAAACATGATCTAGGGACTCTATGGCCACAATGGCTACCATCTGTTGAGATAGTAGTGTACTGATTCTGTGGACAGCACTTCAAAACTGACAGAAATGGTTGAGTGGACATGACATGTTACAATATGTGATTGAGTCTATCTGATCAATTGCACATACAGGACATGCATTCCTGTAGATAATCTCACACACCCTGTATCACCCTTCCTATCTCTGCCATGGTTGGGGTGGTATTAGCCTGTGTTTTTATGATCACCCTGTATATACACTGAGTTGTGGCCACTGACACACCATCTTCTAGGGGAGGGCATTAACCATGTTCCAGTGAGCACCGTTACCCACCCACCTGTCTTAACCTATCAGCTCATGGGTGGTATGTGCAGATTCTGGCATGTGTCCACTGCAGGGTACCACATTTCCCTGACTGATAGTGTCGACATTAACCTGTCTTCCTAGTGTGGTGTGTATAGCCTGGTTATCTGAAGGCATAGTTGGTGGGTTTGTGGTCTGTGTAGGGGATGCACTGGTCAGTGGTCACATTCCCTGTATCTAACGCAGACTCTGTACTCCCTGACTGCACAAGCTCATCTTCATGGTCATTATCAGAGACTGCTATTGTGGGCTATTCCAGAGTGCTGGTGCCACATAAAGAATCACTTGCGAATATACCAAAGCACACTATTTCCACATTTTAATTGCATACCATGTGAAGAAGGCTATGGAGGGAGAATTCTACATGTTCATGTATACCATAAATCAAATGGCTTTCATAATCTGGACAGTGACTAAGGAGTTCAAAGGATTTAATTATAGTTTTGTATAGAAGGAAATCTACATACCTAAGCATCTGCAGTAGATTATCTTGTTTGCTACTGAAGCTCTGTTCCAACATTCAGCACTAACCTGTGGGACCATTTGGAATTGCCACTGCCTCTGGTTGAGGGCAGGAGTTCTTCTGTCTTCCTGGAAGGTGATTCACTTGACAGGCCCACCACCCACCCCCAATTGTTGACTTATTTTCTTGTGCCAGATGTCCAGTTCTTTGTTTGGCAGGACATGGGATGTCAGTGGTCCTGCAGTGCCCCACTATATGAAGAGAGACATGACAGAACTCTCTGTTTATGTGTCCCAGGCAGGTGTGTCCCTAGACCTAAGCAGTACCCTACTGTCACCCAGGATGATGCCACAATATAAAGAAAAAAATGATTGACTTCAACAACTGGCTCAGCTTCTGGTGTCAATACAGGGAGATCCAGTATCTATCAGCCTGGGAGTATATGGTAGACAGACCTTGCTGCCTTGCTAGAGATAGTCTGCACTTGCCCTCCCTTGGCATTCGGATATTGGCAAAGGCCCTTGCCTCCCCCATACTGCCTTTTTTAGGCAATGTCAAAACAACAAATTTTTCAATGTAACAAAATCTAGTTGGGATAAACACATGGTCGTGCTGCTTAATGCCAGAAGTTGAAAAACGAAGCTGCACCTCCTGGAAACACTCTTCACCTCAGAGGATGCTGACATCTGTGCAGTTGCCAAGACATGGTTCAAGACCACTGAGAGGACCCCAGCTGTGCAAGGCTACAATTTCTTCCATACATTCAGAGTGCGAAATGAGCTTGAAGTAACCAAAGTTGGAAGTGTATCTGTCTTCATTAAAACCAAATGCACTTTGCAACTGGTCAAACACCATGACTCCCTCAACTACTCCATGTCCAATTAGCTACTGGGAAAGTAGCATACCACATCATTGCTAACAGGTTAAGCACACTGCCTACCTTGATTTACTGAAACCCCTCGCCATACATCCCAACACCATTGTCATGGGAGATTTCAACTATCCTTCCATAGACTGGGAGACATACACAAGCTAAAACATGCTCGCCTAGAGGATCCTGGACTTTGTTAACACAATTGCTGTGGAACAGATAGTATGCACCCCCACTAGAGGCTCTAATGTTCTGGATGTAATACTCTCCAACATGGCCTGGGAATCACTATACTTCACCATGTGCGATGCCCACCCTGGTTAGGTCAGACCTGAAATCAGTCTCATTGGAAGTAACTACTGGAATTAACACCCTCATAGGAACAAAAGTTATAAAAAACTTCACCAAAGCTAATTACAGCGTACTAAGTGATGATATAAAAAGCTTTATACCACCCAAAATCACAGACAGCAATGATCATTATGCAGAAGTGTAAGCAAATGCCCCGAAAGCGACTGCATAAACTCTGCTGTACCTGATTGGATCAAGGCCAGGTCTTCCTGTAAAAACAAGCCACCATGCTGGACTTCAAGTTTAAAAGGATTATATAACAAAAGGAAGAAACTGTTGTCCAAAAGCAAGAGAGATATCACTCTGCAGAGGAACATTTCCCTCCTAAGCCTAAACAGGAAAATCAGAAATATTCTAAAGTTTTTTAAAACAAATTGCAAAACTAAATATGCATCCCTAGCCAAGGATATTCATAAGGCATTCATTAACTATGTCCAGAGTCTAAAAGGAAATGCCCAGCTATGTGCCAAACTGGTTGTAGATGGGATCACCCATACTACACCAAAAGATATCATCAACCTGCTAGCTGACAGATTTAGCATAAACTTCACCGCCCCATCACCACCTATCATATCCCAAAGCATACCTGACACAAGCCCTCTGCCTAGAATCTCTAGATAACAGGTCATCTCTGCACTCACAAAGGCCAAAAACATGGCCTCAGTGGGACCAGATGATATCCCAGGTAGTTTACTAAACAATCAAATACAAGACCTAGTCACCCACTTGGTGTTCTCTTTAAGCATAGCTTGAGAACTGGCAATGTTCCTGCAGAATGGAAAACATCAACGGTAATCACCCTGCACAAAGGGAGACCAAGAATTGACCCTGGGAACTACAGACTCATAAGTCTAACCAGTCTCATCTGCAAGGTCATGTTATGAATTATCATAAACCTTATCAACAAAAACATAGGCGACCCTCAAACATTTGACCCAACCCAGTTTGGATTTGGTAAGGGTAGATAATGTTTATTAAACCTGGTCGACTTCTTTGAGAATGCCTAAAGCCATTGATAAAGGTAAGACAGTGCACACAGCCTATCTCGACATTGCAAAGGCTTTCGACACAATTCCCCACTCTGGCATCCTTGAAAAAATCTCCCTCATAGGGATTGACCCTTACATTACTAGATGGGTAACCAATTGGCTCACCAACAGAACACACTCTGTCAAAATTGGTGACTCCACTTCCACCAGCAGACCCATCACCAGTGGAGTACTTTAGGGGCCTGTGCTGGGCCCCTTACTGTTTGGCATCTATTTCTCAGATATCCAGGCCAAGGTGGACGGCCTTTGGCTCGCCAGGTTTACTGATGATTGCAAATGGGAGCAATCACTGAGTCACCCAATGATGTCAACATATTACTAGAAGAGCTAACACAAACATATAATTTGTGCCAAAGCCATGGTCTAAAACTAAATGCAAAAAAAAATGCAGTATTATTCCCTTTGACAAAGTGGAATTCAATACGAATTACAATAATGACAGCACCAACCCATCAACCCAGTGTTGCGAGACTCGGGAACACACATTGATAGCAATCTGAACTTTGACCACCAAATTCCACAGTGATAAGGAAAGCCTTCTACTAGTGCACCTCATAAGCAAGAACATAGCATCCATGTCAAGGGATGTTATACCTCCACTGTACTCAACCCTCATCAGACCACTAATAGAGTATAATGCACCCTTTTGCACATACCCCACCAGACACCTGCAACAGCTAGAGAGACCTCAGAGATTTCTCACTAAGGAAATACAAGGACTACAAACTCGACCTACATGGAAAGGTTGAAAGCCCTGTCACTTTACTCTGTACCTTATAGGCTGCTGAGATGTGAGTTGTGCCTGGCATATAGGACAATGTCCAACCCTGCCCTAATGAAAATGTTGCCCATCCGCAAGTTAAATAGCTCAAGTGTCACTCACTCTAGGGATCTCAATCTAGCTTATAACATTAAAAGATCATGCTCGAGAGACAGGTAGGTCTCCCAGAGACTGCTGCATCTCTGGAATAGACTCTATTCATGTAACACAGAGCTCCTCACTGACCCTATTCAACCTAGATAATTGGATGAGAGACTGCAAATTCCCCCCAGGGTGTCCCCCATGTCCCACATGGACAGGGTTAGCTGGTAATGATCACAGACCTGTATATATATATATATATATATATATATATATATATATATATATATATATATATATATATATATAAAATCTATATGGGTCTAGGACTATTCACTGAAAGCACATTTCACTGAAAGTCAAATGACTGTGCACAAATCACTGAAAGTTCAATTCACTGAAAACACAATTCACTGAAACACATTTCTCTGAAAGTTATATATGGCCTTTTCCCCACTGTTGTGTGTCCCTGGAGTTAGTATATACAGTAAGGGGGGTGTGGGGGGGTGTAGCCCCCCCACCTATTTTAAATATTTTGAACTATATACATGGATACTTGCAATTCCAATAAATTACTCTTTTCTGAACTTAATATATAATATATATCCAAAATATGTGGGGGGGAGCTATGCCACCCACACCCCCTTACTATATACACTAACTCCAGGGTCGCACAACAGTGGGGAGAAGGCCATATATAACTTTCAGTGAAATGTGTTTCAGTGAATTGTGTTTTCAGTGAATTGAACTTTCAGTGATTTGTGCACAGTCATTTGACTTTCAGTGAAATGTGCTTTCAGTGAATAGTCCTAGACCCATATATATATATATATATATATATATATATATATATATATATATATATATATATATATATATATATATATATATAGGGTCTACTTTAGAACGACGAAAACATAAAGTCTCAAACGCTCACATGAGAGAATAATCATAAACTCGAAAGTGGTATTTTAGGATCGCAGTACAGTGAAGATTGGAATATTTGCCCTCTCCTCACTGTAGTGTGATCTCAGAGTAGGAATATATATTTAGCAGGGGGTGTGGGGGAGAAAAAACAAAGAAGAAACAGCTTTCTAAGATTTTTGAAGGGGGGTAAGCCCCCCTGCACCCCCCTAACACACAACCTACTTAAATATACCAACTCTGAGATCGCACTTCAGCGAGGAAAAGGGAAATATCCCATTCCACGCTATATGCATAAGCGCACAATGGGAGAATTTCCACTCCTCCGCTAATGTCCAGTCACACAACTCACACATGCAACCAGGAATGATGCAGGGGGGGAACCTAGCTCCCTGCATACATGTAAGTATATTTCTGTTTTTTTAATTTTAAATGCTTCCCTTCACAATTTCAAGTTACTGAAAACTCAAAATTCTGGGCTCGAGCTTATGAATTTTGAGCTTTCAGTAATTTGATCTTGTGAATGGGAACAGTATATATATATATATATATATATATATATATATATATATATATATATATATGTGTGTGTGTGTGTGTGTGTGTGTGTGTGTGCATATGGGTCTACTTTGTTTCTTTGAATCTCATTTCATTGAATTTCATTTAACGTCGATCACTTCGCTGAAAACTCAAATTACTGAAAATTAATTTTACTGAATCTCATTTCACTGAACTGAACTTTGTATATATGGCACAGTGTAGAGTACTGTAAGGCAAGTAGAAGTTATATGCCCTTTTCCCCACTGTAGTACAATCCTGGAGTAAGTACATATAGTTAGGTGTGGGTGTGGGGGGCACAGCCCTCCATATTGGGGGGTGCAGGGGTGTATCCCCCCACTTAGTTTGAGTACATATTGTCTTCAGGAGAGAGTTACTCATTGGTGTTGCAACTATGCATGTCTATTGTCTAAAATGTATTCTTTTGAAGTTTTTGGTAAAATAGAATATAAAACAAACAAGGTGGGGGGCTTCACCCCCACACCCCTCAATGTGGAGGCTGTGCCACCGACACACCCCTAACTATAAATACTAACTCCAAGATCGCACTACAGTGGGGAAAAGGGCATATACCTTTTACTTGCCTTACAGTACTTTGCACAGTGCCATATATACTAAGTTTAGTTCAGTTCAGTGAAATGAGAGTCGGTAAAATGAGTTTTCAGTAATTTGTCTTTTCATTGATATTGTCGGTGTGAAATGAAGTTTAGTGAAATGAGATTCAACAAAACAAAGTAGAGACCCATATATATATATATATATATATATATATATATATATATATATATATATATATATATATATATATATATATGTATGCATGTATATATAAAATGTATATATAACAAAATGCTTATAATCTGTCATACAGATCAAGCTTCAAGAGCACATTTTATATTTAAACACTCATTAACACCATGTGCTACAGTCACATGTAAAATAATTCACCAATATACAGTGGATTTAAAAAGTGTACACTCCCCTGTAAAAATGCCAGTTTTTTGTTATACAAAAAAAATTAGACCACAATAAATCATTTCAAAACTTTTCCCACCTTTAATGTGAGAAAAATCAAAAGGTGCTTGAACAAAGTATTAGTTTAAGGGTGTGCACACTTTTGCAACCAGCTTATTGTATCTTTTTTATTTTTTATATTTTCCCCTAACAGATTTGCTTGTTTTTCGATTGAATTGTACAGATTACTGGCCACATTAAAGGTGGGGAAAGTTGTGAAATGATTTATTGTGGTCTCATTTTTTATATCACAAAAACCTGGCATTTTAACAAGGGTGTGTATACTTTTTATATCCACTCTAGCTCATTGCTTTTTAAAGAATTATCCAGATCATTACCCCTAATGTTCAAATATACACGGTCAACAAAAATAAATAAATAAATAAATAAAAGATGCACAAACTGTAGAATGTTTATGCAAGAAATTATTGTTGTCCTTAGCTTGAATAGAGTACAGATATTCATAAATACGTTTGGAAAATATTCTGACAATTCTTCCATTGTAAAAACCATCATAAGTGGAACAGATAGCAAAATTAACTAGACTCATGGATTTACATCTGTAACATCCCCTTGCTCCAAAAGTCCCATTTAAAAAAGGCAAATTCTCATGACTACATTCATAAATAAATCTACACTGTTTGTAACTGCTACATCTGAAGATTACCTTATTCAAGATCACAGCAGAATTATTATACTAGAGGCAGAAGTAAATTCTCACATATATTTGTTATTATTTTCTAATATTTGAATGTTACTGAAGAATGTAAACAGGTCATCATTCTCAGGGACAATTTTCAAATTGTCTTGTAACACTTTCTTAATACTGTTACTATCCACTCTCATACTGATAAAAAAGAACTAGTGAACTTTTCAGTTTGCGTCCCAATCTTAATATTTGTTTTTCCTTTAAATAGTATAGGTGCAAATGTTTCGTGTCTCTCCAAGTTTCCTTCAGTAAGAATTCTTTCAACTATGTTAACTAGAAATGCTCTTAAAATTCAATCATTTTGTTAAATGTATGTTCATCTCAGACATCTGCTTCCTGTGTGTTAAAACACAGACCTCAATTGGATTGTCCAAGTACCTGATTACATTAGTCCTTTCCCTTTCTGAATGCAGATAATGATGGCTGTGATTTATGTCGCCCTTTCATTTGTCTATGCTAACGTCCTTGTTAGCTTGAGAGGTGTGCTTGCTGTTCATTTAAGTACATTAGCTGTAACATAATCATGCTACAATTAATTAATATTAGCTTTACTTTTTTCTTGCAGCTGTTCTCTCTCCTCAACCTTCTTTATTGCTATCCCTTCTATTATATACTTTATTTCATTTACTGTTTTATTTACTCCATTTATTTTACTATTGTCTGCATCAGCATTAAATACCTGGATTTAATCCTCAGGTAAGGCCTGTCAGCACCTCCACAGGGGTCAGCAACATTGACAACCCCACCACCTGAAGCAGCCACAACATATAGGTCCCAGCCTGCCACTGTTTTCTCCACACTCCTGTCCTAACTGCTTCACCCACTACAAGTAGTCTTCCAATAAAAGCTGGGGTTGTTGTACCTACCAGTAACAATACCAGTGTAGGTGATGCCTCCATCACCCATCTGCAACTGGAAGACATTATTTCAAAGATAATTGTCAAGAAGTGATAACCAAATTGGCTATATGGAGAGTGTCATCCAGAGACTCAGTGAGTTGTGTCCTTGTCCAGCACTGTCCTAATATCTGAGTCAGGGGCCACTGGTGATGCTACCCAGTGGTCATGAGTAATCTCTCACTAGATTGCAGCTAGCAGGGCCTGTAGCCTTAGATTCCCATTCTTACTCCCATCATGGTGTTAAGCCACGGTGGTACAGCAGTAGCGTTGTTACCTCACAGCAAGAGGTTCTCCTGTTCGATTCTCAGCTGGAGTGCCTTCTGTGTGGAGTCTGCATGTCCTCCCCATGGTCGAGTGGCCTCCGGAAGACATGTGTGAATGGGCGTGCCTTTGCTGAAAGTTAGGTGTTGGGCTGGCAACTTGGCACCATAAAAATCGACTGCCAATCATTAGCGGACTGGAGTTCCACTGTGGCGACCCCTAATCGGGAAAAGCCAAAAAGACAAAGACTCCCATCATGGTGTTCTCCTCCCTTTTGTATAAATGCCCACCCATTTTTGTTGTACAATTCTCCCCTCACCTTACCATTCCCTTCCTTCTGTTTGTCTGATGTCTCCTTCACCATTTTGTTCCCCGTCCCTCATTGCACTGTCACTCCTGCTGTCAGTCCTATCTTCCCTAGTTACTTACCCTAATCCTTTTACCTTCCTTTTACTTACCTTACTTTCTTGACCAACTTGCCTTCTCTTTATCCACAACAACAAAAAAAAAATGACCCTATCTTTCTACTCCACTATTGGTCGAGTGTGAGAGAAATCAACCTCTGTATTGTCAACAATGCAGATGGTCAACAGGTGTGTGATAACAGACAATCCCTGGGGCTGGGGAATATGCCCCTTCCCTGGGGATTGTGCAACCTCAAAAGTTAGTATATATAATTAGCAAGCAGTATGGGGGTGCATGGAGCTTGCCCCCTGCAAAAAACTCTGCTTTTTAACTCTGGATGATTTAAGCAGTAACCTCAGTAAATGCACAGAAGTATGTCGACCTTTATGTTTCAATTTTAGAGTGTCAGTGTTAACCACATCCTTGCTGTTACTGTGTGTGGAAGATCACACTGAGCTTCACCAAAGTGTGTGCATTATGGACGAAAACTGCTGCTGTTCATAATTACTTGCAGCCACACCATAATCCTCTCTCGTCTTCCCACAGTCCAAGCGGGGACCACAGAAACGATGCTTAATGAGCTATTTGTCATGTACATTTGTTTGGCCGTATTCATTTTTAATGAGCATTGGGGATCATCTCACATGCACAGTAAATACAGAAGGGTCTGCAGTATTTCTTAATCCCAGTGTTAGTTACTTATAATACCATTTGTTAACATATGATTGTGTATACATCATTTTCTTAATTTAAAATAAGAAATCCATTTGTAGATATAGTTCATGCACTACTTTAAGATATCTACCACACTGTCACAACACGTCATGTGACATATACAGAGCCATTGCCCCAAGGAAAACATTTCAAAATAATAATTCATGTAACAGATGTATGCACAATGTGCAGTCACTATATGAAAGTGTTTTTGGCACTTTTCCTTCTCTTGATTATTGGTTTAATGATGTTATATCTAAAATGTTATCTCTCGTAGCTGTGCATAGAACTGAAACAACATTATTAGACTCATTCTCTGTCAGCAGAGAATTTTGTGGACTAACTAAATTATTTACTAATAATGATATGTTTAGTTTGAGAAAATGGTGATGATTGCTCTAGTTTTTGAACTGTAAATAGTTTAGTTGAGTTTTGACATGTAGCTGACTGAATGTATGTTGTAATCCAGAAACAGAATGCATCCTTACACCTTTCCCCTTGTGCAACACAGGATAATTTTTATATGACTTTTAAAGGCATATCTTCTGTTTTTTCCATCTTTGTCAAAAGAGTGTAACACTTTGTTTGATGACAGGTACTAACTATGAAAATAAGGTAGGTACTGAGGCTTAACTTTGACATCTTCCCATTTGAAGATGAGAGTCTCTGAATGCTTGAAACGGCAAAAACCATACAAATTCCTGTAACTGCTAATTTGTTTGGCATATCCATGCTTACCTGACACATTTTTAAGTATGCTACTTTTATTTTATCATAATGTCTTATATTGTGTGAGCTGGTTATATACTTTCCCCACTGCAGTGTACATTTGATGAGCTTATATATATATATATATATATATATATATATATATATATATATATACATACATATATATATATATATATATGTATATATACACATATATCTATATATATGTATATATACACATATATCTATATATATGTATATATACACATATATCTATATATATGTATATATATATATATATATATATATATATATGTTAGGGGACTGTGAGACCAAGACCTCCA
Organism: Protopterus annectens; assembly: GCF_019279795.1. NCBI lineage: Eukaryota > Metazoa > Chordata > Ceratodontiformes > Protopteridae > Protopterus > Protopterus annectens. The sequence goes on from NC_056731.1 coordinate 1,207,321,780, forward strand.
AAACCAGATTTTTCTTGTGTTTTTATTTTATTTTATTTATTTATTTTATTTTACGTTTGTTGACCGGGCTAGTCCAGCTGGATATATGTCCATTTTCAGTGGGGGCCTGGGGAGAAAAGCTCCATTGGTTAAAACAAGATTAGAGAATACAAATACACAACAAACAAAAGCATTAAGCATAAAAGATAAGAAGATTTTAGTATAAGTAATATACATCTAGGAGTAAAAAAAATATCCATAACAAGAAAAAAATCAAGGAAATGATTAAATACTTTCAGTATGGAAATTTGATAGTATCAAAACATAGAGAGAATCATACATTGTCTTGAAAATAAGGTGGACAACATAAAATTTTTTTTTTTTTTTTTTTATACAATATATATGAGATCAGTTATATCTACAAAGATATGTTGTCAGAGGAAGTCAGTCAGGATACTGTAGCAGAGAAGGAAGTATTGTGGTAGAGGAAAGGAAGAAGGAAGGTTAGTCAGGGTTGGTACAGGAGCAAAGCCAGTATTTATTAAGATGGATTTCCAGTTGTTTTTTGAAGAGTGGCCAAAGAGGAGATATTTGATGGGAGGTTGTTCCATATTTTGCCAACTGAGTTGGAAAAAAGGCAATTACCTGCAGAATTAATGGGTTTGGTACTATTAACTAGTTTGTCTGAAGAACGTAGTTGTTTCAGGTTGTTGTAGGGAGTCAAGAGATTACTGAGTATTGGTGTTTTAGATGGTTGATATAGAATTTTGTGAGCTATTAAGAGCTGTTGATAACTGAGCTTGTTTGGAAGTTCAAGCCAGCCTAGTTGCTTTAAGTTTAGACAGTGGTGAGTTCTAAACTGGGATCCTGTGGCAAATCGAGCAATATTATGGTAAGATGTAGCAAGTTTCTTAAGGTTACTTTTAGAGAGATTAGTGAAAATAGGGGAAGCATATAGAAGGGTAGAGATAAGGTGAGATTGGGCTAAGGTGGTCCGGGCTTCAGGTGTAAGGAAGGGTTTGATTCTGTACAGGGATCCAATCTTTTTATTAACTACTTTTGTTGTGTTGTTGATGTGACAATCATAGTTAAGTTTATTGTCAATAGTAACACCTAGCAGTTTTGTTGAAGAATCAGGAGAAATTTGAGTGTTATCAGTGGAAGTAATAGAGAAGTTTAGAGAAGTAGATTTACGGGTAGGTGAGAATAGTAATAATTTGGTTTTCTTAGGGTTAAGGAGTAGAAAGTGGTCAGAGAACCACTGTTCAACAGTGGAAAAGGCTTTTTGAGTAAGAGACTGAAGTTCAGTTTGAGAGGAAGCAGTGCAAATTATGGTGGAATCATCTGCATATTGTATGCAGGTAGTGCTAGGGATAGCTGATTGGAGGTCATTAATAAAGATAGAAAATAGAAGTGGGCCTAGGATAGACCCTTGAGGTACTCCTAAAGAGTTAGGAAGGAGAGAAGATAGTGAACTTTTCCAGAGAACTGCCTGATGACGGTTTTCAAGATAAGAAGTAAACCAAGTTAAGGAAGAAGGATGTAGTGCAAGAGATTTTAGTATGTGCAGAAGGAGTTTGTGATTAACCATGTCAAAGGCTTTTGATAGGTCTATGAATAGAGAAGATGTAAGTTTATTATTGTTACGGTTATAGTTGATGGTGTTGGTAAAGGAGAGTAATGTCGTGGTAGTACTGTGGGAAGGTCTAAATCCATGCTGAATATTAGCAAGTGGTTTATTATGGAGGAGGTGGTTAAGTAGTTGTTTATGGGTACATTTTTCCATAATTTTGGCTTAGGGAGATAGGCGTGCTATGGGACGAAAGTTAGAGAAGTCATTAGACTTGCCTCCTTTGTGTAAGTGAATGATGTATGATATCTTCCAGATAGAAGGGAAAATACCTTCCTTTATAGATCTATTTATTAGGATAGAAATTGGGTAAGCAGTGGCTTTTGCTCCTATTTGCAGGAATTCTGCAGGAAGCTTGTCTGCAGATGGGGAGGTAGGTTTAAGTTTTTGGATTAGAGATTGAATATTGGAGGTAGATACAGGTTGTAGGTGAAGTTGTTTTTAAAGTAGGTGAGAGAAGTTTAGAAGTGTCAGGAGATAGGTGGTTTTCAAGAGTTTGTATGGTATTGATGAAGAAAGAATTGAAGTCATTGGCTATTTGTGTGGGATTGTCAGGGTCAGAATCATGAGGGTTGGGTTTGATAGCCTGGCCTGGGGTTAGAAGATTATTAATACTGTTGCAAAATTTTTTAGGTTCCTTTTTGGTGGTTTTCTGTAATTGAAAGTAATAGTTCTTTTTATCTGTCAGAATGGCTTTTTTGTACTGTTTCTAAGCTCCCTAAAGTTTTGGTGGTCAGTTTGGTTTTTAGTAGATCACCATTTATCCCAAGATTTATTTCTGAGAATGATTTTTTTCTTAGTATTCTTGGTTAGCCTGGGCACTGTTTTAGTTTTGGTTCTGATGGTACGACTTGGGGCATGGTGATCTAGGATAGATAGGAATGATGAATTGAAGTATTCCACTGCTTCATTCAGTGGGAGATGTTTTAGTGGGGCCCAATTACATTGTGAAAGTTCAGCTTGAAACTGAGCAGGGTTAAAATGTTTTTTAGTATGTAGGGTTTTGAAAGTGGTAGGTTAGTTTTGTATCTAATGATATAGGTTAGAGAGTGATCACTAAGGTCATCAGGAAGGGTGCCTGATTGGTAGGTTTGCAAGGGAGTATTAGTAAGAATCCAGTCTAAGGTGGTTTCCGTATTGCTTGTTTTATTGATTCTTGTGGGACTATTAATGAGTTGTTTAAAGCCATAAAGGTTGATATGGGAAATGGGGTTAGTACTGTTACAGGAATGCCAATCTATGTTAAAGTCTCCTAAGACTAGTGTTTCTTGAGGGAGTTTGGTAGAGAGTTGATTAAGGATATGTTCAAGGGTGTTGATATTATTTCCAGGCGGGAGATATGCACAAATGAGGTTTATGGATTTAGCCGTATTGACTAGAAGTTTAGAGCTAATTACTTCAGCATTATTGTCTTGGGTAAGAGTCAGGTCTATAGTAATAATTTGGGGTTTTGTTTTATACAGAATTGCTACCCCTCCTCCCTTTTTGGCAGTGCGATCGAGTCTAATAATGTTATAACCAGGTGGGGTAATTTCAATGTCTTTAATTGAAGGCTTCATCCAAGTTTCAGTTAGGGATAAAATATCAGATTGATGGGTTTCTAGTAGGGCATGGAGTTGACTAATTTTATTACAAATACTACGTACATTGAGATGGGCAATGGAGAGTGAATTGGAGGGTTTAGACTATGAGAGAGATAAAGGTTTGGTTTGTATTTGTTGGGTATTGGTTTTATTATGATGTGGGCCTGGATTGGGGTGAATATCTCCATTTAGTAGCAAGTGGAGGAGTATGAAATGTCTTTGTTAGGGAAGTTTATAATGGGAGTCAAATGTTTTCTTGAATTTAAGTTTCTTTAACTTGAAGTGTACTAGTCTATGGTATTTGGCTAGTAGGTAGGTGGGTTGTGAGGTTGGGTGTGAGAAGGCTGGAGATAAAGATGGTGTAGGTGTAGAGGTGTATTTTGAGGGAAGTGAAAGAGAAGAATTCAGGGGGTGTTCATAGGAGGTTAGGATGTAAGTAGTTACAAGAGAAGATAAAAGTAAAAGGGAGATAAGTATTTTCAGTTGTGGATGGATGGTTGGTATAGGCATCTTGGTTTGAATGGAGGTTTGCAGAGAGTTGAGATATAGTTTAAAGGTGTGGTGTAGGGTAGCAGTACTGTGGGAAGGTAGGGGAGAAGGTGGGTCTGTAATTTAGTGGGTGAAGTGTTAAGATAGGGGCGGAGGTAGCTTAGATAATTGAATGGGTGTGGTTTTAACAAAGAGGGTTGGTTAGTTTGGGATGTTAGGAATCTGATTGGAGTAGACTGGAAAGGGGTGTGTCTAAAATTGGTATAAATGTAGGACCCCTGGGGGCGGGTGGGAATTGGGGGCAGGGTAGGGGAGCGGAGTGAGCCCGCAGGGCGAATGGAGCGGGTAGAGACAAGAGAGTGAACTGCTAAGGAAGACAATCAGTGGAGTGAGAGAAGTGAGAAAGAGATGTAGAAAGTGAAGAAGAAGTAGAGGTAAGTTAACAGGCTAGAATAAGGAAGATCTACCTGACAAAGAGGTAGAGTATAGAAAGTAAGTTGAAGGAAAAGGGTGGGAGGTGTATAAGAAGAATGTCTATGAAGAGAGGAATTGAAAAAAGAAAAAGAAACAGGGTAGGGGATCTAATAGAGAAATAATTGTAATTGGGTAAGGTACAGACTGGGAGTGGTAAAGCGCCACCTAGTGGGCAGTAGGTGAATGTGACTGAAATGTTCCTGTACAAGGGTAGCAGGCTATGAGAGAGAGGGAGTTAGGTTACTTTGAAAAGCAGAGAGTATTGTCTGTTTACGAGCATTTGATAAAAAGATCAGGACAGGAAAGTTGGGGGGTGGTAGGCTGCTGGCTATCCTAATTGGGGAACTTGCCTAGCTTAACAGGGGTTCTTAGAGCTGAAATTAGTGGTACAGTTTCTAGTTACATTTCTCAATGTTGAAAAATCAAGGCTGCATGATTCATTTTAGAAGTACTCAATTAGGCATAGGGAAAGACATGTTCTGCTAATATTATTAATTGTCTGGACCATTCATTTGGATTTGTCTTTTGCTCGGCTGGTATGTAGACATTAAGCTTATGTGCCTATATTACCATTTACACATAAAGCTATAGAATTCTTGGCTTTTACCCTGACAGCTATTGTGTAATATCCCATGTCACTTAAAATGTCCTTTAGCACTGAAACAATACACTAACTTGCCATTTCACATAATTGCACAATTTCTGGAAATTTACAATAACAACACATACACAAGAGATAATGAGCATCTTCGTACTGAAATAATCCTAACCATTGCTCTTCCAAACTAAGCCCATACTTTTATGTGCAATTATGTATTTCTTTGTTTTCATTTTAATTCCTGAACACATTACAGACCCTACCTTTCTTGTCCATTTCTGGACTCTGTTCAGTTATTTTAAGCAAATAACAATTACCATATACTCTTACTTTGCATTTTGTTATACCCATATGCGACTCATGTATTTTATTAACAAATATTTACACAAATGAGTAGGAATAAATGACTTCTTTATATTTAAATAGGAATCTTTGAACACAAGAAAGCTGATGTTTGTGTGAAAAGTGATGGCAACAATTTCAATACATTAAGTATTATCTGAACATCCAGTCATTATGGTATCATATAGCAAATGCACCTTCTGGCTTTCATTAATACAGATGTTAAGCTGTTCTAGCTTCTCAAAAGACATAGGTAATAGAGTAGTAGTAGATCTAGATGTTTGTCAATTAAATCTTCTTTACATTTTGCAAACATGGCGTGCTTTGGGTATCAACTATATACTTTGAAGTCTCACTACTGGTTTGAGCACAGATTTCTTAAATATATGTCAGTGTGGTTTGGTTTATGGTCTGGCTTCATAGTGAAATTTTTAAAATAGATACAGACACAAAATGCTTGACAATCAAAAATATGAACACTAACTATTTTTGTTTTTGACCATAGCATATTTGAGCATCATTCAAAGCTCTTGCCTGATAAACTCTTAATTTACCTTCTCATTATACTGTTATGAGTTAATTACCATTTCCCTGCAAAGTAGGAGGATGTGACTCATCAGTGAATGTCAGAGTGTGTTCTTCGCTAACCAGCTTTTAAGAATTTCAAAACTTTATTCTCCCATTGACCAAAAATCAAGCAACATCATGTTCTATTCACTTCATGAGTGGTACTGTTACACCTGATAATTTTGGAATGAACTCAGAAAGATATTGCACCATGTTAAGAAATCAAATAATAGGTAATTATCACAATGCTGCCGCATGTTTTCAATTAATTTGACTTTTTTAAAATAGAGTATAGTCCTTTAGAAACCAGATTCTTGTTTTGTAACTCCCTAGATTAGGAGGTTAGCAGTTATACTGATTATAATTTCAGCCCTTCAAATATGTCAGGCACAAGTATTTGAATCATTTCTGCAACTGAAGAGATCCCATATGGCAATCTTAGAAACTGGTATATACCCAGAGGGGTACTGAATGTGTTCATCTTATAGTTACCTTCTCTAATTTAATCCATAAAAATCCCTAATTAACATAAAGTACAATAAAGAATTAACATTAAGTATAGTTGCAACAACATGATGAAGTTGTTGAAATGTATAATGTTCCCCTTGATTTACATGCTTAAAATCTGAGGACATATGTACGCTGTCACATTGTCCTGCTTTTCATTACTTTCCTTGTAGTTTACAAATTCATCTTGTCCTAGTTCCTTAGCAGTAATTGCCAGAACTTCTAAGTATTTCAGATCATGCTCAATTTTACATCTGCGCACAACTGGAAATCTTCTTAAGGCATGTATTGCTAGCATTGACTTAAGGAAAATATCAATATAATAACCTCCTTACATACAATACAAACCATTAAAAACACAGAATACATCTGTAAATTACCATCAATAACTCAAGATTCAAAATCAACACTTTGATAATAATTTTCCTTAACTTTTAGTGATGTATGTGTCAGTAAAATTTGTTTTTGTATTTGTTAACCATGCTAGCATTATTAAATGTGTCTTCATGTGACATCACTTCACAGTATGTCCCTTTACATCTAATATAGCTTTTTTGCCTCAGTTATGTTTGGCTTCCTACAGCTGACTATCAGCTACCTTCTGATCCTCTCCTCCCTGGGCTATTTTAACTTATTTTTAGTGCTGATGAGTTGATCAGAGAACCTAAGGCACTATAACACTGTTATCATGGAGTGATTTATCTTATTTTCCTCATTACTGCATGCACCTAATACCACCCCTAGGGTTGAGCATGCAATGGGTATCAGGGCTGAACTGATCCTCACTTTTACAAGAGAATGTCATCACTTGGACACCATGCTAACCATAGGTAGCACTTCATGTTTGTTTATCCAGCTTCCACCAAGGCAATTGAACCACAGCAGTGTGCCCTGAGTGTGCATACATTTCTCTACTGTCAGGATGGGCATACCTCACCTCCCTTGCCAGTTTCTCAGACATATGAGTCTCTAGTCAAACTCAGATTGCAGTGCTTGCAGTCAGGATTTTATACTTTTATACCACAGCACTGGAAGAAGCTAATTTAGTAGTTGAATGACCTTCATGAACATGCAGTTTGTCACAAGATACTTTATGGATATAAAAACTGCCATGGCAGCTGTTCTGTGCAATATTGCACATGCTGTGATCTAATTCTTCTTCACTAATAACACAATGTTTTGATTATTAAGTTACTTTTGATGCTATATTTGTCAACCAATATACCTGTCTGCAATTGTACAAAGTTAATCATTGTAATCACAGCAAGTGTGTGACAAGCATTATCATCCATTTATGTTTCACTGCTTACCCAAATACAGCACTTGGAGTAATAATTTGTATTTTCTGCACTTGTACCTACATTCAGACTAAATTTGTCCTGCAGGCTTCTATCACTGCTATACTACTCAAAGGAGTACTCTTGTGCACTATTGTTTATTCAATTCAATGTTGTTAGATCCAGACAATATACTGTATTCTGCGCCCATATCAAGTTAAATTTCATATCCCTGTACTAAATTACCCAGTTGTCTGATCAGAACTCATATTTAATGTTGCTGTATTCTCTGCATACAGCTCAGTATGCCCATCAACATTTAAGTTATTTATTTATTTTGCTTTACTTTTAATGTATGCAGATCCTGCTGCAACACTTTATTTAATCTTTTACACACTTTTGCAAACTGTTTGTAATTCCACATTGCTTATAGCCTGAATTAATACCTTTATAACATGTTTTAACATTCTTATAACAAAATTACAAGGCACTATTTGAATAATAAGTTTGCCAGTATCAAAATATTTTACTATGGCAATCCTGGGCTACTTTTTCTTGTTTTTGCTTGTGCATTATTGCATACTTGCTGTTCCTCATTCATGCTTTCTGCTGTATGTTTGAAAGCACAGTCATTCTTTATATTTCAAGTATATTATCAGTGGCAAGTCAACTTTTCTTAATAAACTGTTTCTTACATAATAATTTAAGATTCCAATCACATTTATATCACATTTATGACTCATCACTGAATCATACAAGTCAGTAAACTCTCCATCTTGCTCTCTGTGTTTTAGTTTAGTCACATAATCATCCAATGAATCCTAAAACTCTTGATTTCTTCTGAAACATGCATTATATAAGTATGTTTTCTTTTGGCTTATAGTATGCCTGAAACTTGCCATCCTAGAGAGAAGCCTTGTCTCTGTATCCTAAACAAATGTTCAAATGTAAACTATTTTAATTGCTTCTTTTCTTCACCAGTCAAACAAAAAAACTTGCAAATTGGATTTTTTTTTTCTGGGATTTAAGAAGTCCACTTATAATATGATGCAACTCAAATATTGAACCCTAGGTTTCCACTTCCATTATGAATCTTTAGAACACTTCAAAAATGGTGTATGCTGCACTGAAGATGTATTGATGAAATGCATTTGGTTGACTGGTGGTTTAGAGTGTCTTGAAGAATTCATAAGATGAGGGAAAATGGATCAATGGGACATAAGTCAAACCAAGATAAAACAGCAGCTACTACTACTAAATACATTTGAATTTTGATGCCATGCAATACATGTATAATAGATAGCATGCCCCTAGTCAAGCTACATGACTAAAGAAGCATTTGACATGATATGCATTCTATAAGAACCTTTAGTCAACTGTTTAGGTGTAAGTATTCACTTGACACCTCACCTTACCAGTAACTCTCTTTAAAGGCACAGGTACTTAATATTTACGTCATACATACCCACTTATATGAGAACACAAAACTTATTTACTTTTAAATTATTTATTCATCAGTCACTTAAAGAGCACCTACATTGCAAGTATGTATGTATGTATTAATGTATGTAAGTTTTCATGATTGTTTGTATGTATATGTTTATTTATCCATCCCTTGCTTACCAGAATAGTCTCACTAGGCTGATTGCTTCCATTCAGGAGAGACCCAAGCTATTCTCTGTACTGACTAGGGGAAATTTGACCAGAGCATTGTGGAAATTCACCAACTCTTTTTTTAAATATGTGAGATGGAATCTTTAATATCCACCCAAGCTACTACCAGCTCAGGTTGACGGGAGCTCAGTCTAATATCTTATCCATGGGACAGGATCTGTTTCTTGTTGCTTTACTTCTTATTGTTTAATATACTGTCTCCTCACTGTCTAATATTTACTTGTCTTGTAAGGTTACCTTTGGAGACTCATAATTCATCCCACTTTTCTATACCTTCAGGAATTACCCAGAATGTGTACACTCTTCAGCTGCTTTATTTTCCTATGACATAACATATTTATCATCACATGAAGTCTTCATAATGTATTTCATTTCAAAATCCCCAGTAAACTGTAATTCAGTCAAATGGTTCCTTGGTATACCACTGAATACATCATAGTCCTCCTTCCTGAAGTCATAGAAGGAGATTTTCCAAAAACTTCCAGCTTTTGGATAGAATATCCAATGAAGTGCTTAGATGGTTTCTCCGTACTACTGGTTTGCTATGCTAAATCTCAAGCGTTTTATCTGTCATACTAAACTGCCAATACAAAATACTGGTCTCTTGGTATTTTCCTTAATTAGCCATTCATATTCATCTCCAAAAGCTGCTGTCTCTCTAACCTTTTTCACCAAATAAACAAGATGTCCATATAGTCCCCTTTTCCTTTGACAGTGATTTTTTCTTCTGGCATCATTAAATATCTCCTTACTTCTATTTCTTCTTATGATACTGCAAATGGATTTCTTTGAACCATCACTTACATCCTCTGAGTATCTTTAACACTTCAAATAACAGTTTTCAACATTTCTACTTAACTATCTTCATTATCTTTCAGAAACAACCATATCCACTGCACATGTATCAACCATTCTCCTTTACAAATTCAATTTATTTATTAAAACACAATAAATTATCTGAAATGTTTAACTCCAATATCTGAAATCAAATAATCATCTGTAAGTAGTTGCCATAATATAAAAAAAATACTAGTTTCCTTACCACCACAAAATCTTTAACTATTTCCCCATACTCATAACAGTTCCAAGGATTTAATTTTCCTATCACTGTATTGCCTATAACCATCCTTTCCCATTCTTAGGAACTTAAAATAATCAGTACTGCCATATTCCAAACCATCAAAATATCACTCAGTTTTTAATGCAGATATATGGTATGCTCTTCCAGTCCTCAGCTCTCTTACACTGTGGCTCCACAATTTTCCTATACACTAAATGTTTGGTTTGACTCAATTTCTTCAGTCATGAATGTAAATGCTCACATTACAATTACACATTCACAACTATTGGGATGGAAAAAAGCTTTAGAAAACAATAATTTGTGTGGCCTTCAAATTCTCTTCCATTCACATAATTTAAATAATTGTCACTCACATCCTTAGGTTCCATATTTGCCACACAAAAATGTATAAAACTATTGAGATGCTTACCTATCTTTATTGTCATTTTAAGAGCCACATTTTCACTAGTCCCTATTTGTCGTCCATTGCTAACTCAGCCTTATCATATTTAGTATCCTCACAGCCCAAACTAATATTATTAATAAAATATTTCCAACAATTACAATACTTCATGTGTACCCTATTCTTCCATTTTACCCATTGCAGTTCTTACGTTTAGCATGCAAATCTATCAAACATCCTTTTTGTATCTCTGCCACCCTCTCTTCTTTGTTAACACTATACATGTTAAAGGTACATAATGCTTCCAGCTCTGGAATGAATTGTTAAATAAACTTTGTCAACCCATAGCTTTTAGTAAATATGTAATCCATTCTTTTTTTTTTTTTCAAAACTTATATATATATATATATATATATATATATATATATATATATATATATATATATATATTTTTTTTTTTTAATTTATTTATTTTATTTTATATTTGTTGACCAGGAGGAAAGTCCGACTGGACACATCTCCATTTTCAGCAGAGGCCCGGGGAGAAAATTTCCATTTCGATACATGATCAAACTCATAAGAACAGTGGTATTTACATACAAATCAGGCAAACTAACATTAGTAAATATAAGACAGTATATAGCACAGGCTCATAGTAAGATTTACAGTTCAGAGGTATCACACTTTTTAATACATGCAGTACATTGCAGACTTATACATACAATACATGCAGTTCTTTGCAGACTTATAGATACAATATGTTGCAGTACATGCTTTTCTTTGCAGACTTATACATTCCATATGTTATGGTTACACTTGAACCAGAAAACAGGGTGAGAAACTAGACTTGACATATTGCTGTGTTAAGAGTTATTGCTTGTATGCCCGTCTTTTCCCAGGGGTGAGACAGGAGCATAACAATTTGTTCATGAGCTGGGCTTTTAGGATTTTTTTTAAATTGTGTAGTGGAATTATTGGATGTTGGGAGGGCAGGTAAGGCTTTCTAGAGCTCAGAAATGAAGTAGCTAAAGAGAGATTTTCCTACCTCATTGTTATGTTTGCTGACGTCTAGGAGGTTTAGGGTGCTAGATCTCAAGGTTCTTGTTGTGGTGTGAGGTTGTATAAGATGTTGGAGGGCTGTAATTTTGTCTGAGTAGTAGTATAACTTGTGTGCTACTGACGATTGAGTTTTTAGCTTTTTGAGAGAGTCTATGTGTTCTATATGAAGATTCTGTAGCAAATCTAGCTATCTTATTATAACAGGATTCTAGTTTGTGTAAGTCAGTTTTATGAAGGTTAGTTAGTACTAGGGATGCATAGAGGAGAGTGGATAGCAGATGTGTCCTGGCTATTGTGGTTTTAATATACTTGAGAAAAAACAATGAGACAACCATGGCAAAGCACATATATTTGATTAACAATAAGCAGTAAACAGATAAGCACTTGTGGAGATGCCTCCTTTATCAGATCAATACAAAAATATAAAATCAGTCTGTATATAAATACACTTGAAAAAACAATTACATTAATAAAAACCTTTATCCAATTAACATTTTCTAACCTTTAAAATAGGTTTTAAAGGTATAAAATCATTAAAGCCTGGTGGAACATTAGCTCTCAAACCAGCTATCCAGTGGGTTTCTTTAACGTCTGTGACATTCTTTATATCACCACCTCTAGGTGCAGAAGTGTAAATATCCAAAGCCATAAATTTAAAATCATGCTGTGAAAATTCATTAATGTGCTGAGCTACTGCACTTCTTTGTACATTTCTCTGTATATCACCCATATGCTGTAAAATACGTTCCTTTAACATTCTGTTGGTTTTACCAACATAAAAAGAAGTTCATTCTTAACAGGTTGCTATATAAATCACATTTTTAGTAGAACAGCATACATAGTGTGAACACTTATATATCCTTTTAGTAAAAAAATGCTCAAACACATTATCAGTCTTAATATACCTGCATGCCTTACATCTTTTGCATAGATATGTACCTGATTTGCCAGTATATAATTTACATAGGTTATTCTTATCACCAGGTCCTGGTCTGTAACATAACAGACTCTTTAAGTTACGATTTCTCTTGTAGCTGAAGTATGACACATTACCTACTATATTTTTCATCCTGTCATCAGACAACAATATCTTCCAGTTATTTTGTATTATATTCTTTATATATTTAAAATCAGTACTAAAAGTAAAGGGTATCCTAACCTTACATATATTTCTCTGTCAGTTATTAACTGAATCTCCAGTATTTTTGAATACCAAGATCTACCTTTCCCATCTCTCATAGACTTACCCTTTCTGATGCTTCCCTAACTTCCCTACTTTTGTAACCATGCTCTAAGAAATTATTCTCTGTTACATTTATATGATGTAAAAAATCACTTTCCTTTCTACAAAGTTGGGAAGTTCTCAAAAGCTGATTATCCATGACATTCTTAAAAATATGGTGGGGGTGCATGCTACCCCTATCCAATAGAGCATTTTTCCAGCATGACTTATGATATAACAAAGTATTTATTTTACCCCCTTCATCCACTTTTAATAAAATATCCAAAAATTCTGTAAAATCTACTGATGAATGCACAGTAAATCTTTAAGATGTGATGGTTTTCTCTAAATACTTAACAAAAGCATCCAATTGTTATGTATCCCCTTTCTACAAAAAAAAGACATCATCCACAAATCTGCAATATAAACCCATATGTGCTAGCCATGGATTTTCTTCAGTCAAAATGTATCTCATCTCCCATTCAGCTAGAACCAGGTTTGCATAGCTGTTAGTGCAGGGTGTGCCCATGGCAACACCCCAACACTGTAAATAAAACTTCTGTTCAAAGGCAAACACATTGTTCTCAGTACAATACTCAACAATCTGCATATACGTTCAACATACTTTTTGTCCATATATGCTACTCTTTCATTAAAGCAATATAAGTACCTTAGCCCTATATCATTAGGAATGACTGTAAAGAGATTCTTTACATCTAAGGTCACAAGAATAAATCTTGCATTTGAATTCAAGCTCTCCATATATTCACTTAATTGTTGTAAAAAATGTGGTGTCTCTTAACACAGAGACAGCGTTATTAACCATAGGTCTAAGTTGTCCTTCTACCCATTTAGAAATTGTTTCTGGAACCCATCTTGAGCCATTTGCTATTGGCCTTAGAGGATGTTTTTCCCAGGATTTATGTCTCTTAGATAGACCTGATATATTAGGAATCTTATGAAAATCTACCATAAAGTAATCATATAAATCCTTAGAAATAATGCAAGTCTGTAATAGATGAAACTAATCATTCTTCAAATTACTAACAATCTCTCTCACTTTTTTCATGTTCACAAGAGTATAAGTAGGTTCATCTAACAACATATCATTCATAGTTTCCACATATGTAGAATAATCTAGCACCACTACTGCACCTCCTTTGTCTGCAGATTTTATAACAATACTTCTGTCAGAAAAGAGATCATCTATGCTTGCTTTTCTTGCAAATTTAAATGAAAATGTCCCGATCTACGCCTGGACATAAGAAGTGTATCAATTTCATTCTTGCAAACTTTCAAAAATGTATCCATCACTGGTTGAAAAACAGGCATAAATGTACTAGGTTTTTTATAATTATTATATTCAGCAGCAGCAGTGTTAGAAAACATATAATGCAAATTTACATTCCTAGCAAACTGCTTTAAATGTAATATCACATCATGTTGCTTGCTAGTAACAGCTGGTACAAAAGACAAGCCCTTGTTTAAAACATCAATTTGCACATCAGTTAAACATTTATGAGAAAGATTAAATACCAGTTTAAATTTATTGGACTGTCCATAGAAAGCTTCCTTCTCTTGCGGTTGTTGCTGAACAGCCTTCTTCTGTTGTTCTCTCATGTCCTCACTTGTAAAGGTAGACGAGTGAGCAGGGGTAAAAAAGTTGCATTAGACTTTGGTTTAGCTCCCATCTCAATGTTCTTTGTGGTTAGTACAGAAAAATTAAACATGGTGGGTGGAATTTAATCAGTTTTTGTTGCAGACCTGTTCTCTGACTCCTGAATTACTTCAGTGGCCTCAATTTCAAATTATATTCATCACTTGATACATTCTGACCAATCACTGACATGGATGGCACATTGCTAACCTCCAACATGCCATCCTTGCTGTTCTTGGAAGAGTTTGAACCTTTAGGGACTGTGGTAAAAGTCTTAGGTACAGCTTTAACACCCTGAGTATTAGAATCTGAGTCAACAGCATTTGTATTCTTTTTTGGCCACATAAATATATGGCCTTTAACAAAATCAACATAATCGCTTTCCAACTTTTTAGTTTTTATGCGTTGTAACTTAGAGTCATAAAGATAAATATTGCAAAACAGTATATCAAGTTTTTCAGCATACCTGATTTCAGGGTAGTCTCTGGCACCTGCAGTTTGTATCTCTTCCAAATGCTGGATCAGAGTTGTCTCTTTAGCAATTTTCTATGTTTATAAGATGGATAGTTAAAATTTGGCCCTGTTTTTGGGACTGTATTCCCCCATTATTGGCTTTATTCAGGTGTTTTGTGCTAAGAGGTTGACAGTTATGGTGAGAACTGAATTCGCTAAATGGTAACCATTTAAGTTTCAGTCTTCCTCTCTTTCATAAAGCAGCTGATTTGGCATAGTAGTATGTTGCTCTGACTGTTTTGCACAGGGTCCTGGGTTCAAGTCTTGGCAGTGAAATATATGGTGGTAACACAGCATTTTATTCCAGCAACTTTCCAACATTATACAAACAATGTTTAAAATGTGTCCCTGGTTTTTGGGCTTTTGCCCCTCCCAATAAAGTTTGGCTTTTTCCAGATTTCTTGTGCTGCAAAGTTCAGAGATACAGTTGAGTGTCGAGTAGATTTTACAAGGAGCTGAGAGCTGCAGTGGACCAAAAGTTTAGTTTTGCTTAAGCTGAGTCTGCTTGCATTGTTAATAGTACAACAGGTATTGTACTTGCTTTTGATGCAGAAGACTGTGGGTTCTACTCCCACAGTAGGAAGATGCATTGCTGATACTGTACTGTGTTGTAAAGGGGGTGGATGCTGCAGTCCTTCTTGGTGAAGATACCTAGTAAATATGGACCTCTTATCAGTTTGCCATCCATTCCCTATTGCAATATTACTAGCTTATCATTTTTAATGCAACATAGGCAATGTATCCCTCAAGGGCAACAAGCACTTTATTTTTAGATGAAACAATGAAATATAAAGTTGTTTGCTAGCAGCATCCTCTTTATTAGTTACAGATTTCTTTCATGTGGAATTATTTAGATGACTTTTACTTCTTCAGAGATTGTGCATATTTAATTATACTGGTGGACTGTAGAAGTTTGAGTAGACTCAAGCCGCTGAATCACTTACAAATGCCTTCTACCAGCACCTGCAGGACTGCATGGATAAGGCAATCCCAAGCAAAACAAAGACTCTTTGTACCAAAGGCAAGCGTCCAGTCTGGTGGACCCCAGCCATAAACAAACTCTACAACAAAAGGAGGAAGCTACTACAAGATAGAGCAAAATCCTTAAAAGGTAAGACACCCTTGATCACTATAAGTAAAAAACTAAGAGCTCTCATAAAATCATCCAAAGCAAATTTCGAGAGAAAAATAGCTAAAGACTCAAAAGACAATCATAAGGCCTTCTTTAGCTATAAACTCCCAGATATGCTCAGAGCTAGTTCAAAATGATGTGAAGATTACTGATCCTACAGACATTGCCAACATACTGGCTGACAGGTTCAGTGCAAACTCCCCCCCCCCAAAAGGGAGATATGTATATTGCAGCCCCCAAACATCTAAAACACAGCATCCATGGGACCTGATGGTGTTGTGCTCTATGAACTCAATGAGGAATTAAACCCACAGCTAGGACAGCTGTTTAATCAAAGTCTTACCTCTGGATACGTACCCAGGGGTGGCGACTGCAACTGTGGTACCACTTCCATTAGCTTGACAAGCCTTATCTGCAAAGCCATGGAGAGGATCATAATGGACCTCATAAATAAAGACATAGGGAATTTGCAGACTTTGGATCCAACCCAGTTTGGCTTTGTCAAAGGCAGATCATGCCTTTTAAACTTGGTTGACTTTTTGAAACAGTCACCAAAGCCATTGATGAGGAAAGGCAGTCCATACAGCCTACCTCGATCTGGCTAAGGCCTTCGATACAATACCCCATTCGGGTATCATTGAAAAACTCATCAGCTTAAATGTCAACCCATACATCACAAGATGGGTTGCAAAGTGACAGAACCCACAGGGTCCATGTCAGACTCAAAGCCTGTCACAAGTGGTGTCCCACACTTGTTTGGCATCTACTTTTCTGAAGTACAAGCAAACACAGGAGGGTTATGGCTGACAAAGTTTGCAGATGACTGCAAACTGGGCGCATAGTAGAAAAACATCTGACACAGATATCCTTCAGAAGGGTCTCACAGAAACGGATAACTGGTGCCAGAGCCAAGTTAAATGCCAAAAATGCATAGTCATACTAGCTACCAAATAGGTGGCAATCCACTGAGCACAGAAGAAGTTATCAGGGACCTGGGGACCCAGGTTGATAGTAGTCTGTCATTGCTAAAGTAGTTAGGAAGACCTTCTACATTGCCCACCTTATCATGAAGGGATTCTCATCTAGATCAAGGGAGGTCATAGTCTCCCTTTACTCATCACTCATCAGACCAATGATTGAGTACAATGCCCCATCGAATGTATCTGACCCGACACTTGCAGCAGCTGGAGAGGCCACAAAAGTTCCTCACCAAAAGGATAAAGGGTCTCAAAATCTGTCCTATGCTGCCCGACTGAAAGAACTCCAGCTCTATTCAGTCGCTTACGCTGCTCAGAGGTGACCTTTGCCTAACATACAAGGCCATGTCAAACCCAGATTTGATGAATATGCTTCACCTCAAAAATCTAGATCCATCAGAGCCACAAGGGCGGAGACTTAAACGCTGGAGGGATAGATTCATCACCCAAAGACTCCCTATGCTGTGGAACAAAATCCCGGTACATGTGAAGCAGAGCACCTCGCTGGCCTTGTTCAAGAGAAATCTTGACCAATGGATGGGAGATGATTACCTCAGTGTCACTGCTCGACAGAGGCACAGCAAAATAATGGGTATAGTTCCCCATACTAAATTGTAAATGCCCTCGGGCAGATAGCCTAGTATGAACCTATGAACCTATGAACCTATGAACCTATGAAATGTTCTGAATTGGGCAGTTTTGTCATTATTGGTGCATGCATTTTGTTTCATTGTTTACTGGAAAAATGTTCAAAACAATAAATTTAAAATGCCCTCTAGCGACTGTACTGTATTGTGCAATCAGGAAGGTGTATCAAAAAGCACGTGTGTGTTTCATGTGCAAGGGGCCTATGATTTTAAAACAGCCCAAAGTTAATCTTTATCTGCCACTGGCAAAATATATTTTCTTTGAATGTGGGTTTTAATGCTGTTTCAATGAATGTGAGTTTCAAGGGCAGAGAAGTTTTAATGCTAAGTCTATTTTCATTGTGAGACTGCATTGCTTTGTTTAGCAGATATCTATTAGCGTTTGTGCTGTAAAATGCAAAATAAAACTTTCAAATGAAATCCAAATCATCGCAGAAGTAAAGCAGCATGCACATTACAGTGTTTATGGTAAATGTGGTGAAATAACCAAGGAATGGGACATTGGAATGGCTCCAGGGGGGAGGCTCCATCCGACTACGATTTTGTGAGGGGGGAAGGGCAGCAAACTCAAAGACAGACCCAACTGAACTATACCTCTCAACTGTCCAGATTTTTGCAGATTGAATAGATTTTTGCTTCTTATTTTTGGTTTGTTCCTCATAAAATGTGTGGTTTTCTGGCAAATAATTTAGGAATGAAGTCACTAAATAATGACAGAGATTGAGTTTTAGACGTCATAACCTTCAGAAAAATGCATGCTAAAGCAAGACCTGCTATTCTGTCAACTGTCTTAAGTTTATACAAGAGCAGTTTTTAGTACTGTTTGTATGTTCCCCCACTATATTTGACCTTGTCCTGATTTCCTGCATTAAGAGGTTGAGAGGTAGTTGCAAATAAATCACTTTATAGAATTAGGAATATCCATACCTCTCAACTGTCACCAATTTTGGCTCAAAATGTTGCTCTCCCCCCTAATAATACCTCTGCAAAATGGCAGTTTTGGAAGAAAACATGGAGAGTTTACAATTATAAATAACTGTAATGATCAGAGTTATAGATTACTTTTATTTCAGAAATACATGTAGATTCTCTTATTTTGTCAAATGCTCAAGTTAACAGTACTAATATTAAAAAGGTGCCCCTTCTTTGACAGGTTCCCAGCTGTATTGTGTGGCAATTTTATATTTTTTGCATCACATTTTTGGTCCGTTTTTCATAAAATTGTGGTTTTATGGCAAATTCGTGGCAAATCATTAAAGATTGAAGTTAGAAAATAATGGCAGACATTTGAGTTTCAGATTTCATACCCTTCAGAAAATTCATACTAATGCAAGATGTACTACTACTCTATTATCTTTCTCAGTTTATAAGAGCAATATTTATAAATTTTCCTTATTTTTGGGCCTGTGTCCCACTTCTGTGTATGGCTTTGTCCAGATTTCTTGCTCTGAGGTTGAAAGGGATGAGTGCCAGAGCCATCACTGTCAACCAGAGACAATTCAAATTGTGAAATACTTGTTGCACCCCACTCCCCTATGTAGGCATGCTACTTAGTACTTTTATAAAGCTGAATATAAATTATAATCAGAACTGCAGTGCAATGAGAAGTGGTTTGAGTTGAGTGCTGCTTGTTTTTTTTTATTTGATTTTGACTGGCATTCCAGTAATGTATTTAAAAAGTAATTTATTTTTTCATGCCCCCAACCTTTGTATTTCCATCTAGATATTAAGTAAGCTGTCATGTAGCTAATACATTGAAATATTTTTTTCCTTCTACACTTCATTTTGTCTTGATTGGACTCTTGTAATGATGGTTTGGCACCCAGGGCAGTGTATTTAATTAAAGTTCCAGTTGTTGTGGTTTTGAGCATAGCTCCACCCCTTTCTAGTTGGTCACACCCTTTCCCATTGGCCCCACCCATTCAGCTGTCTCCTGTAGCCCCCCTTTAATTTGAAGTCACCAGCTGCCACTGGTGGTCGCTTTGAGTTTTTGGAAGTGTTTTAGAATGGTTTTGATTAACACCAGCTGAAAGCTAAAGTGGGAGTTGTTATCTTGTGTTTTGTTTGTAGTTGGTATATTTGTTGGGGTGGGGTGATTGATATTAATTTGTTTATTAGCTAGGGTCTGGATTGTCTCAGTAAAGTATTCATTAAACTGGGTGGGGATGTTATCTTGCTTGTTTCCTGTTGTGGGTGTGGGGGTTGTAGTTTTCCCAGGTTGCAATACAGAGTTGATTGCTGCCCAGAATTTTTTTTTTTTTTGGGGGGGGGGGGGTTAGCATGCCTTTCTTGTATATTTTGGTAATAGCTGATTTTGTCTATTTTCATGAATTTCTTGACTTTGTTATGCAGTTCTTAGTAATTTTGTTTTTCCACTTGGGTTTTGTTTTTGTGAAATTGTATCCATGCTCTGTCCCTTTCTTTGAGAATTCATCTGGTAGGTTTAGATATCCAGGGGGCATATTTAACTTTTATTCTAGTGGTTCTAGAGGGAACATGATGGCTTAATATTTTTAACAATGTTGAATTAAAGTATAATACTGCATCTTCAAGAGTTAACCGTTATAGAGGGGTCCAATTGCAACATTTTAGGTCACAGATAAAGTCATTAGGGTTAAATTTCTTTTTGTTTCTGACTTCTATTTGTGTTACCTGGCTTATATGGGAAGTTTTGGTTCTCAGTAAGTATTTTGGTTGGTGGTCACTGAGAATGTCTGGCAGACATCCAGCTTGGGATGCAAGGGATGGGTGGGATATATGTATCCAGTCCAGTATGGACTGGCATTTGGCTCCTTTGTTGTTTCTGATGGGGGATGTGATAACTTGGGTAAACCCATGAAGGTTAATGTGGGTGAGTAGATTTTGGCTAGAAAAGTTGAGCCAATCTATATTAAAGTCACCTAGCTGGATATTTTCTTGAGGCAGGGAGTATGAGATCTATTCTAGTAGGTTTTCCATTAATGTAATATTGTTTCCTGAGGGGATGTAGCAGCCAATGATATTAATATGTTTTTTTGAGGTTCAGCTTAAACTTGACAAAAATTAGTTCTACATTTTTGAAGTCTGGGATGGCAATATCAAGTTGTTCAAGGATGAGGTATTTTTTGTACATTATAGCTACCCCTACCCCTTTTGCCTGCTCTGTCTCTGCAAATGATATCATACCCTGGAGCTATAATTTCATTATTGCATATTGTAATATTATATACTATGTGTCATGTGAGTGTCTGACAAGATGTTACACATGACATCAGTGTTATTGGTGGCTAAAATAAAAACTACAAGCAAGTCCAAAGAAGAGCTACTGACAAGATCACTGGAGCTCATTCTAGGTCAGTGCACATGATACAGACAAGATCACTGGAGCTCATTATAGATCAGTGCACATGACACAGGCAAGAACACTGGAGCTCATTCTAGGTCAGTGCACATGATACAGACAAGATCACTGGAGCTCATTATAGATCAGTGCACATGATACAGGCAAGAACACTGGAGCTCATTCTAGGTCAGTGCACATGATACAGACAAGATCACTGGAGCTCATTCAAGGTCAGTGCACATGATACAGACAAGATCACTGGAGCCCATTCTGGGTCAGTGCACATGCTACAGACAAGATCACTGGAACTCATTCTAGGTCAGTGCACATGATACAGCAAAAGTGGACCATGAGAGAAGGTCCACTGACAGAATCATGACACATAGAAATTCCTGACACTCTTACATGGAGGTCTAAACATTTGTGGAGTTCATGGTAGAGTGACAGACTTCAGTGCTGAGCTGCATGTAGCATTTCAGATATCTACTGTTAATAACCCAGGTGGATTTCTCCACATGAGTTACTATCTGCATTACTACGGGTGTTAACAGGTAGTGTTCTGTAGCACTGTATTATACAGGAGTAGTTTAATTGGGCTGCAGAGGCTTCTGAAGGGTTTTTCATTATTTTGGATAATTCTTTGCTCTTTTCATGGGAACTGTGTTATCAGGATCCTTTGCTATGGATATAGGCCTGCCCGGTAATGAAAAATTGACTTTGATGATGATGGCAACAATATCACAACATGGGCAGGAGTCTCAGTATTAGTGTTAGACTCATGCAATCTGCTATTCCCAGCCCCTTCCACTGAAGCTGTTCTTGTGACTGTGCAACCTTTTCCTCACGGTTATGATAACAACCATAAACATGAGGATACTGAAACATCTGTCCATGGAGTGAGCTCATAATCAGCAGCACAATCAGCCTTGGTAGGCATCAGATTCACTGTGCAGGATGTCAGCTTCAGAGATCAGAGTGCCAGTAGCCAAGCATGCCATGCTTATTACACATTCACCCAAGCTGAGTGTCTCCATGGCCAAAACCCAGTGTTTGTGAAGGGTCATAAGTATATATCTCAACTGTCCAGACTTTTGTAGAATGTCCATACTTTGACCTCAAAATTTTGGTATGCTCCTCATAAAACGTGTGACTTTGTAATTTTACAAGAGCAATATTTTAAATGTGTCCCTATTTTTGTGCCGTTGTTCCCCCAATATTTTTGGTTTTATCCAGATTTCTTATGCTAAAAGGTTAAGAAGTATGACCTCAGTACAGGGACAGGCAAAAACTGACCTGGTTATGATTGTATGTGGTTTGCATGAAGATCTATGGGAGTTCATCAGTCAGATGTGCCACATTATGAAAATGTGGTTTTGGTAACTTTCATGCAGCAGGTGCCCCTGTACAGTTACCCAAAATGTCTAAAGCATTTCCTGTGCTTGATCCACTTTTGTGTCTGATGGACAGGCCCCCCTAGTAGAGAGGAGGGGACATTTATAGGACTCATAGCACCACCAAATCCATATCCCCATACAATGTTGAAGGTAATACAATGTGAAATGGATCCACATGAGCATGGTGTATTTATGTGGGGACTACCCATAATACAAGCAACTGCTCACAATCATGTAGTGTATGTGCTATGTATGTGCTATGGATCATCCCTGTTACCCATCCAGGAGACAGCACTTCCATGAATGGAGGCATGCATGACCACTGCTTCCTGTGGATGTCCTAAACCTATCCATCTGACCCAATCGCAGTACTATATCATCTGCTAAAGCACGCAAACACACACACACACACACACACACACACACACACACACACACACACACACACACACACACACACACACACACACACACATAGCAGTAAACCTCATGTCAAGACATACTTTGTCTATTGTTGATGTTTATCACTGTGGTCCCCACCACCTGTGCATATGATGACAATTCTGCCCAATCCTCAGTACTCTGTTAACTGGATAGCCTATATGAGATTGTCAGCATGTGGTTGGAGGTTTTCATCTGGTTTTGTGATATGTACTTTTTATTTTGTCCCATAGTATTGAACTGCATGTTATTTCTAAACCAGTTCCAAAAAAGCTAGCAAGTATAACTGGTGCATGGCATCTCCAAACTGTTAAATAAACCAAAAAAGAAAAAGCCAGCACTCAGAGGCAAATGAAGATTTATTCCTTTCCCATCAGACCTGTTTCGGTAACAAACCTTCTTCAGTGATAAAACATACATAATGCAGGGACAGTTTTTATAAACAATGTACATCCCCCAATTGTGACATCACTTCCACCATTAATCCATTCCAGCCTCCAAACACATACAAATATCAACCAGAATAAATATTTTAAATATAATATCAGATGCTGTAACCAAACTTCCATTCATATCATATATTTACTTGCAAAATTACCAATTAGGGTCCTTAATAAAAAGAAAAAAGACCCTCATAACTTGTCATTTAGGCCAGGATGAAATAGGGCACCGAACTTAATAATCCATTTTCTTTCCTTTTGAGTTAGTATGGTGTGCCAACCTTGCTTCATAGATCTATTACCTTTTACTTGGTCAATAATGACAAATCTAAAAGAAGCAGGTCTGTGTAACTGACAATGTCTATACAATGCACTGGTCATTTTTTTAAGACGTAAATCACTCAAATGCTCTGCAATACGACTTCTTAGTTGCCTAGAAGTCTGCCCTACATAAAAGGCAGAACATTGGCAATTCACGAAATAGACAACCCAGTCTGAGCTGCAATTCCCAAAAAATGAAATATCAAAAATTTGACCAGTGTTTTTACTGCTAAAAGATGAAGTTTTAAACATATGTTTACACAGACTGCAATGTCCACAAGGATGTGACCCAACAAGCCTATTCACCAGTATGGTTAGTTGATGTTGGTTCACATAATCCAAAAAAGTTTTCTTATAATGCGCAAAATAGGAAGTGAGTGTTCTTCCCCTTCTGAAAGAAAATTGGCATCTGTTAGACAAACATTGATCCAGATCTGTATTTGCCCGAAGAATATTCCAATGTTTGTTGACTACATCCTGCAATAAATGTATATTACTGCCAAATGTAGTAACCAACCTCATGGTTCCTGATCCATCCTTTTTGGTTTTAGCTTTATAATTCAATAAACTAGATCTCTCACAATTGTCCGCCCAATCACTGGCCTTTTGTACTGTTGATTTCTTATATCCCCTATTGATAAATCTACCCCAAGATCATGCCTAGCATTATGAAATTCCATGTCTGCAGAACATATTCTTCTAATTCTCATAAACTGTGATTTAGGAATAATATTGATGGTATGTGTGGGGTGTAAACTGGTTGCATATAATAAATTATTGCATTGTGGGTATTTCCTGTATACTGACGTCTTGAGCATACCATCCCCCTGTCTTAAAATATTGACATCCAGGAAATTAATCTCTTTACTGTGATAATTAACAGTAAACTCAATCCCCCACCAATTACAATTAAGATATTCCAAAAATTCTAACAAATAGTCCACACCCCCACACCAAACCAACCAACAATCATCTAAGAAATGTCTCCATATATTCATCTCTGAGAGGTAAATGTTGTGCATGACATGTATAATCTGATCTTCCACATACACCAGAAAGAGGTCAGCATAAATTGGGGCAAATGAAGCCCCCATAGCTGTTCCTTGCTGTTGCCAGTAACATCCCCCCTTAAAATAGAAGACGTTCTTAGTCAGTACATGTTCTGCAAGACATGTGAGGAGAGTGTTAAATCCTGGTGCATATAAATTAGCTTTATTTAACCAATATTCTAGGGCAAGTAAACCCGCCCAATGAGGAATACTGGTATATAAGGATTTAACATCAAGTGTACACATGAGCCAATTAGGTTCCAATTGTGAGTCATGAATAATTTGTAAAAACGCTGTGGTATCCCTAATTCTTGCCCTGACCCCTGATAATAATGGCTTCAGATAGTATGTC
The DNA here is from genome assembly GCF_019279795.1 of Protopterus annectens. Taxonomy (NCBI): domain Eukaryota; kingdom Metazoa; phylum Chordata; order Ceratodontiformes; family Protopteridae; genus Protopterus; species Protopterus annectens. The sequence continues at coordinate 1,207,346,889 of NC_056731.1, forward strand.
AAAAAGGCAGTAATGGGTTCAGTTAAAGATCCCTGTCCTGAAACAATTGGTCTTCCTGGGGGGTCTATTCAAATTTTTATGAATTTTGGGCAAGAGATCCAAGTACTGTCGGGTTGGATGCTGAACGAAGAGTTGTTCTTTTGTCTTCACATCAATGATTCCTTCTTCCACTGCTTGACTTAAAACAAATCAATCTCAACCTTAAATTTAGGTGTGGGGTCTCTTGACATCCTAATATAGTTCTGAGGGTTGGACAATTGTTCATTTCCCTCATTCCAGTAATAACTGGCATCCATTATGACCACAGCCCCACCTTTATCTGCTGGAAGAATGATTATATCAGAATTGGAATATAGGTTTTTCAAAGCCTGTTGTTCCCCTTTCAAAAGATTATGTCTAAAGCTCCTAACAGAACTAAAGTTAAAATGTAAATCCCTTAGGACGGCTTCCTGAAAAATACCCACATGTTTATTCATTGGTGACATAAATGTGGATTTGTGAAAATGAAATTCAGATGCTCTTTCAGAATTATTAGATGTTCCAAAAAACTATTTTAGATTCAAAATTCTACAGAAGGCAAAAAGATCTGAAACAAAAGTATGTTCATCTACCAAAAAACTGGGAACAAACCCTAAACCTTTATTAAGTAAACTTTTTTCATCTATTGATAAAACAAAAGAGGAAATATTATGTACATTAAAAAATTGGGTCCCTACTTCACCATTGACTGTAATAGATTTTCCAAGGCTGCCACATTTGTGCTTGCGTCCACCACTACGGGTTTGTTTCCTAAAGGGCCCTCCTAAATTCGTACCTTTTTCGAGTCAGGAGATTCACTGATATAAATTCCCTCCATGTCAGTCAGAGATGATTCTTCCCCTGAGGTACTGAGACCCTGTATTGCTTTCTTTAGTATAGATCTTGGTCTTTTCTTTCTAATATTGGATCTACCCTTACTGTTATCAATAACTCTAACCCCCCTCTGGGACTCAAAGGGCTTGCCTCTCTCATAATCCTCCACATCTCTATGAAATTTATGTAGCTTCTTTTCTTACAACCCATTCTCAAAATTGAGAAGATCTTTGGATAGTTTTTCCAGGCCTTGCACAAAAGAAGGCATACCTTCATATGTTTTCATATTTTCACATGTCTCTGTCACATCTTTAATATTTTGTTCAACTGTCCTTTGATAAATGGATATTAGTATGTCAACACAAGACATAGTGGATTTTTGTTGTGCCTTCTGCCAATCCTCCATCAATAGGTCATCTGGCTTGCCAACCAAGGGATGAATTTTTAACCCTTAAACCACGTGGAGTAATACCTTTACTCTTATATGCATTGAATAATTTCAAACGCCATATATTGGTTCTTAAGATTTTCATCTCTTTATTTAGTTGGTAAAACAGCACATTGCAGCCATTATGGAAATCTCCTATTTTCTCATTAGGGACCCCATCCATATTGGTCCCAATGCCAAAAACTTTTATGTCATCCTGATCTGCACACAAACCCTGAAGAATTCTTTGGAGATCCATGACAATAAGCCCTAAACCTGCCCTATATAATCAGATGACCCTATAAATGGTGTCCAAAGATAAATAATGCTTATTTGATGCAAAGCCTGGAAAAATGCACCAAAATTGCTTATTCAAAAACTCAAAAATATTTCTATGAGAAAGGCAAGTTCCTACAGGTCCCCTAGTAAGTTATATTTCAGATCCAAAATTAGAAGAACATGACCTGACCACTGCCAGAAAACATATGACCACTTGACTTGCTACCCTTCCAACCAAAAATGCATAAAACAGAATATTTTTATACACATTAATAACTAAAGAGGACCCAAATATTTCAAAAACAGGGGTGAAATCATATGAGAAATAAACAACTAAACACATAGAATAATACAAATGTGTTATGCCACCAGTTATTATAAATATGGTTAAAGCATTCTTCACCTTATATTTATACAATTACAAAAATATATTGTCAAAATATAAAAAATACATTTCAAACTATATATGTATGGTCTATATACAGGTAACCTAAATCACTGTATTACCATTACTTATATTAATATTTATATATATTCAACAATAAATGCAATTGTAAACCCCCTTTATTTTGTGATATTTATAAAGAAAAAATATTTTCCAAACCCATGAACAAAACTTGTACATGAATATGTCCCTAATAACAATGTGCATATATTCCAATAGAACTCTTATAAATGAATTACCATGCTGTCAAAGGGCAAACCTTGACGACCATAAATATTATATAATAAACAACATTAAATGGCCCCCTTTGTTCAATGTTCAAAATAATACCTTTAAAATGAACAAAATCTTTAAGACTTTCACCAGAATTTAGCACCAAAAAATGGCATTTGTGCTACCTAATACACAGTCATAAATATAAAGTCGGCCAAAGTTCGTTCTCAAATTAACTTGCTATGTTCAAATATTGTCTACATCCATTAATAAAGCAAAAAATGGTAATATATAAACCACCCAACAGAACACCACGGTGTGTTACCATCAGTCCTGGATCATCCTATAAGTCAGAAATAAGAACACACAGTCCGTTCTTAAAAAATGTCACTCTACAATTACTATAGAGTTAAGTAAAATTTTTCAACCTGTTAATCAGAATCTTCTGACCTGCCCGGAACCTATAGTGATACCTTTGCTTCTGGCATCAGAACATAAGCGTTGTGTATTTGAGAACAAACCGTTATGGACCTCATAATATTAACACAGTCCCAAACCCGTATCAAGGTACTTTAAAAATCGGCCGCTGGCCTAAATCCAATCCACCTTATATTTTTCTCTTCAACCCCCACCAATGTTCAAAAGGAAACAAAACTTTTAATGTTCGTTAATATTCACAAAGTAAAAAATGTTAAAACACTTGTTTAGGCACATCTTAATCTATATGTTTTAAACAAAAAAATGTGTTCATTATATTTATGAACAATGGGTTGAAAGAAAAGAAGCTACCTAAATTTCATAGAGATGTGGAGGATTATGAGAGAGAGGCAAGCCCTTTGTATCCCAGAGGGGGGTTAGATTTATTAATAACAGTAAGAGTAGATCCAATATTAGAAAGAAAAGACCAAGATCTATACTAAAGAAAGCAAAACAGGGTCTCAGTACCTCAGAGGAAGAATCATCTATGACTGACATGGAGGGAATTTATATCAGTGGCTCTTCTGACTCAAAAAAGGTATGAATTCAGGAGGGCTCTTTAGGAGACAAATCCGTAGGGGTGGACGCAAGCACAAAGGTAGCAGCCTTGGAAAATCTATTACAGTCAATGATGAAGTAGGGACCCAATTTTATAATGTACATAATATTTCCTCTTATGTTTTATCAATAGATGAAAAAAGTTTACTTAATAAAGGATTAGGGTTTGTTCCCAGTTTTTTGGTAGATGAACATATTTTTGTTTCAGATCATTTTGCCTTCTGTAGAATTTTGAATCTAAAATATTTTTTGGAACATTTAATAATTCTGAAAGAGCATCTGAATTTTGGTTTCACAAATCCACATTTATGCCACCAATGAATAAATATGTGGGTATTTTTCAGGAAGCCGTCCTAAGGGATTTACATTTTAACTTTAGTTCTGTTAGGAGCTTTAGACATAATCTTTTGAAAGGGGAACAACAGGCTTTGAAAAACCTGTATTCCAATTCTGATATAATCATTCTTCCAGCAGATAAAGGTAGGGCTGTGGTCATAATGGATGCCAGTTATTACTGGAATGAGGGAAATGAACAATTGTCCAACCCTCACAACTATATTAGGATGTCAAGAGACCCCACACCTAAATTCAAGGTTGAGATTGATTCATTTCTGAATCAAGCAGTGGAAGAAGGAATCATTGATGTGAAGACAAAAGAACAACTCATGGTTCAGGATCCAACCCGACAGTACCTGTATCTCTTGCCCAAAATTCATAAAAATTTGAATGGACCCCCAGGAAGACCAATTGTTTCAGGACAGGGATCTTTAACTGAACCCATTTCTGCCTTTTTGACATACTATCTGAAGGCATTATTATCAGGGGTCAGGGCAAGAATTAGGGATACCACAGAGTTTTTAAAATTATTCAGGACTCACAATTGGAACTTAATTGGCTCATATGTACACTTGATGTTAAATCCTTATATACCAGTATTCCTCATTGGGTGGGATTACTTGCCCTAGAATACTGGTTAAACAAAGCTAATTTATATGCACCAGGATTTAACACTCTCCTCACATGTCTTGCAGAACATTTACTGACTAAGAACATCTTCTATTTTAAGGGGGAGTGTTACTGGCAACAGCAAGGAACAGCTATGCAGGCTTTGTTTGCCCCAATTTATGCTGACCTCTTTCTGGGGTATGTGGAAGATCAGATTATATATGATGTCATGCACAGTATTTACCTCTCAGAGATGGATATATGGAGACATTTCTTAGATGATTGTTGATTGGTTTGGTGTGGGGGTGTGGACTATTTGTTAGAATTTTTGGAATATCTTAATTGTAATTGGTGGGAGATTGAGTTTACTGTTAATTATCACAGTAAAGAGATTAATTTCCTGGATGTCAATATTTTCAGACAGGGGGATAGTACGCTCAAGACGTCAGTATACAGGAAATACCCACAATACAATAATTTATTATATGCAACCAGTTTACACCCCACACATACCATCAATAATATTCCTAAATCACAGTTTATGAGAATTAGAAGAATATGCTCTGCAGACATGGAATTTCATAATGCTAGGCATGATCTTTTTTTTTTCAAAACAGGTTTATTGTTTTAACATATAAGAGAAATATCATAACAATTTTATACAAGTAATTAAAAATAGGTATTATTATAATATTCAACAAAACAACTAAAGTATTTACAAAGACATCCACTACAATCAGATCAATTAATTAAACTAAAATACCGTGCTATTGAAATTAGAATTTTTTTAACAATTTTTGTAAATTATCCCATACAATATAATATGATGTTTTTCTAGTTGTTCTCATTCTAGTTGTGCTTATTTCCATATGGCACATTATATTCATAACATTTTTAAATTCATTGAACAAAGGAGGTGTATCTGAAATCCAATTTCTAGTTATTATTTTCCTGGCCACTGCTAGGATAGACCATAACAAGGGAAGCTTAATCTTTTTAACACATTGAGGTACAGGTGTGTTGAATAATATAAGAGACTTAGAAATAATGAAATTATCTGTAAAAAGAGCCTGCAAAAATTCATTAATTGACTTCCAGTATTCTTTCAACTTCATACAGTCATAAAACATATGAGCCCAGTCAGCATTAATTTCTACATTACATCTCTTACATAGATTATCTTTATTATTTATTTTATTCATCATCAAAGGTGTATAAAAGATCTATGTAAAAATTTCCATGTATAAAGTCTCCAGACAATGGAAGATGTAGTTCTATAAGCAGATTCCAATATATATTGTTTATCTTGTTGAGTTGGTGGGTCCCCATTAATAGAGGTAAAATAATTCCAGTATGAATCTACACTGTAAAAAGTTTCTTGTCTGATAATTTTATGTATATATGAAAGTTTACCTTTATCAGAAACTTTATGCTGTAAATTTAATATCAAGTAATCAATCAGTTTTGGAATAGATTCTTTAACTGTTATAGACATTAGATCTATTCTATCAATGAGATGTTGTCTAAAGATCTGAACCTCTAACCAGCAAGTTTCTCTTAGATCAAATTCTTGTTTTAAGAAATCTAGATTTTTAACTTTATTATCAGATATCAGCTGATACCAGTACTTTAGATCATTATCTATAGCTAAATGAGCTCCTTCAGAAGTAGATGACATAAGCATACCCTGAGTATACATTATAAGGAATACAATAAAATTCCATTCCCTATACTTAGGGTGCATGAATATAAAGTTACGATAACTAATAATAATATTTAATGGGTAACAAACCATATGTTTAGGTGTAATAGGTGAAGTACAAAATTCCTTTAGCAACCACAACATGGAGTTATTTACAATCATATTTTTATGTGTTAAGGAGATTTTCATGAAGTGCATACTAATTAGCTCCCAATAATCTTTCCATTTTGCGATATATGACTGATCTATTAATAAAGTAATAACTTTTATAATAGAAGAGATAATATATAAATTAAAGTCTGGAAAAGAAATACCCCCGTGAGACCAGCTATTAGTATGTTTCTTTAATGCAATCCTAGGTCTATTAGGGGACCATAAGAAATTTAACATTAGTGTATTCAGTTTCTTGATAATTATTTTTGTAGGTGAAAGTATTATTGATTGTATTAAGTATAAAATCTTGGGGAATATTATCATTTTAATAATTGTAAGTCTCTCCTCCATAGTAAAAAACATATTATTCCAGGTATTAAAAAGATTTTGTATATTAAGAAAACAGGTATTATAGTTATTATATATAATAGATTTAATATCTTTAGATAGTATTATACCTAAATAAGTTATCTGACCTGAACTGGGTACATATTTAGTAAAATCACTAATGAGAATATTTTTTCATGTATATATAGGTAGTATTTTAGTTTTTTCTTCATTGAATATTAAACCAGAAATACTTTTAAAATTCATCATTTTATCAAATAAAGACTGCATAGAAGAATTAGATCCTGCTGATGTAATTAGAACATCATCTGCAAAAGTTGAATTTTTGATGTTGTATTTTCGTCTATTTCAAAACCCTCTATGTCAGTACTGTTTCTAATCAAATTAGCCCAAGGCTCCATTACTAAAGTGAATAATAGTGGAGAAAGTGGACATCCTTGCTTTGTACCTTTAAGAATGGGTATTTTTATGAAACATATGTTCCTACCTTAATATAAGCCAGCGTTCCTTTGTATAAATGCTCAATTAAATTTACAAATGCATCAGAGAAGTTTGTGCATTTCAGTAAGGTAAACAGATACTCCCAACTTGCTGAAGCAAATGCTGAACCTATATCAAGACTAATAAGTGTTAAATCTTTCTTTTCCTATTTGCAAAATCAATTAATGTTAAAGTTCTTCTTATATTATCAAAAGTATTTCTATTTACAATGAAGCCCGTCTGATCTATATCTATAATGCCGGGATGATTGTCTTCAATCTATCAGCAAAAATACTCATAAACATTTTATAATCAACATTAAGTAATGAGATGGGTCGATATGAAGAACATCTAGTTGGATCTTTATTAGGTTTTAAAATTGGTGAAATAAATGTATATTGCCAAGATGGGGGGGGTTATTAACTCAGTTTGGGCCAAAATAAAAACCTTATGTATTAATGAATATGTAGTTTTAGAAAGGATTTTATATATCTCTGGTATAATACCATTATTACCCGGTGCTTTGTTTGATTTAAGCTTATTTATTTGTGTAATAACTTCTGTATATGAAATACTCTTGTCCAATAGTTTAATCTGTTGTTTATTAAGCTTTTTATTCATGTTTGTGGTTATAAACTCCTTTATTTTATCTTTAGGTTCCATGTTAATGTTGTTATGGTTAATCTTGTGAAAGTGATTTCTAAATTCATCCAGTATTTCTGGTATACTAGAAACATTCTTCTTTTTCCTTAGAGAAAAGATTTCTTTGATATGGTTTTGTTTATTCAATCTTTTGTTTTATTTTTAAGTCTATGTAAGTATTTGGGGCTTATTGAATAAGACAAAAACTTGTATTTCTCTAAAGTTATTTTAACTTTATGAGTTAAAATTTCTTTATATTTCTCATTTAGTTTGTTTATTTCTTCAATAACTTTCTTGTCCATAATATTTTCTTTATTATTATGTTTATAAGAGTCTAATTTACTTTGAATATCTAACAATTCCTTATCCCAAGATTTCCTTTTATTATTATACCATCTGATACTTTGTCCATATAGATATGATTTTAAGACATCCCAAACTTAGACAATGGAGACTTCAGGAGTATTATTTATGTCTAGAAAATGTTGTACTTCTGAAAGTATATATTCTTTATAGTCTTTTAGCTGAGTTAAGTATGCTGGTATCCTTTTGATCTGAACATTATGAGTATTTTTTATCATGAATTCAAAAACAATTGAGTTATGATCAGATATAGGACATGAAATGATTTTGGAATTAATTAAATCTGTTACCATCTGGTTAGAAATAAAGATTTTTGAATAAGTTTTGTATCTGTTAGAAAAAAAGGTGTATGGTAATGATTTTGAATCTATCTGATTATTAATATCATTCAAATGATAAGAATTAGCAAAATCATTTAAATGTTTTGCCTTAGATGTAATTATTCTTTTCCTTATAGTGGTAGTATCACTTTCATGTAGTATACAATTAAAATCACCAGCTAAAATAATATCCCCTATAGAGAATGATATGATCTTATCAATATGATGTTTCACTGTATTAATACCAATTCCAGGTATCCAATATACATTAATTAAAGTGTAAGTCTTCCCATTAATTTGTATTGTAACCATACAAAACATTCCTTTGTCATCCTGATAAGACTTAATGGTTTTAGGAATGGGCATACTTTTATTCCATAAAATAGCCACTCCTCTTTTTTTCTGAGTGTGCTCTGAACTAACCAATACTGTATACTTATTAGTGGCTAGTTTATCAATATCTTTTTTCAAGAGATGGGTTTCTTGTAGGAAGACTAGATTGGCCTTGTGTAAATTAATGTATCTTATTAGGCTTGCCCTTTTACACGGATTATTCAATCCATTAATGTTTAAAGAAATTCCTTTTAAAGATGTCATTTGGCATTTTTAAAACTCAAGAATCTTATGATCGAAATAACAAATAACAAGATAAATAATGTTACATCTCCTCTTTTAGGTGTACCTTTAAATATAGCTGTATTTATTAAATCTCTTATGGGATTTTGTATAGGATTCAATTTTGTTTGTAGTGACAATGAGCGTACAAAATATATTGTGGATGTCAAAACTATATACATATAACAATGAACAAGTGAAAATAATGTAAGGATTAAACCTTGCATCCAGCCTGGAGTTGAAAACTCCAACTTAGAGTAATATTTACTACTCAAGTTAACCCCCTACCCTAAGCAGCAGTACCTCAGCTACCACCATATCAATTTAATACTAGTTATATTTCACTGAGGTTAACAGTTTTCAATTCAATTATCTATCAAGACAAAACTACACATTTGGTAAAACAGCATCATATAAACTAAAATAAACTTTTTTTTTTTTTTTTTTTAAACTGTTCATACTACTATATAGATCTATGTAATATATAACACTTGTATTCAAATAGCATTCAAATAATCTTGATGTTAGAAATCAAGAGGAGAGAAAATTAGGTTCTAACATTCATTTAAATCAAAAACTTTGGCTAATATGATTCAGACATTACATATATTAAGATGCATCTATTTTCTGTCATGTGAATACTATTAACAGCTTCTTGTTTGTATATGAACATTTACTTAAACTCATTATTGTCAATAGAGTAAAATATTGTATTCATAAAAATTATTATAAATCATATTGCATAGTTATGCAAATTCTCAGAAACACTTGCATTATTATAAAAAAAAGCCATCACACACATACACACAGACACACACACATACATACACACACACATACACATACACACACACACACACACACACACACACACACACACATACACACACACACACACACACATATATATATATATATATATATATATATATATATATCTGATCTCACTGAGTTATGTCCTTGTTGAGCACTATCCTACTTGCTGTCCCTATAATAAATCTGTCTGCCTTATAGAAAATAATGCACAGCAAACACATTTTAGTAACCAGATTTTACAATCATGCTAACCTACTGCTTTAAAATATATCACATGACATTTCTTCCAGAATAGAATTATAAAATTGTTTATGCTTGTCAATCAGATGAATTAAATGAATTATAATAAAGTATATGTTTGTTACAGAAGTTTTTAACACAGATTATTATGCTGCTGTTAAGTAGATTTTCAAAAAACATTTAAATAAATGTTTCATTTTCTATGCCTTCTAAAATAAGACATTTACTTACTACAAGAAACTACATCATTTAAACTCATTATAACTGACATATTTTATGAATAGAGTATTTTTCCTGAATCTGTGGTGTGTCAGTATGATAACTAGGTCAGAGGTTATACGAACTGCTTTCAGTTTCTCTGTGAGAATTCTGTGAGTTGAAGCTTTTGAAGTAGTTCATGGACACTGTGCATGAGACAGCCCACATCCCAGATTGTCTCCCTTAACATTTTGGCGGGAAACTTATTAAAACTTGTGGCAAACATTCATTTTGTCAATAGAGTAAAATATTGTATTCACAGAAATTATTATAAATCATATTGGATAGTTATGCAGATTCTCAGAAACACTTGCATTATTATATAAAAAAAAAAGCCATCACACTCACACACACACATACACATACACACACACACACACACACACACACACACACACACACATATATATATATCTGATCTCACTGAGTTGTGTCTTTGTTGAGCACTATCCTACTTGCTGTCCCTAGAATAAATCTGTCTGCTTTATACAAAATAATGCACAGCAAACACATTTTAGTAACCAGATTTTACAATCATGCTAACCTACTGCTTTAAAATATATCACATGACATTTCTTCCAGAATAGAGTTATAAGATTATTTATGCTTGTCAATCACATGAATTAAATGAGTTATAGTAGAATATATGTTTGGAACACAAATTTTTAACACAGATTATTATGCTGCTGTTAAGTAGATTTTCAAAAACATTTAAATAAATGTTTCATTTTCTATGCCTTCTAAAATAAGACATTTACTTACTAAAAGAAACTACATCATTTAGACTCATTATAACTGGCATATTTTATGAATAGAGTATTTTTCCTGAATCTGTGGTGTGTCAGTGTGATAACTATGTCAAAGGTTATACTAACTGCTTTCAGTTTCTCTGTTAGAATTCTGTGAGTTGAAGTTTTTGAAGTAGTTCATGGACACTGTGCATGAGACAGCCCACATCTCAGATTGTCTCTCTTAACATTTTGGCGGAAACTTATTAAAACTAGTGACAAACATTCATTTAGTAGTGTAAATGTATGTAAACATGACAAAACCTTCACAATGTATTCCACAGACCATTACAGCCTCTTACTTCTTTTCAGAAAGAGAAACAAATTGAATCACAGCTTGCCATTAAATCTTCAGATATTTTGACTGGTTATGAAACAAAACATTATAACTGACATATTTTATGAATAGAGTATTTTCCTGAATCTGTGGTGTGTCAGTGTGATAACTATGTCAAAGGTTATACTAACTGCTTTCAGTTTCTCTGTGAGAATTCTGTGAGCTGAAGCTTCTGAAGTAACTCATGAACACTGTGCATGAGACAGCCCACATCTCAGATTGTCTCTCTTAACATTTTGGCGGAAACTTATTAAAAACTAGTGACAAACATTCATTTAGCAGTGTAAATGCATCTAAACATGACAAAACCTTCACAATGTATTCCACAGATCATTACAGCCTCTATGTAAGTGAAATTAAGCCCAAAATTACCAACAAGCAATAAAACTCAACATTCTTCTCCCAACTCAATTTTCATACAAATCCTATTATTCACTGTGCCCACACAATCAAAAGCATTTCTATATATTAATAAAGAAAAGAAAAAGAGAGTAGAAAATAAAAGGGAGTGAGGCAGAAATAAAAAATGTAAGAGAAAGCTGTAAGAAGTATATACAATGGAATGTTACTTACTGTTTATATTAATAGAGTTAAAAATAAAACATATCATTTACTCTTATTTAGTTCTGATTATTATTAAGTTAAAGCATAACAGATTATTTACAAACAAGCATAAGCAGTATAATCAAGAAAGTATAATTAGAAATAGCATTTGAAGAACTTATAAAAACTTTTACAAGGAATAAATATGTTATTATTCTATTAATGATATTTTCATTACTGTTCTCTCCTGCCCTCCCCCACCCTTTACCCACTACATAATCTAAATAGAATGTCATTGTTTAAACAAAGAAAATAATAAAAGGAGTAGGAAAAAAAAAGGTAAAGATAAAAATGTATCAAATTACTAACCTTACTTCTTTTCAGAAAGAGAAACAAATTGAATCACAGCTTGCCATTAAATCTTCAGGTATTTTGACTGGTTATGAAACAAAACATTTATTTGCACATAGAGAATAACTTTGATTAAATCTTTTCCAAAATATTTGTGGCTTTCTGGAAATGCAGGAACTATATTCAAAAGATTAATAATGAACTAAAATGATGAGAGAGAAAAAAACATATAACAAATCATTTGTTTTTTAGTCTCTTCTTCTTCTCTGAAGTCTTCCACGAAGCTTCAGTTGCCAATCTCTTTAATGAAGAACTAGCCCATTCCATTTCTTCTATTTTATCCAAAATCCTTTTTTCTTTGACAAACAGTAAAGCAGAGTCTAAATCATCGAAAACCTTAGGACCATCAGGAAGGAAGATTTTAAGCTTGGCAGGAAACAGAAGGTATGATTTAAACTGCTTTTTTAAGCTCCCTTATTAGTGACAGAAAAACTTTTCTTTTAGCTATTACCATGGAAGAATAGTCATTGTCAAAACGCACAGTTGTCTCATTAATCTTAACAGGAGCTTTAGCCCAAGCAGATTTAAGAACCATCTCTTTATCAAAAGATGATAGAAATCTAACTATAACTGATCTAGGATATTTTTTGTTAGAGTTAGTATTAGCTATAGATCTATATGCTCTTTCGATACCAAAAGAGAATGCTTCTGTTAAGTCTAAAGTTTTAGGGAGCCAAGTTGTTAAAAAAGAACTAATATTGTTACCTTCAATATTTTCTGGCAGTCCAAAAATCCTAATGTTATTGCACCTAGATCTATTTTCCAGGTCATCCAGCTTTGTTTGTAAATGTGTATTTTGTTTCAGCAGAAACTCAATGTTGATTTCCTCTTCTTGGATTCTATTTTCCATGTCATTCACAGCTTCTTCTATGCTTGTCATCTGGATCTTCTGTTGTTGCAGGTCTGTATGTAACAGGTCTATTTGTTTTGTAGTTTTTTCTATGAAGGTGTCTATTTTAGTATCCATTTTATCCATTTTATCATTAAGTTGCTGGATTATAATTATCAGAGACTGAAGTTCTTTCTTGATGCTGGAGTCTTGTGAATTTGTCTTACTGGAACTCATTTCAGACTGATAAACTGACAGGAAAATTTCCACAGTGATTTCTGACAGGAATATTGTTAAGATTTCCTTTCTTTTTTAGATATAGTTCAAGAACTATATAAAACAAACGTATTTAGAAAGAAAATTCCTTCAAAAATTATTTTTTTAAGTAATTAATTCCTGTCAGTGTAATGAAATTGGTGGAGCTGAAGAAATCTGCTGCTATCCTGTGTTCATCCTTGGCCACGCCCCGCTAGGCATGATCTTGAGGGTAGATTTATCAATAGGGAATATAAGAAATCAACAGTACAAAAGGCCAGTGATTGGGTGGACAATTGTGAGAGATCTAGTTTATTGAATTATAAAGCTAAAACCAAAAAGGATGGAACAGGAACCATTAGGTTGGTTACTACATTTGGCAGTAATATACATTTATTGCAGGATGTAGTCAACAAACTTTGGAATATTCTTCGGGCTAATACAGATCTGGATCAATGTTTGTCTAATAAATGCCAATTTTTTTTCAGAAGGGGAAGAACACTCACTTCCTATTTTGCGCATTATATGAAAACTTTTTCGGATTATGTGAACCAGCATCAACTAACCATACTGGGGGATAGGCTTGTTGGGTCACATCCTTGTGGACATTGCAGTCTGTGTAAACATGTGTTTAAAACATCATATTTTAGCAGTAAAAAACACTGGTCAAATTTTTGATATTTCATTTTTTTGGAATTGCAGCTCTGACTGGGTTGTCTATTTGGCTAATTGCCAATGTTCTGCCTTTTATGTAGGGCAGACTTCTAGGCACCTAAGAAGTCGTATTGCAGAGCATTTGAGTGATTTACATCTTAAAAAAATGACCAGTGCATTGTATAGACATTGTCAGTTACACAGAACTGCTTCTTTTAGATTTGTCATTATTGACCAAGTAAAAGGTAATAGATCTATGAAGCAAGGTTGGCACACCATACTGACTCAAAAGGAAGGAAAATGGATTATTAAGTTGGGTGCCCTATTTCATCCTGGACTAAATGACAAGTTATGCGGGCCTTTTTTCTTTTGATTAAGGACACTAATTGGTAATTTCACAAGTAAATATATGATATGAATGGAAGTTTGGTTACAGCATCTGATATATTTAAAATGTTTATTGTGGTTGATATTTGTATGTGTTTAGAGGCTGGAATGGATTAATGGGGGGAAGTGATGTCACAATTGGGGATGTACATTGTGTATAAAAACTTGTCCCTGCATTATGTATGTTTTATCACTGAAGAAGGTTTGTTACCGAAACCCGGTCTGAAGGGAAAGGAATAAAACTTAATTTGCCTCTGAGTGCTGGCTTTTTCTTTTTTGGGTTCTAAACCAGTACCATGGATGACATTCTGTCCCTTTCATCTTTTGGCATAGTTATTCTCTGCAGTGAGCTCTTCCCCAGACTTCTTATTGCCCTCTTTCTCCACTGCTTAATATCTGAATTTTCCTGAACATCTATGTCCTACTGTAACTGTTTTGCAATGCCATGTTATGTAATACTGCACGCATTGCACATACATTCCTGCATGTTGCAGAATCATACTGTAGAGTACAAACAGACAATGACGGATTATAATAGGGGTGCGAGAGGGAATACCTAGAACCCGAGGGAATACCTAGAACCCACAGCTCCAGGGGAGACAATGGTCAGCCCCTATAATGATTTAATTTGAAAAAAAGGTTTTGTTACATTCAACACAGCTAGCTCATTTTACTTTCCTTATATGCTGAACATAATTATTAATAAAATATGTTTACCTTTCATTAAAAAGCATTATTTACCTCTGTGTACTTGCAGTGCCTACTCTTTAAGCATGTGCAACATGGACAAACAATAATATTCACTCAGGGTACTTGGTTTATTCATTTGTTTTATTTATTATTTTTTTGGTTAATAAATGTTTATTAAAAATAAACAAGCACATAAACAACCCCACCACTGCAGACCATGGAAAATCTAGAAATATAGTGTTGACTAGTGGAATATTGGTTTAAAACTGCAGTAGAAGGCCTTGTTGTTGCAACAGTAAGTAAGTATTTTTTTTTAAATACTGACAGGCAACCAGATAAAGCATTTAGTACTGTTGCCACTAAATTGGAGGGGGCTTCATGCAGGTTGTGTATTAAAAAAATGTCCCTCTTGTAGTTTGCATATATTAAAACTTGGCATTACAGGAATAGTGTACATTTTTATGAAATAGGTTGGAATATTTGTTATATGGTAGCTGTTTGAAACAAAATAGAAACTATTCCTGATTTTACAGAAAACCCCTAAAATTGCCTCATATTTTTTTCTCTTTCAAAATCTGTGGTTTTCTAGAAAATCACTGAAGATTGCAATCACTAAATGGGGTGATGGATGTGTTCACAAAGTCTGGCTTTGCAGAAATAGTCAGGGGCAGCTTGTGCTACTGGACTGCAGGACTGCAACCCCCCACCTGTAAAAAACAAAATAAAAACAAACACGAGTCCCAGAACTTCGCTCATGTGTGCTCGTAGCATTTGGCGATATCCGGACTGCTGGTGAACCAGTCCGGAGCATGCACACAGAATCTAGACTGCTGGTGAGATAGTCAGGATTATAGGTTCATAGGTTCATAGGTAGGTACTAGGCTATCTGCCCAAAGATATTTATAAGCCTAGCCAGAATGTGTTGGCTTTCGCCGCCCCCTTAGATTAGTTCCCTGTGTCTCTGTCCAGCAGAGCCACTGAAGTGATCCCCGAGGTAAACTTTCTGTTTCTCATTAACTCATCAACATTTTTTTTGAAGAATGTTAGCAAGGAGCTCTGCCTAATGTAGATTGGGATCTTTTTCCAAAGTATGGAAAGTCTCTGGGACAGGAATCTATCCCTCCAGCACGTCCTATTTATTGTTGTGGTGAGGTCTACATCCCTAGGGGGTGTGGCTCGTGAGGATAAGGATTTCTTTAGGTGGAGCATGTCCATCAATTCTGGGGTGGGCATGGCCTTGTATGTCAGGCAGAGATCACCTCTGAGTAGGCAGTATGCAACCGAGTACAGCTGTAATTTCTTCAGTCGAGCTGCATAGGGCATCTGTTTGAGGCCAGTGATCCTCTTGGTGAGGTACTTCTGTGGTCTTTCCAGCTGTTGCAGGTGTCTTGTAAGGTACATCCCAAATGGGGCATTGTACTCTATGATGGGTCTGATGAGTGATGAGTAGAGGGGCACAATGACCTCTTTTGATCTGGATGCAAACCCTTTTGTGATTAGGTGGGCCACATAGAAGGATTTTCTAACCACTTTGGCAATGTGATTATCAAAGGTGAGATTACTATCTACTTGGGTCCCCAGAACCCTTATAACGTCTTCCATATTTAGGGAACTACCACCTATGTGGTAGTTTGTGTGTACTTTGTTTTTTCCAAAGGGGATGACTATGTACTTTTTGGCATTTAGCTTGAGGCCATGATTTTGACACCAGGTATCCGTCTCAGTGAGACCCTTTTGGAGGATGTCTATGTCAGTCGGAGAGTCAATTATACCCCTAGTTTGCAGTCGTCTGCAAACTTGGTCAGCCATAGTCCTCCTGTGCTTGCCTGTACCGCTGAGAAGTATATGCCGAACAGGAGGGGTCCTAGGACTGAGCCCTGGGGAATGCCAGTTGTAACTGGTTTAGAGTCAGACCTAACTCCTGCAACTCTCACCATGTGGGTTCTGTCCGTGAGCCAGTTGGCAACCCATTTTGTGATGTAGGGGTTTATGTTCAGGCTGGTGAGCTTGTCTATAATACCAGAATGGGGAATGGTGCCAAAGGTCTTTGTGACATCTAGGTAGGCTGTGTGTACCACCTTTCCCTCATCTATAACCTTGGCAACTGTCTCAAAGAAGTCCACCAGGTTTAGGTGGCATGATCTGCCCTTAACAAAGCCAAACTGGGTAGGGTCCAGCGTTTGGAGGTTCCCAATGTCTCTGTTAATGAGTTCCATGTTGATGCACTCCATACCCTTGTGGATCAAGCTAGTCAGGTTTATAGGGTGATAGTTCCCAGGGTCTGTTGTGGCTTCACATTTGTGGAGTGGAATAACCATTGCTGTGCACCACTCTATGGGTACGTAGCCTGTGAAGAGGCTGAGTTTGAACAGTGTGTTTAGGTGAGGGGTTAGTTTGTCTTTGAGCTCATGTAGGATGCAGCCTGGGACACCGTCCGGTCCCATTTATGCTTTGTTTTTGGCTTTGGAGAGGGCTGTTTTAATCTGAGTATCTGTGATTTCAGAGACTCTAAGTTCTTCTGGTATGGTTATGGGCCCTTTTGGGGGGTGAGAGGGGGGTGAAGTTTGCGCTAAAACCTGTCTGCCAGGATGTTGGCGATATCGGTCAGTTCAGTGTATTTTGTGCCATTCTGCACTAACTCTGAGCAGATCTGAGCATTGCCACTTAGATTCTTGACATAGCTAAAGAATGCCTTTTGGTTATCTTTGGAGTCCTTGGCAATTTTTCTTTCAAAGCTCGCCTTGGATGATTTTATGAGGGATGGTAGTTTCTTGCTGATACTGATCAGGGATGTCTTCCCTTCTTGGGATTTTACTCTTTTCTGTATGAGTTTCCTCCTTCTATTGTATAGCTTGTTTATGGCAGGAGTCCACCAGACTGGTTTTCTTTTCTTGGAGGAGTGAGTCTTGGTTTTGCTTGGGATGGCATGATCCTTGCATTATTGTAGCTGCCCATAGAATGCATTAGTAAAGGATTTTGCAGCTTGGACAGCATTATCCTTCAGCATGAGGGCTTTGAAATTTTCCACCTTGGTCTTAAGTAACGTGAAGTTTACTTTTGAAACATTTTTCACGGTGGTTTTCTTGTCCAGGGGTGAGGGTGGAATGTGGATATCCAAAGTGGTTTGTTTATGGTCAGATCTAACCAGCGAGGGGTTGATCTGTGCTGTGGAACACCGGTCACCCATGTTTGTGATGACCAGGTCCAATATGTTGTCACCTCTGGTGGGAGTGTTGACCAGTTGAACCAGGGCATTTCAGTTTTTAAATTCTAGGAAATATTGGGCAAGGGAGTTAGTATTTGAGTAGTTCTCCCAGTTAATGTTTGGGTAATTGAAATCACCCAATATTAGGGTGTTTGGTAGGTCCTTTATGTTTCCCAGTGTTTCCAGAAATGCGAAATGGGGGTCCTGGGACATGGTGGGTGATCTGTAGCAAGCTACAATTTGAATTGCAGTTTTGTCTGTTGTTGGTTGCACGTGGATGATCTCTGAAGCATTGTGCTGTGCCACTAACCTGGAGGTGTGGGTATCCTTGATGAATATGGATACGCCCCCACCTTTGTTATTTCGGTTTGGGTTTTGTGGCCAAAAGGAGGTATGGTATGAGTTGTAGCCTGTTAGTGCTGGGGTGCTCTCTGGACCCTTAAACCAGTTTTCTTTTACTGCACATATATCGATTTTCTCCATACTGAGGAGTGCCTAGAGTGCATGCATTTTGAGGTTCAGACATCTGGCATTGAGTAGCATTACCCTCAGTTTTTTGTTACTTGTGCTATTTATGGCGGTGGGTTTGTCTTTTGAGCCTTTCCTAAAAAAGGCACTATGGGGGTGGCAAGAGCCTTGGCCAGTATTCGAAAGCCTAAGGGTGACAGGTGCAAGCCATCTCTAGTGAAGCAGCGTGGCTTGTCAAGCATGTAATCCCAGGTGGACAGACACTGGATCCCCTTTGAATGACACCAGAAACTTAGCCAATTGTTGAAATCGAGAATTTTTTCTTTATACAGTGGTATCATTCTTGGTGAGGGCAGGATGCTACTCAGGATCAGGGTCATACCGACCTGGGCTACATGATCAGAGAGCTCTTCCATGTCTCTTTTCATGTAGGCCAGAGAGGTATGGCTCAGGTCATTCACACCAACATGGACAATGACAGAGTCATATTTGTACTTGTTCTGGAGTGACCTCAGTGCTTGTGTTATGTGGCGGATCCTGGCACCAAACAGGCAGCAAACAGTAACCTTCTTCTTATTCAGCCTAGTGAGTGGGACGTCAGTGTGCCTGACTATAGAGTCACCAATTACTAGTATGTTGGGTATGTTATTTTGCCTTAAGGGCTGTGATTGCATGGCACACTGGTTTTATGAAGTATGTGTTTCATGGTTTGTGTTGGAGGTAGAGGTTGCTTGGATGTTTGCTTTGGAGGTCTCTGTTGGTTTTGCAGATTTTTATTTAGAGCCTCTGAGTATGTTTTCATATATTTATGTGTGTTTTTTGCCAGTGCTGCTTTAATGGGTTTATGTGAGACTGATGGTGTGATGCAAGTATTTCCCTTCTCCTCTTGACTGTCTGATCCAGTCTTGGGTTGAGAGAGCTTAGCCTCCAGTTTGGCTGTATAATTGCATCTCTCGCATGTATTAGTGTTTGGTGGTAGGAGGAGGGGGTTGTCTGTGTACATGAGGCAGTTGTAACATTGCCTCAAAATGCCCAGGTTCACCAGTTGTACTGGGGAGTACATCTGAAACTGCCCTTTGTACATGCCTGGATAGGTACAGTGAACTGTTTTACTGTATGGCTGGTAAGGTCGAATAGAGAGCCTTGTCCTTCTGTACAGTACAGTAAGTGCTTGCTATAAGTTTTGAGCAAGTGCCACGCTGAGAAATGAATGGCTTGAGTGCTTAAGTTGAAAGTTTGTCTACTTCCAAAGGAAAAATTGAAGAGGAGACTTTGTGGAGCCGGGAATAGTTTTACCCTAGCTAACCAGCACTGCCCCACACGCAAAACTGGGCAAATACGGTATTTATATCAGGGACATGAAAGAGATCGAAATTAGACCAAAATGGCCAATAAACTACTAATTTCTTGGCTGAAACCACTCCTCCAGGGACAGATAGGCTGATCAAAGCTCCCCTCTCTCACAGGTGAACAGAGAACTCCCTTCTATCCAAGTAAGGTATGGGCAAACACAGAGATTTGTTACACAGCCCTGAATTCAGCACTAACCTGAAAACTGGACTATACTAGCTTAGAAAGGCGGGAAACAAGTATATATATATATATATATATATATATATATATATATATATATTTTTTTTTAGTTTAGTTTTTTGATTTTTTAATAGAAAATAAAGCAGATACACTCAAAAAACACTTTAAATGCACAGAAAAGGATACTTACTGTTATATATAGAAGATCAGAGTTGTAGTTAATGCCCCTAGTAATAAAGGAGGAAGAAACACAAATACAGTAAAACCAGATGAATAAAGGAATAAAGTGCAATTTATATATAAATATATATATATATATATATATATATATATATATATATATATATATATATATATACATACATATATATATATAACACAATAGAAAATGAACAAACTGATTTAAAAAAACAGTTAACCAGAAAAAACTTAGGAAGTCAACATTGAACAGCAGAGATCCCAGAAGTCTTTGGCTGCAGGCTGGGTAGCAGCTTGCTTTCCAGGAAGGGGAAGTTTAGTGCTGGAATGGATGAACTTTGCAGCAATGGAAGGAAGCTGGGCTTTTAGTGCAACACATGGATGGACTTAAGCTTTTAGTGCAAGAATGCAATGAATGGATGAACTTTACAGCAATTTAATGGAGAATTTTGCAACAGAAGTGACTCCTACTCAGGTAATATGGGTTAGGAAGACAGCATTCAACACCAGTGATCCCAGAAGTCTATCATCTGCAGGCTGAGTACCAGCTTGCTCTCATGGGAAGTGGAAGTTTAGTGCAGGAATGGATGAACATTCCAAGCATCTACTCAGGTGTATGTGTGTGTGTGTGTGTGTGTGTGTGTGTGTGTGTGTGTGTGTGTGTGTGTGTGTGTGTGTGTATCTAAAATGCCCCCAATATACCTGGTGGCTAGAGAGAACTCAGGAAATATACCTGGTGGCTAGACTCAAACCCTGTACCTTGAGAGTAGGTAGCAAGAGCTTGAATTCCCTACCCACTACCACTTGTGCAATGTTTGCTGCATATTTTTGTTCTTGTGAAATTTGTGTTTTTTTGGATTTTGAATTCACTAAATAATGTCAGGCATTTGAATTTCCGACTTCATATTCTTCATAAAGTACATGGTAACACAAAACCTTTTATTCTAGTAATTTTCTGTTTATAAGATCAATATTTGAAATATGTCCCTATTTTTGGGACTGTATTCCCCATTATTGGCTTTGTTCAGGTTTTTTGTGCTAAGAAGTTGAGAGCTATGGTGAGAACTGAATTCAGTAAATATGTTTGGGAGCTGTTTTCTCCCATTACTGGCTTTGTCTAGGTGTTTTATGCTAAGAGGTTGTGAGCTATGGTTAGAAATGAATTCACTAAATGATAGCCATTTAAGTTTCAGTCTACCTATCTTTCAAGGCACAGCTGATTTGGCATAGTGATATGTTGCTCTGACTGTAGTGCATAGACCTACTATTCTATTATCTTTCTAAGTTTATAAGAGCAATATTTAAAAATTGTCCTTATTTCTGGGCCTTTGTCTCAGAGGCTGAGAGGTATGACAAATGTGTCAGGGCCATCACTGTCAGTCAGAGACATTTCAAATTGTGACATACCTGTGGCACCCCACTCCCCCACGTAGTGACTCTGAATGTGTCCAAGCAAGACAAAGAGCAGTTATGCAGTGTAAGTGTGCAGAGTATCCCCGATCCAAGGTAGACACAAGTACTACAGTGGCTTTTCATCTGTCCTTAATTTTGCAGAGTGTTCTGGTTTTCTGTCATATTTTTATACTGTTGATTTATGCTTCTTCTTATTCAGAAAATGCATGTTGTTGCAGTGCCTGTTGCTCTATGTTTAAGTAGCAATGCTTTAATGACCATCAGGTAAGCTTGTCTGAGACTGTAAGATGCAAGTAATCTTTAATAAGCATATTGTTAAAGAATTACCAACATTGAAATCCTTTTTGTTGTTGCCATGCAGAGAATATTTACATAACTAGATAGCGTATAAGCCTTAGGTATGCATATGACAGTATTTGTAATAAAGGACAGGGTTACAGTATTTTCAGAACCCATTACATTTGTTGGAGACTTGCAGTCATCTCTGCAGGCTTTACTTGTAAATAAACAGAATGCCAATCCATCATGTGTGGTCCATAACCTGTGCAGTAATCCTTTAAGCAATTTATCTTGAGCTTGTTTCATGTTTGCTTTTCACTTTTTACTTTGATCATGTTTTCCCGATGAAACAGGTAGATAGCTGTTGTCTGTCAGCAAGTCTTTTTTGGATAAGAAGCATTTTTACAAGTGGGGGTATCACAGAGATTGCTACTTTCAGCATGTTACTTAGTACTTTTATAAAGCTGAATATAAATCATAATTAGAACTGCAGTGCAAGGAGAAATGGTTTAAGTTGAGTGTTGCATGTATTTTTTTTAAACTTGATTTTGACTAGCATTCCAGTAATGTATTTAAAAAGTAATTTATTTTTTCATGCCTCACAAACTTTTTGTTTCCATATAGATATTAAGTAAGCTGTCATGTAGCCAATGCATTGAAATATTTTTTTCTTCTACAATTCATTTTGACTTGATTGGATTCTCATAATAATGGTTTGCACCCAAGGCAGCGTATTTAATTAAAGTCCCAGTTTTTGTGGTTTTTAGCATAGCCCCACCCCTTTCTAGTTGACCACACCCTGTTCCAATTGGCCCCACCCATCCAGCTGTCTCCTGCAGCCCCCTTTGATTCAAAGTCACCAGATGCTACTGAAAATAATGTGTAGGTGTATAAAATTTTGGGGTACATTTATTCGCTGGTAACTGTGTGAAGCAAAATTGTAACTGTCCATGATTTCACAGAATGACCTTAACTTTGTCTTACATTCTTGGTCTGTGCCTCATAAATTTGTATTTTCTGTCAAATTATTAATGACTATAGTAACACAAAGGTGCGTGTGGGGTGGGGGACAACTCTGATTAAACAAATTGTCATTTTTTTTTTGTTTGCTCAATTTAAATCTTAATTTTATAAGCCCGGTGTGTATCTGCATTAAATACTTTGGAATATTTATTCTCTGGCAAATATATGAAACAAGCTGTCTCTGGTCTGATTTCATTAAATGTCCCTCACTTTGCCTCCTAATATGGTAGGCATCTCATAAAACTTGTTTACTTCTTGCAAAGGATTAAACATTTCAATCAGGAAATGGGGTGCCTGTCTAGCTCTAGATAAAAGCAACTTATCCTGTTATTGTTTGCTCAATTTAAAATCCAGTTTACAGGACTAGTGTAAATTTCTAAGAAATGTTTTGGAATATATATTCTGTGGCAAAAATCATGTGAAGTAAAGTTGAACATTTCGCAGAATACCTGTGACTGTCTCATATCCTTATCTGAAATTCAAAAAAATGTCTTCTTTCTGGCAGATCATTGCAGATTTAAGTTACTAAATGTAGAGAGGGAGTTGAATCTGGTTGAAAATAACATGTTCTCTTTTTTTTTTTTTTTTTTTTGCAGTTTGAAAGCCAGCTTTTACAGGACTAGTGTGGCTTTATATGAAATAAGTTAATACTATTTTCTGGTTACTATGTGAAACATAGTTGAAAATGCTCCTAATGTTGCAGAACATGAATAGCTATTTTTTCATATGTGTTTTATTCTTTCCTCATAAAATGTGTGGTTTTCTGAAAAAACTTTGAGTATTGCAGTGAAGATATTTCATTTTTCAGATGTTTGTACATGCATTACTATACAAAATTTGCAATTCTAGCAACTTAATAAGTATATTAAAACAGTATCTAAAATTGCTCATATTTCTCTGTTTTTTTCTTGGCCTTTGTCTTCATTTTTTATCTTAGTCCCTATTTTTGCGGTAAATGATTAAGAGTACTAGAGGAATGTAAGCTGTTTGTGACAGAAAGTTACTTAAACTCTGGCTGGGCTAATGTACATTTCAAACAAACTTGAAACCTGCACAGGAGCACAACAAACCATAACCACAATATCCTGGGGTGCAGTACTGGCAACACAAACTCCGACTCGCCAAACTTTTAAAAAATCACCTTTAATAACTGAACTTAAGTGCTTTTATACCTGTAATGATGTCTTAGTTCTGATGAAGTTCCCCAAAATGTATAAAAGAATGAAAGTGCTTAAATCACTTACTAAAGGTGATTTTTAATGGTTCGGTGAGTCGGAGTTTTTGTTGCCAGTATTGCACTGCAGGATATTATGGTTAGTAATGTGCATTTGTTTGAACTGTGATGGAATACTTATAGCTACAGTTTATATGAAAAAAAATAAATTACATATCTTACAGCTTTAACTAATTTCAAAGACTACCCCAGATTTTGTATCATAGTTAGCTCTGTTTTTCATAAAATGTGTGGTTTCAGGTGAATCACTTGGGATTTTAGTCATTAAATAATGAAAAACATTAGAGTCTTGGACTACATGTCATTCAGAAAATTCATGCTAATGAAAATCTGTTATTCTACCACCTTTTAAGCATATTAAAGAAATCTTTCCCTGATCCTGGACCTTTTCCCTTATTATTGTTTTCCTTTTTCCTGATATTTCCACTAAGAAGTTGGGAGATATGATTTTCACATTCAGATGAGATGTACACAGCAAAGAGACTTTAACTGCTGGGCTGAGGTGGACGAATGTCTGTGAATGAAAGTAACCTACCCTCTTATTTTTCTTTCACTTTTTATAGCCTAGTTTTGCAGAACTTGTATGCATTTGTGTTAAATAAGTTGAAATACTTTTTCTGCATTGTGTTTGTGTTGCATGGGCTTGAATGACATTTTTGTACTTAAGATGTTTTATTTTTTTTTACCACAATAAGATATATGGGGTGCACATAGTCTACAATGGGAATATAATTGCTGGGTATAGGACCTATCACTGGAAGAGAATGGCTGACTCTGGCAGCCATAATCAAGAGAAGCAGTCATCGGTCTGGATATGCAAGAATAGAGTACATTTGGGTAAAGCAAGTTGGAATAGCTTACTGTGGATATTTTTAATAACAATCAGTCATTAATTTTAGGTGCACACCATCAAGTATCTGCACCTGATCAGTATGAAAATTGACTATAATTACAGCAGTTTGAATGGTCTTAGCTCATGAAAACCAAACTACACCTCCAGGAGTTTCACTAGTTACACTGATAACTCCAAAACCCTACAGATTGTTGAAAGATTTCATATTAAAACTTAAATAATGTACAATACTACAGAAATAGTAAAGGTCCTCTGCCTAGTGTACATAAAGACATATTAATTGTGGTACATATACCATTTATTTATCTTGTCATAATGCTCGTATTTCTTTAAATACTTCAGCTACCACGTGATACAGACAGAACTGCTTAATCTCATAAAGAGGCACTAAGGATGAACAAAACACTGCTGGCAGTGTTTGCGTATCCTAACCTGCTTACACTGTATTACAAAATTTAAATTTGCTGCAACTACTGTGCCCTATAAAATCCAGTTTAACACATTACAGCCTAGTGATCCTCCAGGTGCATCTGCAGATATATGTAAAAAGTATAATCCAAGGCAGCGAAGAGCAGCAAGAAACAGCAATGAAGCCAAAGGTAATCTCCACAAAAAGTTTATTCAAACACACAACATAAATTTCTCCAAGTCCTTCTCTCAAACACATGACATAAATTTCTCCAAATCCTTCTCTCAAGCGCTTTTGCTCAGTGCAATACTGAGCTTTATCAAGATAAAAATGCAGGGCAGAACAACCTTATTTGTAAGTCTCTTAATGAGATCATGTGCTTCGTTAATTAAAACCAGTCAAGTTACAATTAAAATTAATTGGTGACCAATTTAAAATTAAACAGCAAGATGTTGTATGAAATACATAAAATCCTAAATAAAATACCTTTTGTTAAATATGTTGTAGTTGAAAAATATGTTATTTAAAAGATATGTCATTTAAAAATCACAAAGCATTCATGTATAAATAAATAAATATTGTTATATGTTAATGTCCCATGAAACCACATTTGTAGTGATTGATTCTTATAACACTGTTTAGTGTGCAATAAATATTACAATGGGGTACCACGAATAAATGATGTGAGTAATAAATAGTAATAGATAAAAATCAAATGTTAAAAATACAAGAATTAAAAATAAAAATAATAATCAAGTATTAAGTGTTCAAACGTTGTTACATAGATTATATTCCCTATACTCAGAATAAATATAAATATAAAATACAAATAATTTGATACAAATAAGTAATGTTGATAATCTCTTACTAAATGCTGTATGCTATAACTTAGCTCTTCTTAGTTTTAAAACACTACTTAAATTTGTGCAGTCATTTAACCCTGGCCATTTAGCTGCATCCAGTCTTAGTTGCCATATAAGCTCCCTATATTCCAATTTAGTCTCCCAGTCACCCCCTCTCTTGTCTGGTGTTATCTGGTCTAACACAATGAACTTGATTTCCATATCTGGGCAGGACAAAGAGTGTTTATAAAAAGCATTGGTCTCTTTTTTCTTGGAAATATCGTAGAAATGCTCATAAATTCTTCTCTTTAGAGTCCTTTCTGTTTTCCCAATATAGAAACTTTGACATTTTATACATGAGCCTAAATATACAACATATTTTGCATTGCAGTTAAAGTACCCATTAGACCGGAATAGATATTTCCTAGATGGGATGTATATACAAACATGTATATTTGCAAACACAAATTTAAGTAGTAAATTAAAACTAAAAAGAGCTAAGTTATAGCATACAGCATTTAGTAAGAGATTATCAACATTACTTATTTGTATCAAATTATTTATATTTTATATTTATATTTATTCTGAGTATAGGGAATATAATCTATGTAACAACGTTTGAACACTTAATACTTGATTATTATTTTTATTTTTAATTCTTGTATTTTTAACATTTGATTTTTATCTATTACTATTTATTACTCACATCATTTATTTGTGGTACCCCATTGTAATATTTATTGCACACTAAACAGTGTTATAAGAATCAATCACTACAAATGTGGTTTCATGGGACATTAACATATAACAATATTTATTTATTTATACACAAATGCTTTGTGATTTTTAAATTACATATCTTTTAAATAACATATTTTTCAACTACAACATATTTAACAAAAGGTATTTTATTTAGGATTTTATGTATTTCATACAACATCTTGCTGTTTAATTTTAAATTGGTCACCAATTAATTTTAATTGTAACTTGACTGGTTTTAATTAACGAAGCACATGATCTCATTAAGAGACTTACAAATAAGGTTGTTCTTCCCTGCATTTTTATCTTGCTAAAGCTAAGTATTGCACTGAGCGAAAGCGCTTGAGAGAAGGATTTGGAGAAATTTATGTTGTGTGTTTGTGAGAAGGACTTGGAGAAATTTATGTCGTGTGTTTGAATAAACTTTTTGTGGAGATTACCTTTGGCTTCATCGCTGTTTCTTGCTGCTCTTCGCTGCCTTGGATTATACTTTTTACTTGGTCTTGGTTTCAAGCTTTTTGCTGTGTTCTTGGTTCCGATCTGCAGATATATACTACTACTGCCTCAAGGCAACAAATACAGCCTTTATATATTTGCATAATAATTTCAAATCCATGTTACATGTGAGTTATTGAAAGATTTAACTTTAACTCTTACACAATGTGCAACACAACTGAATTGACACTTGACTTGTGTCTTGTCTTGTATTAGGAAATATTAATTATTGTTCTTAAACTATTTATATTGTTATAATTTCAGTATTTATTTCAAAATATCTCCACAACCAATGAAGGCGGCTTTTACTGCTTAGGTTCCTATGCAAGCTCACACATGGAAAAACAAACTGTTGTTGACAGTATGTGTGTAGCTTTAGTGGTTACTGAGATGTTGTTAGTTGTTTACAACATTTTACAAAATTAATAATTACTAAGTTTATTATGAATTACAAAACCTAGTTTAAAATGTAGAATCCAAAGAACACCACCACTGTAAAGATTTGTTTGTGCTGAACCGTTTGGCATTCATATTGATATAGTAAGCCTTTTGGCTCCAGAGGTATGAACATTTGTTTGAAATGTGAGCCTAAAACCTGATTGTGTAAAAAGTTCAGATTGCAGTCCTTTGGAGTTAATAGTACAGACCTCCAGGCTTCATTGGACTGAATGAGTTAAATCAGAAAGATGAATCCAAAAGAATATGAGCATTTATGTGTATCCCATTCTAAAAAAAAAATGAACAAAATAATAACAAATCATGCATGTGTTGGGGGTGCACTGGTTTGAATACTGTCCAGGGCCTAAGCTGCATTAAATTTATCACCGCTGCCAGATATATCCAGACAATGAAACAAGGTATTCAGCAAGTCAGACACTTGTTCAGCTATGACTCAGGTCTGTGAAAGGGCATAGTTATTCTCTTCCACGCTCTGTAGATTTGTAATTAGTGTCATTAGCCATGTCTCCGGGGCACATCCATCATCACTAATAAGATGTCTTGGTGGAAAATGATATCACAAAAACTGCTGGTATAAGTTAAATGCTTGTCAAATGTGGGAGTTATGGGCTATTCCCAAGTGACCTCTGAACATATTGTATATTACACCCTGTGCATTACAGACTACTTGTTAGTTGACAGAGAGGATTGCAGTCAGCCATTTATTGAAATATGAATGCAGTCAATAGCTCCAGTACCTCTGGGAAATGGGCTAGGTTATAAAATGCCCACATGGTGTTGCTTCTCTCCTTTATCAGATGATGGAATAAAAATTTATATGGCTGGTATACACCTTTGCCCATGCTCTACAGTGGGTCCTTTATTGCAGTCTGAGTACAGTCATTTCCAAAGCCTCAGGTAAATGTGCTGTGTCATAAAATGCCTGCATGGCATTGCTTCTCTTTTCTGTGTTATTGGAAGCCATATATGCTCACTCATCTGCTTTAGCATGACATTGAGGAACTGGTGCAGCATCCTTGAGGCAGATGCCTATTATAAACTCACTGTGTTCTGTGTTGCTCACTTAGAGGCCCTGTAGCTAGTGTTCTCAAAGCCATATATATATATATATATATATATATATATATATATATATATATATATATATATATATAGGTGTCCACAGGGATGACAGTCCATGCATCTTGTGTGCTTGTGTATGAGGGCAGCCCTTCTTTTCTAACTACTGCATGGTGTCAATACACATGGTAACAGTGCAATATTACTGTATGTTAACACAGGCTGACAGGAACAATGAAACACATTCATGACTAGGAAAAACACTCTCTTGGTTATACATATTGACTAATGCAGCAGCTCTTCCATGCACGTTTTCATGGTCTGCTCCCATAATTATAAGATTTCTGTGTAGTCAACAACTCCAGACGTAGCATCTCTCTGGGCAAAATATATAAAATTCTGAACCACTCCAACGTGTTTTGTAAGCGTTATTCGCATCTGTCCTTACCCTCATTTTTAATACTGCTGCATATATAAATGTCATTATACCACCATTCGTATATGATTTAGCCCAGTGGGATTTCTCAGCTTTCTGGCATCTTTCCAAATATGTCTTTGAATCATCCCACTCATAGTGTGACTGAGAATCATACCAAATTGGCTACTGTGGTATAAAAACTGTTTTTGAATCCCTGTCATGCTGTTATTATGGAACAGCACTGACGTAGATATCTTATCAGACAAAATAAGTGCCACTTGTCCCCTACAAATCAACATATAAAATTATATTTTAATGTGGTCTTACCCTTCTCCAAAGGTACACCATGCCAATTAAGCTCTGACATCCAACTCATTGAGTATACCCTTCATATATTACGCTGATGAGTTCATAATCATGCAGGCATGCATCATACATACACACACACAGACACACACACACACACACAGACACACACACACACACACACACACACACACACACACACACACACACACACACACACACAGATACACAAACACATAGCCAAAATAAATATATAAATAGATATCTGTACATGCATCCATCCACTAAATTTTTCAGGGAACACAGTTTTTTCTAACACAGAGATGTTCCTATTGAAAAAAATCAAGCTTTAAAGAATACAGCATTTTAGAATTTATTTTCTGCTTTAAAGCTAAAGATTTCATACTTTTCTTACTTAACAAATATATAAGAAGTGGCCCATAAATGGCATCAGAGACATAGGGCTTATTACATATGTAGAAAGATTCAGGTTCTTCTCAAACAAAACTCTTACAAGTTAGTATTTTATTGCTGACTCGCTTACTGTGGATAAAATCATTTTTTTAACTTAAACCATGATTAACATGTAGGAACATCTTGCTCAGATTCTTCTCCTACAACACTAGCTATGTTTTATATTCCTTGCGTGAGGTGTTGTCTTCTCACTGGTACTCGAAAATCAGCCAACTCAGAAGTTTCTTCAGAATGAGTTTGTGGTAGAGTGGAAGGCACTACTATCTAATACCAATACAAGTACTGATGTCTTAGTCTCGTGTCTTCTAATACCAATACAAGTACTGATGTCTTAGTCTCGTGTCTTCTAATACCAATACAAGTACTGATGTCTTAGTCTCGTGTCTTCTAATACCAATACAAGTACTGATGTCTTAGTCTCGTGTCTTCTCTGACAAAGGTATTTCATACCAGTATTCTTTAATGTCATTTGCTGCATCTGCCTTCTTGCTTTCTTTCTTTATTTATCGATTTCCTTTCTGTAGGAACCTAACAGCTCTGTTGTATGGCTCAATAGGAAAATATTAGGGCTCTGGTCAAACATACTGTACCTTATCTCTAAGTATGCATTACCTTTCTCACATTTATGTTGCATTCCCTTCATTTCATGGTGAATGAACATCACCATCGTACTTTCTTTTATCTTTTTTAAGTTGCTGTCTTTTTGGAAAGGATGACAAAACATATATTATTTTCAATTTCTTTTCTTACTTACAGATACCTCCTCTTTTGCTAGACTGGTGAAATCTTTTCTTTCTTTTTGATAAGTTCTTCCTCTTCATCACTTGGCTGCTACTAAGATGTCACTATTTCTGGAGCTTCATCGTTAAGCTTGACAGAAAGTTTAGAATTTTGTTTAGGTTGTACACATTTCATTTTTCTAACTTCCCTTCTCTTTAGTTTTACTAGTTACTTCTACTCCATGGTTTGCAACACTTTTAAGCTAAAAGAGCTCTTCACAGCTATAAACTTCTAGGCTCCAATAGTTTATTAGGTAGATTTTTTCCCTGGTTCTGTTCCTGTGGGCTGTTTTGACTCACTTGTATGCTGGCATAGTTATTCAGATTTTGCTGATTCTTCTTCTGTATGTATCAATAGCCAGTTGTCTGTGCATGTATTTTTTTCTAACACTATGCACTGATCTTTGTGGGATTTTTACTTTATATTGAATTTGCCGTTGGTATCTATCCCCTTTTTCCAAGTTAGATATATGTCTGTAACCTTACTGTAGCCTTATTTACTTTCTGCTTCCCTTCACCATAATGGCCCAGTGGTTTATCAAAAAGATTAATTCCTTCCCATTGCTTCTACAAATTTTTAAACTGGGGAAAACCTTTCACTGCTATCAAGTCTTATGTTAAACTGGATAATATAATATCAGGATGAGCTACTTTCCTAAACCCAGTTTGTATTTCTACTGACTATAATGGTTGTTGTGGTCTCTATGAAAATATACTACAATTGCTTTATCAGAAAAAAAATCTGAAGGTTGGGCATTGGGCTGGTACCTCAGCACCATAAAAATCTTCTGCCAATCATTAGCGGACTGGAGTTCCTCTGTGGCGACCCCTAACCGGGAAAAGCCAAAAGAACTGTCATTTTATCTATGAAACTATATTGCCTGAATCTAGCAGTCATTGCATCTCACTGCCATCATTTAAGACATGCAAACATAGTTATCTTTTTTTCTGTAGTGCAATAACATAACACAGGTTCAGCTATTTTTAACAGATAATTTGCCACATTGCATTAGCATAATATATTTAATGTTCTTCGTGAGGTTATAGTTTTCACTGGGGTAAGGTTGGCATGATGGTTAAGGTATTTACCTTATAAACACAAGGTGCAGGATTTGATTCTCACATGGGGTAACTGGCTAGGCTTAAAATGGCCCATGAGGGCCGTTAGCTTAGTTCAAACCTATGAACCATTACTACTAATTTAAAATCTTTACATGTAACTCTTTTTAACATATTTAAAAAAAAGTTTCTGTATATAGTTATCATTTTCACTGGCAACATATGACACATCTTCCTATAAGTGCAGACTGCTCAGATCTCAACAAGGTGCCCTGGCATAGAAATCTTTTCTACTAACACAAGAAAACATTCAGGGTCAGTTTGACACACCTACTTTCTTAAAACTTTAGGAAAGTATCATTTAAGTGTGTCATTGATTAACTTTGTATTTAATATGCTGAACCCTAGGATTAAATAATAAATTAATCATATCCTTTGTCACACAATTCTGGCCTTAACATTTTGTTATGGATGTCAAACTATTTGGTAAACATTCTAGTTGCAAGTTTTCTGACTGACATTGCAGCAGTCTGGACAGTAATGCCTTTTCAAATTTATCATAGTTTTGATGCTCAGTTCTGTCCATATTGATGAAGACTTTCAGTGGGTTTCTGGTCAGCTTCGCTGAAAGGATCTTACCTCAGGCAAACAGCTCATTCCTATCCCTCCTGGTAAGCATATTGCTCAAAGATGACGAGGTAGGACTCTAAGTCCTACTCCTCTCTGGTTACCTGTTTTAGTGCTGGAACTGTCTATGGAATTGCCATTAATTTGGACTCTACCATTAACCCTTTGACTGCAGCAGTAATTGTCTACAATATTTTATTCTGGAAAACGGAGCCACACACAGGAGCACTCAACAAAGGAAATCATATTATTGTATACAACACAGGATTCTCTCCATCTCCCTTTGGGGAAACTTATACTTATAGGGAGACTCCTTTACACTGAAAGCAATAGAAAAACAACAGGAATTTGTCCTGAAAAGTGTGCTAAAAATCCCTGCATTCTCCACTAGTTTGAAGCATTAAATATAGAAAAGACACCAGTCTTATAAACCAGTGTCATTTATTAAAAAGGGGAACTAAAATATGCAAGTTCTTCTGAAACAAAAGTCTTATGGCTATCTGTTCACAGCCAGTACATTCAAAATAGTTCCATAATCTTGGGTTAAAGTCTCGTTCAGTAAATTGACACCCTCTAACTCTCTTTCTCTCTCTTTCTCTGTTCAGAAAGAGAAATACACTTTTAGCCATAACAAATTCATGTTTCATCCTGGTTTCATCTTCCTGTTGAATCTGCTATCTCAGTTCCAAAGCCACTGTTCCTGGCATCAAATCTCCCTTCACTTTGCATAGTTTTAATTGTACTATTAAAGAAACCTACTCTGTCAGGTCTTAAAGAAATGCGCTTAGCGAAGGTAAAGAAACATGACAACTTAAAGCAACAGTGTTTATTTACAATTAGTTGTTCTCTGTTGTAACTAAATTATATTGGGACTGGACTCACAAGCTTCCAGCCCTAGGGAGGAACAAGAACATTTCTGAACCACAAGATCACTCTGGAATCACCAGCTGGACTTGTGGTGAATGATCTTTGTAACATTGCTG
Source organism: Protopterus annectens (assembly GCF_019279795.1). Lineage (NCBI taxonomy): Eukaryota > Metazoa > Chordata > Ceratodontiformes > Protopteridae > Protopterus > Protopterus annectens. The sequence goes on from NC_056731.1 coordinate 1,207,380,791, forward strand.
ATAAAGATCTCATTTGGTATTTGGGGGATGGCATCCACCTCTCCAGCTTAGTTAGGGAACTATTCAGTCCTAATCTAGTTTTCTTTCAGCAGACTTTGATAGCTCCGGGGCCAATTTCATATAGGCTACTTTGTTCTGGATTAATTTTTACATTGAATAATAAGTTACAGTAATGATACTTTTCTGTTTTGTTTATGTTTTGATTGGTTATTCAGCTACGTCAAGACAGGAAAGATTTTGGAATCGGATAGGCTGGATTAGTGTGGGCTGTCTTTCATGCTGCTGGATGGCAGACTATTTGGTTAACTTGGATTACATGGCCTGGTTGTTGTTGTTGTTTGTCTTTCAGCTTTTCCCGGTAAGGAGTCTCCACAGTGGAACTCTGGTCCACTAATGACTGGCAGTAGATTTTTACAAAACACTGAGGTGCCAGCTCGACACCCAACCTTCAATGAAGGCACGCCCATTTATGCATGCATGTCTTTCGAATGCTACCCAACCATGGGGAGGACATGCAAACTCCACACAGAAGGCACTCCTAAGCCAAGCCGAGAATCGAATGGGAGAACCTCTTGCTGTGAGGTAACAATGCTACCACCGTACCACCGTGGCATTTTAAAATTTCTGGTATCATAACTTCTGACTTTATTAATGATAAAGTTAGATGTATGTTAGATATATAAACTGATTGCAATGTCTGTGATGTGTCCTTGGCTTTTATGGGGGCAAGCTGGGCACAGGGACAAATTAAGTTTGCAGAACAGATTTGGGTATCCCATATGTTTACATCCTGCCATTTGAGACTAGCCTGTATGAAGGCTCAGTATTTAATTTTCAGGGGCAGTGACTGTGTGGTATCCCACCCACACCCTCCTTTTCATTAACAGCTTTTCCTTTTTTGGGCCAGTCAAAGTTCCATGAATGTGGCAGCAAGCTTTCTGCAGGACTCCATTGACCAGTAACAGGTTAATTGAGTGGGTTCTTTTACTTCTGTTACTGTATGACTCAGTTTGGAATGAACCAGCGTGGGTAATCCATCGCACTTCGCAGTTATCAGACTGTATGGTTTACCTGGATTGCTTGTTCTGGTTTGGCTTAAAATTACTGTGTTATAGAATTCTGGTACTATAACTGCTGACTTCATTCATGACAAAGTTATATGTTTGCTGGATATAATAAACTGGTTGTAACATCTGTGAGATGCCCCTCTCCTATGTGAGGGGAAAATGAGAAAAGTAATATGGACTATGGAGAGATGACAGGTCTTCTTCTTTCTTATCATATTAAAAATACTGCTTTACTGTATATAGTGTAAATGGTTTACATTTAGGTTGTTAGTTACACAGTTAGTTGTTAGCTGCTTTCATTGTATTGTATTATTTGTTTACCTCAATTGCTTATAAAACCTTAATAGGAACATATTTACAACCTTGGTTATCCTGTTCCCTAGAGGAAAAAGTCAAAGGCTGTTTTCTCCAAAAAATCTTTATTAGTTTATAGATTACATCTTATTCAGATCTTCAGAATTTGCATGATCATTTTTGTCTTCTTACAATGATGTGTCTTCTTTACTTCTGCTTTTCACTAGAAGAAGGAAAGAAAGGGGATGGTTTGTTACTGCAGTACTTGTGGGGATAAATGCAGCTAGGTGGGAATGAAAATATTAACTAATTCCGAGTCTTACAGTTTTTCCACTCTGTCAGTGATTATCAGGCTATCTTTTCACTTCAGTCTCAGACAGCACCCAGACAGCAGCTAAGGATCCCTCTCATACGGGTCTGCTTGATAATGCCGAAACTGCAAAATGCCGATGATGACAACACCGACACTGGAAGATTGACAATGGAGATGATCGACAGTTGAAAATCCCAATGCTGAGAACACCGACATGTTAAGGTAAGTTTGGGGTTAGGGTTAGGGGTGGATTAAGGGAGTTAGGGTTAGGGCGTGGGTCAGGTGAGTGTGCGATAGTGACATACTGTAGGGTTAGGGGCAGGTTAAGTGAGTTAGAGTTAAGGCACGGGTAAGATGAGTGTGCGATAGTGGCGGACCTTAGGGTTAGGGTTTGGGTTAAGGTTAGTGCATAGATAGTTGTGTATGTAAGGTTTAGTGTAGGTTTGTAAGGTTTTTGGTGTGCTTGTATTGTGTGTGTGCTTTTTGGACAGGGGATTTGTTTTGTTTGTTGGGATTGTGGTTTGTCGGGCATGTCTTACTCAGAAGTACTCCAGTAAAACTGCAACTCAGAACTTAGCAGATGAGGGACACTGTAACAGAAATAAGTCTGGAACTGTAGTGACTTATTTGGGCAAATGTATGTGATATATGCATTTCAGTTCATTTATTTAAGTAGTTTGGGTAACAAAACACCATTTTATCTATCTATCTATCTATCTATTTATTTTTGCAGTATACGTTTATAATGCATGCAACGTTGTTTTCTGTATACACAAAATGTGCAGAATATATAATAATTTTATTCAAGACACAAGGCTGCTTTTTATTTTTGTAAGAGCATAGCAGTTGGTGAGAAAGTGAAACATCTATCTGTAGATAGTAATTTTTGCATGATGCCCTCTGTTACAAAAATAGACAGTTGACAATTCTGATGCCATCTTAATCAAAGAACCATAAAACACTTACAATGCTTTTTTGTTCTGTGTATGCCATTGTGTGCAGGGTGTGACGTGTGATGTAGATGTTAGGCCACATGAAAGTGAATCTTGAGCTTTCATCTACTCAGCATGCCTTAGGGTGTGGAAGCAGTGATATGAAATTGGGAGCTTCTTTAGAGGTTAATTAGGTTAAGGAAACTTTGCATAAAAAAACATAAAAAAAGTAACAACATTTTCAGCTGTCACAGTTGCCACTGCTATCAATCAATATACAACATGGATGCACCTCTGTTAACTTGAGATAGACTGTTAGTATTAATTAGAAGGTACACCACAGGAGTGTACTAAAGCAGCAGTTTCCTACCCAGTAATAAAAAGCAGACAATCAGGACTATGGCAAGGTATATTTATTAAATACATAAACTTAAATAAGCTATGGAGGTGTTAACAGCCTTATTGCCCCAGAAGTATACTAGTAAAACTGCAGCTCAGAACACAGCAAATGGGGTATCCTGTTAAAGAAATATGTATGGATTTCTAGTGATTTATTTACTCAGATATATCTAATATATGCATTCCTGTCAGTTTAAGTAGTTCTGTTAACAAACATGACAGGGAAAATTTAATAAAGTCTGCACATATACTCTGCACATTTTTTCCGTGTAGGAATCACCCCGTGCTGCTAACATGCACATGAGCATGCCAGCACAGAAACTTCTGTAGCATGCAAATCACCTCATAAGTAGGAGAATCTCATGCAAATGAGGCAGGTAGAGTGATCCAGCAAGCAGATAGGCAGCTCTGCAGACCCGAGCAGTAAAAATGTAGATAGATGGACAGAAATGGCATAGCACATACAGATATGAGCAAAACTATCCTCTATGTGTCTGTCAAATTAAAGGAAATAAGTTAAATTAAATTTATTGTTTATTAATAATCTGAACATGTTTGCACGACACACAACAGTGTGCAAATATGCTTTATAAAAAAATTTAAAAAAAGTGGAGGAAACAAAATTAATATGATGTAACAGAAATGTATAACAGAATCTTGCTTGAAGTATCTACGATGGTGCATTGGTGCTGCTGCTAATGTGGTAGGGCTTTGAAGCATGTAGTTTCCAGTCTGTGAGCACAGATCCCTATGCAAATGAGATAGAGTTACTAAATAGCATAAAGGGGTGATTGTGTCTGTATATCCCCTTCGTGTAGGCAGAGAGCCATGTTGTTGTTTACAGAAGAGTCAGCTGACATCAGGAGATGGTGTGTACAATGACTTCTAAGCTTATTTCAGACTGTTTGCATGGTGCGCCACTGTGCTGAGTGCATCCTTGCATGGGGGTGTGTGAACTCACTTCTAAGCTTTGTTTAGTTAAGGGGAGTGTGTTTCCACATGTTTGCGAGGCACACCGCTATGCTGAGCATGTTAGTCTGTGGGGGTGCATGCACTGACTACGAAGCTTTGTTTACCTATGGGGTGTGTTTGTGTGCCATGCCACAGTGCTGATTGTATGTAAAACCCAGTGAAATATTAATTAGTTTTGACCTCTGTTTAACTTAATCTAGGGCTATTAAATGGTGTTAATGATATACTAGGCAGGTGGAATGCATCATAGATAGCCAATCACACAGTCAGCACCTACAGCAGAGCACTATAAAAAATGCATATACCCAACAATCTGATTTTTCCCCCATACGCTGCACCATTGGAGTACAGACTTGGGAATTTTAACTAAGAGAATGCTAGGGTCTGCTGCAGGTCTGCTACATCTCTATGTACTGGATGCTGAAGTCAGTGCTGTTACTGCTGCTGACAATAGCCTAGACAGAGAAGGAGAAAAGTGTTCAGGTCCAGGGTAACCTTGCAGGGACTACATGAGCTGGAGATTGTACAGCACTACGTGGTGGACAAAGACATACTACAAGAGCTCACTGAGCTCTGCCGCTCTCAACTCAGACCCAGAGCCAACAGAGGAGAACTCTTCCCAGTGGAACAAAGGTATGTGCAGCCCTTAGGATACTAGCTACAGGTACTTTCCAAAGACCAACTGGGGACATGATGGGGCTCTCTCAGGCATCTGCTTCCAGGGTACTCCACCAGTTCCTGGATGCTATGCTACCACATCCCAGTGAACACATTTGTTTTCCCCTCACCCCTGAGGTGAGGGCCAAAAATATGCAACATGTCTACTGTGTAGCCCACTACCCTGAGGTACTGGGTATCATAGATTGCACACATGTACATATCAAGGCACTACTTGGTGAGGAGGGTAGAATCTACGTCAACCACAAAGGGGTACCACTCCATCAACTGCCAGGTTGTGTGCAATCCCCAGGGCATGATTATGGATGCGTGTGCTGGCAGCCCTGGCAGTTACCACAGCTCCCATATCTGGCACACATCACAGCTGTACCAGATTTTTGCTAGGGGGGATATCCCACATGGCCATTTACTGGGCAATGCTGGCTACGCACTGGAAACATGGATGATGACACCCAGAAATGCACACACACACACTGAAGAATGCCATAATGATGCACACACATACCTCTCAACTGTACTGAGGTTTGCAGAAGGTCCAGATTTTTGCCTCATATTTTGGTCCATTTTTCATAAAATTGTGGTTTTATGGCAAATTAGTGGCAAATAATTAAAGACCAAAACTGGAAAATAATGACAGATATTTGAGTGTCAGACTTCATAACCTTCAGAAAATTCACAATAATGTAAAACCTGTTATTCTATCAACTTTCTAAGTTTGTAAGAGTAATAGATAAACATTGTCCCTATTTTTGGGCCTTTGTCTCACTTTTCATTATGGATTTGTCCAGATTTCTTGCTCTAAGAGGTTAAGAGGTATTGCACACACAGAAACTAGGAACATCATAATGTGTGTGTTTGGGCTTCTGAAGTCACGGTTTCAGTGCCTTGATATATCTGATGGATCCCTGCAGTACTCTCCAGATACGTGCCCATATGTTCACAGTATGTGCCATGTACAATATGATCTTGCGGAAACAACTGCAGCAGCATCAGCAAAGGAAGGGATACACAGCCCCCCACCAGTACCTACATCACTGCAGCTACAGTCACAGGAGGACTTGGAGGAGGAACCCCCTAATGATGTCCCTGTAGGCAGATGTAGGCATGCCAGCATGCTCTTTCTTTGGCTAAGAGAACATGCATAGCACATTCACTGACCACCTCAGGCCCTAGAGACTGACACCTTACTCCGACTCACATGCGTATAGTAAAATTGCTGATGCCAGACAACCCACACAACCTGTACCTATCCATGTATTGACTGTGTATTGCTAGCATCACATTGAGTCAGCCCTGAACTACAGTCCTGTCAACTGTTGCATTCGCATGGCAAGTCTCTAACCTACACACTAAGATTACTTGTAAGGATTACTATAATATGGTATCATATGTATGGATCTGCTGCATTTATGCAAGGAAATATAGTGGGCTATGTGGACAAGAGTAACATCCACATGGGACTACAGGTACCCAGTCCAATAGTATGCATTCCCTAATAATCACTAGATCTCATGGTTGGAATACACTCTACATTAGGCAAGGGAGTTGTTAAACAGTGAGGTCACATGATATTTGCACTACTGCCTATCCCAGCAGATCATGTGCTGTTGTTCTCCCACACCCCCACACCCAACACAGCAGTGTTCCCGTATAATTGCTTTAACAGTAAGTCAGGAAATGTATATCAGCAGAAAAGGTAATCTTATGGCTGTAACATTGAATTTGATCACACTCGGTCTGACAGCCTGTGTGGCTCAGTGGACTAGGGAAGTTAGCATGGTGATGGTGTTGATGCTTGTAATCTGGAAGTAGGCACATCTGTAGCATGTGAGGTATTATTATGTTAGTGTTTTCACAGACTGTTGGTCTGTGTGTGCTGTAACATTATGAACCTCAGTCACATATTACGTACAGCAGACAGCTGGGGAATGCCGTGGACAGTTAGAGTGACATATACATCAGAAACAGGGACAGATGTCAATGTCTGTAACATACCTCTTGACCTCTTAGTGCAAGAAATCTGTTCAAAGCCTGACAAAATGGGTGGACAAAGGCTCACAAATAGAAGCATATGTTAAGTACTGTTCTCATAAATGTAAACAGTTGCTAAAATAACAGAGGGTGTGTTTTGACAATTTTCTGAAGGATTTGAAGTCAGACATGCAAATATATGTCACTATTTAGTGACTTCAATCCTAAGTTCATCCAAGTGATTTGCCAGAAAACCACAAATTTTATGAGGAACAGACCATGAGCCAAAACTTTGGGCATTCTGTGAAACTCTGGACAGCTGTCTGTAGCACACAAAATCCCGGACTGAAGTACATGTAAGTGTGGCCTGGAATTACTGTATAAGTACTGACAGTCACACTGAGCATGCCTGGAATTATTGTATAAGTACTGACAGTCACATTGGGTATGCCAAAACACTTAGTTAAAATGATTGCAATTCTGTTGCCCCATCAGCAGACTAACTTGTTTTTTTTTTTTTATATATATATATATACATACAGATGTATGGTATATATATCCATCTGTCACTCTCTCTCTCTCTCACATACATATATCTATCACTATGTACTGTCAAATAGATATATACCGATATATATAGCTATATATATCACATTGATACATAGACTCTCCCCATACTGTATATCTTCATAAAACATATACATAGCATAGACATACACAGCTACATTTATATATACATCCCTGTTAATTACAGGAACATGTGTGTGGATATCTGTATTGTCATACATACCCTAATAATAGTGAGTAAATCTGCACTATCATGCATCAAAGGATCCAAACTAAGGGTGCAACAGTACATAATTCAATTACCTACAGCCCCCTGTGCCTGCTGGATGTCACTATGTAGAGAGACACAGGTGAGCAGTTGGTGTAATGTATAATGTTGTCAATGAATGCATGGACAGCGCACATTGTTCTTGCCAATAGGTTTGCCCATCTAACTGCAAGCAGCCACATAGGGCCATACTGGTATATGTACACACATAGGAAGGATAATAGCAGTTATACCACTGCTAGGATACTAGATGGAGATAGCAGGAAGCAATGTCACTCTGCAGACCACAGATGCCGTTCAACACAAGCCTAGTTTGTGTGATGCACAAGTACTGTGCCTGCAATCACATATGCAACAGACTCACCCTGTGGCATGTGTTATAAATACTGTGATCTGCAGTGTGTAAGACTAGATAGGTATGGGTTATAATCTCACTGAAGGCTACTTGGTGCATGTGCGCATGTGCATGTGTGTGTGTGTGTGTGTGTGTGTGTGTGTGTGTGTGTGTGTGTGTGTGTGTGTGTGTTTGTGTGTGTATACACCTGCAAAACAACTGCCCTGCCCTCATGGGCTATCCACCTGCAATAGTTATGCATTTCTGGGCCCGTAATTTGCTGCTGGCTTCCACATTGCCCTCCTCAGCAAGGCCTGATGATGTCATCCACCTTCAGACTACCAGCTGACACTGTAGTATCAGGACTTAAGGCGTGGCATGTACAATAAATATTGTGATCTACAATGTGTAAAACTAGATAGGTAGTTGTTTTAATCTCACTGCAGGCTACATGGTGCACGTGTGCCTCAATGGCATTAAAATGATCATCTTCCTAACACAGAAATAGGTATGGTCTAGCAGTATTTTATTTGTAGTATATGATGTGCCTCCAGTGTACTGACCACAACAAGGCCTACTGATGTCATCAAGCATAGTATGTCCTGAACTGATAGTCCTAGTAGACATGAGGTGTGTAGTATGCATCACGTATTCTCATCTACATACAGCCAACTTACACTACATGTGTGCCTTGGTGTGTCCTGTATGCAATGGTTGGAAGCAGTGCTAGCTATGATGAAGCCCCGGTTGTGTGTGAGCCTGGTAGAGCATTTTACATCATGTTATGGAACCATATGACATTTGAATGTCACTGGGATAATGGCCATACAGCCCTCACAATCATAGACATCTTTATACCGATAGTTACAGGATCAGCACATACTGTCCCAGTCCATGAGGGACACAGGCAGACCCCCTGTATTGAGATAGTCACCCAACCATTCATACGGATGGCATGTGGTGTGGTGCACTGAGATGCTCTATGTGCAATTAGGCAGGGTTCTGTTTCAAGGGTGTGTCTTTGTCTGCTAGACAAATTTCTCCCACAAGCATGCAGTACCAACATCACATACGAGGTTAATGTCCTTGCAGTGGGTTATCCATCTACTGTGCCTCCTACAGATAGGCAGCATATGCAATAAAGCAGAGTCACACATTGCCCTGCATGCAAAGCACAGATCACCTCTGTGTAGTCTATATACCACAGGTGACAATGACACTCATTGCAGACTATACATTGAACACATACTGGAGATGTGAACTGACCTTGTAAGGGACCATACTGTATTGTGCAATTGCCAGTACTGTTAGGAAAAGTACATCATCAAATGGCCATTGCGCTCAGACATTAGCATGCTGAGGGAAGAGTATTTGGAAGTTATGAGCATGTTACGTCCAGGTGACTGCGGCCTCAGCTATGCCATGTGATTCCTGCCATACCACTGTAGACTTAGGGTTATCTGAAGCACATTAGGTTTAAACTTGTGTGGCCAGCTCCATGTGCCCAGTTCATTCACCCTGACTATGTACATCACATGTTGTGACTGATGTGCTATTTACCAGGTACATAGGTCTAACTGATGGAACTGATACTACATATATATTTGCATGGAGTTTATGGCCATTACAATATCAATAGGCATGTGTACACAATGCCGTCTTGCAGGATACTGACATACCACAGAGACTCTATGAGTGCTCACAATTTGTAGGCATCAGGTAACATTGTTAGCCACAGTCAGTCAGTAATTGTGCCTATTCTGTTTGAATGGATTCCAAGCAGTAGAGAACTCAGGACTGCACCATGTTGAGCACTGCTGCTGACAGATCTGTTATTGGAGGCGGGTGTCCCTATGTTGCATATGTGTGCCAGCAATGGGCCATTTAGTAACCCCTACAATGATAGCATCATAGATGTCTAAGAGGGTGTGTTGTAAATGTTGCCTAAGCAGGGGATATAGCTAGAATGCTTGGCTGAGTCTAGGGGGTTGTATGCCCTGATGTACCCTCACCCAGGTCCATGGTCACTGCCTTGAAACTGTCCACCGCATGTAACAGTCATGCTCCCCCTGTCACACATCCAAACTGTGTACAGTCAACTGTGTGTAGAACACATATATGTGTGCAGATCAGCTCCAAGATGATCACCTCTACAGCCATACATATATGGATACTCAGACAAAGAGGTTTGCAGTTATGTCAGTCATTGGATGCACCACCTCTGTGTAAGGGTATAACAGTTACTGTTGGCTACTCAGCTGGTGTGTAGTCAGTAGTGTTGGTATGATTGCAAGGGTGTCCCGTTGGTGTTAGTAATCCTTGTCAGATCACATGTGGGATGCATCCTGGAATGTTAGCATGTGCGATAGATGCTGTGTATCCCCCACAGAGAGGCCAGTTACAAACTGCTCTGTAAATATAGTTATGTGACATGTAGGAATGCCATGTGTCACATGTAGTAGGGATAAGGGAGTGTAGTTGACGCAGATAGTGAGAGTGTACAAGTCAGATATGTGTCCATTCCCATCATATTTGGCATTGTGACGTATGAGGTCATTGACAATATGGGCCTGTCCTTTGAGATCACACATGTAAGTAAACTGTGTTGTGGTTCTGCTTTGTGTGGGTGGCTACTTTTGTCACTTACCATGTCTGCTCAACATCACAACAACAGTATGTGCTTCTTTTAGCTGAGGAGGTAGGGCCTCCATGTAAGGGGGGCACTCTCATTTCATCTGTCACACAGCACTGTCTACATGTTACTGTACAGCCTGCTAATGACAGTTGTCCACTACTCAGATTTGATGAGTCATGATGAGCCTGTGTCATTCCTGTCACTTGCAGTCGAGTTCCAGCTGTTGTAATGCTGCTGACATAATGCATGGGTGTAGAGCTCTACATACTTGCCTGTCCCATCTGAGGGGGGTGCAGTCACACTATGTCAACCATCCCACAGGAAGTAATAAATGGCTGTCTTGACCTATATGTTTGTATTGTCTGATTTGTGGCCAGATCCCACCAGGAAGGACCTCACATTGGGGGGCTGTACTGGTCATCCATACTGGTAAAGATATGATGCACTATGTTGGTTCCCATGTGGGGATGTCACAGCACTGCTGCAGAGCATTGTAGGTAGGAACCTGGACAATCCTTTGCACAAGTGAGCCACAGAACAACTAAGCAACACATTGTGTACATATTACACTTCCCTAAACATGTTTGTCTGTGCTGTGTAATGACACCTTGCATCACTTTCTTCCTGCAACATGCTGGAAGTAATTGCAATATGTACTTGCGCAGTGGTGTCCCCAGATCTCTGAGACATTTCACCTGAAATGTCATGATAGCAGTTAGCATGGATATGAGCACTGATACTGTTGTACACCTACTGACACTGGACCAAACACTATTACATTTGCTGAAGGCCAGATCATGCCTACCAGCTGTAACCGGTGGAGCCCATTGAGTGGTACTCTATGCAATGGATGTCAGACATATGTCTCACTCCACCAACCATGCCCTGACCAGGCCTTGCTGGAAACTGTGTGCGTCATGTACAGAGTGTTATGTCAGCTGGAGGATAGGCAGGTATCTGACAGTCATACTATGGGAAGATAGCAGTGGGAGACTTGCACTGCAATGATGCCAGTCACTATTGGGGCTCACCTTCCTCCATTATTGGCATACCTCATCTACCTATTCCTTCTCTGCAGTCACAGCCAGTGGCAGTGACCTCAGACTGAGTACATTAGTAGGTGATTGTGGCAGATCCCAATATGCAGACTCCCACACAGAACCAACAGGTATCCATGATGGCCTAAGACACAGTCAGTTGTACTTTGAGCCACTGACAAAGACTAACAGTCACTGACTGCACAATATTGTCCAGTGGGACATCATCCACCCCTGCAAAATATTGTAGTGTGTGCACACCACACACAGTTGAGCCATTACACATGGAGTTGTGGACACAGAGATTAATGTAGCCTTTGACTCTCACTGTTCGGTAAGATGTGAGGATGCATTCACTGTTGTACACCCTACAATGACAGGTTTGGGATTTAAATCCTAGACTGTCACTGCTATACTGAATGTGGCAGTCATCATGGCTATCACTGTGTGCAATGGCACCCTGGCTATGTCACTACATAGGCATATTGTACAACTCTAGTAGCCACACAGATTCCATGATACACCACTGCACAACATGGATAACATGTCCTATGGAGTCTGTGCCACAACTGTGCATGTGTAGTCTGTACCCTAAATGCTTTGATGGGGATGTGTCTGGCTCCATACAGGGAGGTGTTGGATCCCCCTGTTTACCTCCCGTGTATGCATGACAGGAATAACATGTCTCACCTATTCTACATGCCTGCAACATCACTGTGGTATACATAGTAAATGCTGGAGAGACAGGTATGTAACACAGATAGTAGACCGGTGTTTGTCCATTAAACGTTTTGGATTTATTCTGGGACTGACCGGTGTTTGGCATCTCCTTTCAACAGTGCTTTAGTAGTTTACAGATAGTAGACCCTACATGAAACAGTTCCCCCCCCCCATGCATGTGAAAAACATATCTGCTGTGACACACATCACGTGTAGGTTACACACTGGGATGCAGAGCACGACAATCATAACTGGTGTCAGGAAACTGTCTGTACTGAACACAGGATATTTGTAGATGGGTCATCACCATTGCCACAGATTGTAGATGTGTGAGCATCCAAAACCCTGGTGACACATATCAAGGGTAACAGACCTGTTCACAGATTAGGGATGAATGATTACGCTGAATGCCGCCATCATCCTTGTTAGCCTGTTATACACATATGAACCTATGGAGCCATTCACTTATAGCACTGTACCTTGCTGAAGACATATTTCTGCTGTGCTCTGATGCCATCCTATGCTTCTTCATTGCTGCTGTTTATCCAAAGATTATCCCAACAGACCCCTGAAATAGAAATATAAACAGGTCCATGACACACCTGTCATCATGTAAGTATACAGCCATTACAACACCAGAGAACATAAGGTACACCAAAGTATGTGGTGTATTTGTGACAAATGTCAGCATACAGAATAAGTTAACCACTCCAGTGGCATGGTGCAGTCACCCTGTGCAATAGACATACTGCTTCATTTGGTAAATTTTTCTTGTAATAGTGAAGGCGTTATATATGCCTTAAAGTGCCCCTGTAATTTATTTTACATTGGGGAAAGTTTAAGGTAAGAATGCAAGAACACATTAGGGATATAAAAAAGAATAAGGCTGAAAGTAATTTTGCTATGCATTTTAAAATAAGGCATTTACTTATTTATTCATTCTTTCATTCATTCATTCATTTATTTCAGTTTGATGACCGGGGAAGTCCACTGGGCTTTGAAAGGCCCGTTTTCAGTGGAAGCCCGGGGAGATAAGCTCCATGACACAATTACAATTGCGATTACAAGTCAATTACAAGTAAAAAAAGTAAAAAAAATATTGAACAATAGTAAATTAGATCCATCATTAAGAGAAAATTGTGCAGATCAAGAGACATACAGTACATGTTACAGTACAGCTTAGTGAATTTAGTATAAGTAGGTGTTAGAATAAAGTATAGATCTAGTGGTAGTGAAAAAAATGTTCTATAAGCAGAGTGAACATAGTAAAGTATTAACAGAGAAGGTATTAGTAATATAGAGGATGCAAGAGATGAACAGAGTGATAAGTGTGAGTGATGAATGACAGAGTGGGAACTCATGTGGGTGAAGAGCATGGGCAAATCCATTTGGAGGATAAGTATGAGTGAATGAGGGATTTGAAGTTGGTGGGATTTGCAGTGTTTCAAAGGGGGGGGGGGTTCCAAAGTTTGGCTAGATAGTAAGATAGCAGGAAGTGGCCAGGGGGCTGAGAAGGTTTGTGGATTTCTAATAGGTTTTGGTTTTCTGACTGGAGTGGGTGATTTGGAATATAGTGGAATAAGGTGGAGGAGAGAGAGTTGGACAGCTAGATGGTTTGTGGATGAGTTTGTGAGCTATGGAGACTTTTAGTAGGTTTAGGTAGTTTGGTAACTCAAGCCATTGTAGGGACTTGAGAGAGAGGCAGTGATGGGATGAATATTTGGAGTTGGTGGCACATTTGCTGATTTTATTGTAGTAGGATTCTAAATTGGATTGTAAACCAAGTTGGATGTTAATGAGCAGGGGAGCACCATATGTGAGAGATGGGAGAAGGTAGGAGGAGGCTAAGGTCTTTCTGGTTGCTGGAGTGAGGAAACGGTTATGTCGATACAAGAGTCCTAATTTCTGATGAGTTTTTTAATAACAGTATTTATATGGATGTCAAATTTTAGGTGATCATTGATGATGACACCAAGGAGCTGTGTGTGACATACAGTTTCAATCGGGGTGTAGTTTTGGGTTAGTATAATGAAGGAGGAATTATCAATGGTGGAAGTTCTGGAAGGAGTAAATACCATTAGTTTAGTTTTGGTCGAGTTTAGGGCAAGGTGGTTGTGCATCCATGTTTCAGTTTTTGAAAAGGCTAATTGGGTTTTTAATAGTAAGTCAGAGGGGGTGTCAGCAGTGCAAATGATAGTGGAATCTAATGATTATTCTTTATTACAGGGTTGTGTTTTAGAACAGGTTTTTATACAAGTTGGGGAAATGTGCAACATTAAGGAAAAACTCCTTTATAAGGAATCTGTTTATATTTTGACATTTAACACAATAGTACCTGTAGGTTTAAATCTGGAGATCAATTGGAGGCAATTATTGTTCAATTGAATAATTGATTTATTTACTTATTGAATGGATTATATGAACTGTGTAAGTTTTGATGATATGTATTACTCCTGGAAGGCTAATAGCTGAGGAGCTAGAGTGTCCAAGGTGCTGTTTTATTAAATTTGTATTTTTCACTGTGGCCAGTTGTGGATTCTTTGTTGCTGCTTTTCTCAGAGTTGTTTTACATTGCTTCATTTCCTTGCATCAATGGCTAGGATGACAGGGATGTGCTACAGGTATCATCACTTGCACAGGGTGTGGTGAGGGGGTGCAGGAAGCCTAGGCTGACCAAATGGTTGACAACATGTGTGTGAGTCAGGAAGGGAAGCCACCATGTGTGTCTGTAGGTGACCTGCATTTGACAGTGGTGTGAGTATGTGCATGTACACAGTCAAGTTCAACCTTAAATCTGTGTATATTGGACAGCTTTGGACCATACATGGTAGAGTTGACAGCTCACTGTCTCTGGCCCTGAACATGGGAACTAGTTCTGCCAGGATGTACACTGGCAGCTCCATGCCCAAGGTCAGAAGTGGTGCTAGTACCTGACGGTAACTGCTGTCTTCTGGGATCATGCCCCCCACAGGAATGCCCAGAACCACGGGCCCATGGTCTGCCACATCATGGTGTGGACAGCACACTCCCCTCTACAGCGCTGGATATACTGCCACTACGGGAGTGTGATTGTGCATGGCCATGTAGACTCTTAGCAGATGGGGTTGCTGACCAAGGTCCATGAGTCCGATGCTCAACTCCGACCACACGTTCCAGCACAGACAATGTGCATTTCAAGACAGACACTGTCTCAGCCCACCTTCTGTCCACTGCATCAGTCAACTAATCCAGGGTATCCCCAATGCAGTGGAGGCAGTCATGGCTGTCAGACTGTGCTGTATCCATAACCCTAAGCATACCTCTGGTCATCCATTCAGAACATGCCTGTACCTGAATGATGGCCTGAAACATGCACTGAGTGACCCGTGATGTGACACCTGCACCAGGGGTGGATAGACAGCAGGCCTCCTACAAGCACCCCTGTCAATCTGCCTGTGTAGGACCTTGCCAGCTCTCTGGCTAAGGTCAGTGTCTATACTCACTGCAGCCATAGTTGCCATACTTTCCTGTTCAATGTCCCCAGCCTCTGACTATCCAATATCTGTGGCCTCTGGGGCACAGGGTATGTATGGGCATACTGATTGTGTGCGGTGACAATGGAAGGAGAACAGGGATGTCTAACTCTGGGATAGATTCAACCCCAAACACTCCCACCTGTGCCTCACTGTGGCCACCGTCATCATCAAAGTCCAATGAGACACTGACACCAACCCCCGGTTACCTGTGATAAGAAAGAAAAAAGCTGTACATGAATACTGGCACTATTATGCATGAAAAATACAGTAACACTCATAATAACAAAAAACCACACCTGGATTAACGTTCAAATTTTTCTACTCTGCTTTCGTCCAAAATAGACTTCCACAGAACAAAATACACATTCAACTCAACACCTTTATAACAATCACTTTAAGTAAATCAAGTAAAACATGACCAGTACAATTTACCTTTAAATTAAGTGATATGACAGTATACTTGATAAATCAACACATAAAAACCCAGTACACCTGTCTAAACAAATATATTGACATACACATTCCACTGTCTAATTTAATGTCCTTTCAACCTTTTGTGTTTTAAAAGGCATTTTAGAGTAAATGCCTCATTTAAACAAGGAGGCTTATATTTTCTTAACTGTCACTGCCAAAGTGTTTCTATTTGTTCAACTACATGCCTGTGATTACACCCTCTAAAATCCTTATGTACTTGTTCCAGAATGGAAAATAAAAAATCTACCCTCTTTACACATGACATCATGTTGAAATAGGGTATTATTCTGGCCCTTAACTGTAATAAAATACAAATGTTCCTTAACAAAACACTGTCATGCTTACCAGGAGCAGGGAGACAGCCTTGAATACTGCCTAAAGGACCTATGAAAAGTTGAGAGTGAGGTAATGTCAGTACTAATGCATGTTGCAGCACAACAAGGTAGTATATCCATATATCTCACATTTACACTATCTACTGTGTTACTTATTGTATTCATCACATTCTGAGTATGAGAGTACAACTGATGTAAAACTCCCCCCAAAGACCTAAGACCTGGCACCCACATAAAATTATGTATAGCCTTACACACTGACTGCTGCAGTATTACAATACTGATCACAGTAAGCCTATCTGCATGCTTCTTTGCTGTGGAAACTGTGATGGATGCCTGGGAGCTGTCGTGTGTGCCTAAATTCATCAAGAAATCCTCAGTGGCCATGAGTGGCTGTTTCAATGTAGGCTCTCCACCAGTGATGGCATGGTTCCTGGTTACATCTGCTGCCCTTTGTCATGTAACATTGATAATGTCTGTTGCATGGTGTTGAACCTGCCCATATGCCCTGCCCTTATTTATTTATTACATGTGTTTACTGGGAAATTCCAACTGGACATAGATCCTTTTTCAGTCGAGGCCTGGGGACAAAAGCACCACAGTACAATATAAGATTAGTAAAATACAGAGTTACATAATAGATAAATGAAGAAAAATTGTTATACATTAAATAACAATCATAGTATTGAACAGAGTATTCTAATATCTAGCTAGAAATTAAGAATAATGCTAATATGAATATTCAGATTGTAATCAAATAAAATCTTGCAAATACATAAGCAGATGTTCCACTAGAATGGTGGAACAAGCTATAAGGGCTAAGGTGAATAGCAGGGGGTAAGGTAGAAGGAGTAAGAGAAGAGACTGAGTGATTAGAAGTGATAGTCACAAGTAGGTAGTTGTATGACAGCTGGAAATGTATTTAGAAGTTGAGATGAAGGAAGGAAGTTAAGGATTGTATAAGAGGAGTCAGAGAGATTGAGCATGGAAGGGTATGGTGCTGGGAAAATCAAAAACCTGCAGAGGAAATGATTGTAGTGATCCAACAGTGGGAGGCAGGGTAGCTAGGGAAGAAGTGAGGAAAATGAAGTAAAAGGAAGGTCATTAATTGGGATTGGTGAAAGGACATGGTCCATGCCTTTCACATCATGGACAAGGTTTGCCTACAATGCAGCCCACTGTTCTCTGTTTTACCTTCCCCTGGACAGTAGGATGTGATGATGCTGCTTTAGTCCTTCAAGTATAATTTCATTTTCTGCATCAGAGAAGAGTGCATGGTATCAATGATACATGATTCCTGAAAGACAAAAAAAGGGGATCACATCACAGGATCGCATACGTGGAAGTACACTATGTAGAGATACAGCAAGGACAACATGGCTGCCACTATCCACTGCTTTCTCACACATGTCATCCTCTGCAGTGTTCAAACATACTAAGTTGTGGATACAACTGAGATAGTAGCAATAGTCAGATATTCCTGTGTGCGGCATGACAGATACTGCTGTGTGATCATATACCCAACACTCAGGTCTACTGTGGTGTATCCCCTATGGACAACCCACAGATAATACATCATAGGAACAGTGCTACACAATTAGCAGTGTGCTATTACAACCACTATAAAGGGAAAGTCCAACAAGACCAGTGTACCGCAATGACAAAAGACAATGCACTCTTGATGTATAGTACATCCTGTGTATGTGTAAGACAGCAAGACATCAACGGCATATCATTATCACAGGTCTACAACAGGCTTAATGCTGTATTCCCTATTCCACATACACCTATTCACCCATATGCATCCTGTTGTACACAAAATTAGTTGCATTCCTGATGGAGTGCAGTACACTTCTGTTAATATGTGGTGATAGTAAAGTTTTCACAAAGACATGCCCTGTGTGAGGAAAGTCTCATACAGATTGGTTCCCCATAGCCAGCTGCTTGCCTTTTAAACATGCTTCTCATCAGCAGATGATTGTCTCTAAACCAATCTGTTTGTCTAAAATGCTAATTGCAGCTGGCACAGCTGATTTGCACTATCATCTGCCAGTGACATGCAACCACTGTATAATATATAAAGCCATCATGTAGGTTAGGACCCTTTCTGATATGTTGTGCTGGACATTACTGGGGTGAGGAGATTACATTGTCGCAGAGGGTAGGTCTGTAGCAGAAATCTTACCACAGAGATGTGTGTGCTACAGGCTGAAGCTGCTGCTGCTAATAGACATAAGCAGACAGTGTGAATACTTTGGAGGACAACAACCTATAGGAGTAACTGTGGGAGCTGTGTCAGCCTTGTTGAGACAGAGCCAGAGTGAGGCTACCCTTTCCACTCCAAATAAGGCACGAGTTTAAGGTAAGTATGTTAGGCAATTGTATCACTAACAGAGTACTAGGTAACATATTTGGTGCATCCTTGGGTAAGATGGAATATAAATTTAAGAATGTCCACCATTTGGACAACTGCCAGGCAATGTATTACCATCTGGCAGTAATTTGCAGTGTAAGGGCAGGCCTTGTTACAAGCAGGGACTTCCAATGTGTATGTTAGCTGTGCAGCTATGATAATCTGCACAGTGACTTTGGAAGGATTGTGTGGTGCACTCTGATATTAGTGGCCATCATTTGCAGTACCTGCATTGACGTTCTGTGGGAATGCATATTAATGCATGACATGACACTTTATGCACATATAAGTTTTGCTTTAGGGATATGTGAAGTGCGTTCCTACCTACAGGCTTGTGACTTACATCTGTGAAAAGCAGAATGTCATTTGAAATGTTCTGTGTGTATTAAGAGTGCATGACTCAGTCATTAATTGCTGCCTTTACAATACTGTAAATTCACTTCTACACAACTCTGGATTTGAACCCAGGATTGTGTGTGGCAACATGTGCCATTTAGAATGCAATTAACAGACTGAGCTACTGAATCACTACTGCACAGGTGTATTTTGCAAGATATATGTGCACACATACAGGCTGTGACTTTTTCTACATCCATCAGTATGTGTGTGGCTTTATATGAATATATGTGTGCACCAGGGTCACAGTTGAACATTTATTTTGTCATTAATACTGTAGAAGGTGTCTTTCTACATGTTTCACCTGAAGGGCACTTTTACCTGCTATCACAGACCTCACTTATATTCATTATTCTGTCTTTGGCTTTCTAGTGGTGTACTATTGCCCCAGAGTCCAAGGTAGACTCCCGTTTTTAATCTTTTTGCTTTAATTACATTTTATTCAAGTTTGTGCAGCATGGCATGCAGCTCTGCTGAAACGCACTTAATGACAGTAACTGGCAATTGCTAATTTTCTTTAAACCACCTGTTTTAATTAAGGGTTGTGTGGTGTGGCAGGGTAATGCAGTGGTCTTCAGGTGCAATGGTTTTGAGTTCAACATATGGGACAGGTGTTTATTTTGTAAGTGTGTATCACAAGTTTATAAACACATATAGTCAATATAGCTCTATTTAAATGAGCTTAGCGAAGCTGCGCGACACAGCTTGCCACGTAGCAATGAGCAAAAAAATGTAAAGAAAAGAATAATGGGGAGATAGGAAAGTGGTGAAATGGGGTGCAATTAGAGGGAAAAACATAGTGAAAGGCAGGTAGAGATGTGCAGGAAGGGTGTAGGAAAGAACCATAGCTATCCACTTTTTTTACTGCAACAACTGTGCAGCTTGACAAAATTTCTACATGACTTTGAACTCTCAAACCCAGCGAGAGGGTTGAGGACAACATAACTGCATTGTCAAGTGAATTGGACCATATTCTGTGTGTCCAGTGGACATGTGTGTGAAATGGAGAGCTATGAATGGGGCGATATTTTTTATTTTTGGGACAGGCACACATTTTTTTAAGGTGAGAGTGGTATGTTGGGGAAGGGACATAGGTATGTGTGGAGGAGGTAAGTTATGTAGGTGAGTATGCATTTGCAGACTGGCAAGATAGACAAGACAGCAGACAGGGGCAGTGTGTGTGACACTTGAGGGGAGGTGAACAACTTGGATAGGGAGGTTGTTGTGGAATCCAAGTCCTGTGTGCCTCCAGATGGCAGCAGCATGATTTGCATCCCCACCCATGGGACTGTTGGCACTGCTCCTTCACTGCCACTATGGTGGCAGTGTTGGAGATTGGGCACTGGGGTGAGCCTACCCTACCAGATTGGCCAGCATGCCCTCAATATGGCACAGGTGGTGGTCAAACCCATGGTAGACTATCCTGCACACCAAGACTGGCAGTGCATCCTGGGTAACAACACCCTCTTCAACACCATTCCCAGAGGGGAGCCGGGCCCCGTCCCATGGAGCAGTACTACCAGATGCTGCAGGTAATGCAGGGGCAGCAGAGGGGTCACCACAGATCTGGGTTCCAGATGTGCTGGGACCTGGTACCACAGCTGGTTGAGGCAAGGTAGGGGGATCAGCAGGAACTGGCCTACCTTGACATGCTGTGGTTGATGAGTTATAGCAATAAGTTAAGTTTAATAATAACCAAACCACTGTTAGTATTAACAGACTGGAACATCATTTTAATTCATACAAATACATATTAATGTATAGTATGTGTAACACAACAGTAAATAACATAACAGTCAGTATGGTAACAACATGCCAGTAAGAAGTAAATCATAAGTGCAACAACATAATTAGTTTAACAAAGTATGTTAATAGTGAATCATAATAACACATAACAATATTGCATCACATTTTTGCAAAAATATAGTTAGCTCAACAACATATGTTAATAGTAAATCATAATAATAAATAAAAATAATAAATAAATGAAGATAAGGGGTGGGGAGAGAGAGAGAGAAAACAATTCATTACTGACAGTGCAGATTATATCCCTGAAAACACTGCTACTAAATGCTCTACAGGCATGTAGTATCAGTTCTGAGTACAGTGACTACAATTCTCCTGTAGCTGATGTAGCCCATACATACCTCTCAAGCTGTTAGCATGGGTCAGTATGGGCCAAGCAATAACAAATGCAGGTACATTACTACACAGAACACTTTCACATAATGTGGACTTCTATAACTACCAAGGTGTTCTGTAAGCACATTTCGTAATAAATTACATTCCAGGTAATCATGTTTCTGGTAATCTTGTGACAGACGGATTAGGCAGTTTTAATTACACTACATGAAACTGTGACACTTGAGAGGCATGTTTGTGTACAGCACATAATCTAAACATCTGTCATGCCTTAGTTGTCAGACTTTGGAATAGAACCCAATAGCTGTGACTGCAAAAAATTAACTTTATTGGTAATGCTGATAACTGTCTGTGAAATGTTAGTACAATCATATTTGCTCATAACATAGGCTACCTGGAGTGGGAGAAAAAGAGAGCATTATGTGATTGAATCCATTTTGCATTCCAAAACTATTACAGTGCTATACTTGGCTGCAGCGACAGTCGAACACGCATGCATGGCATACAGCTGTACTGCATATATTGAAACAAATCTCTTTAGGAATCAATTATGCTGCTTAACACTTTATTGTTATTGCTCGTAAGTGTCTGTGAAATGTAACCACAATCATATCTGCTCATAACATGGGATACCTCACCCATATCCCTTTTGTTCCTGGAGTGGGAGAAAAAGACAGCATTATGTGACTGAATTCCCTTTGCATTCCAGAACTATTATAGTGGTATACTTGACTGCAGTAACAGTAGAACACCCATGCATGGCATTCGGCCATAATGCATTTATTAAATCAGATTTCTGTAGGAATTAATTCTGCTTAACACTTTATTGGTATTGCTGATAAATGTCTGTGAAGTCCACACAATATCTGCCCATAGACTGGGGTACCTCAGCCATATAACTTTATTAGCTGAAGTAGGAGGAACAGACAGCATTATGTGACTGATATTGGCCTGGAGACAGCCTTGAACCGCACTATGAGTTAAACAATACAGTTTGCAGGCCATCACTTCTACTTTCTACAACTGTTACAATGTTACACTTGACTGCAGCATCCTTACCATAGACAAGCAATGGATACAGCTCTACTGGAATGTTATGACAACACACTATTTCTCTTACTGTTATTGGTATTGTTTATGGATTATTGCAATACAGTTGTTAATGTCCATTTATTGCACTACAGCTCTACTTGCCCATTTATTACACTATAGTTTTTATGGTGTATACTTTATTGCAGTAAATGCTTTACTCCTTCTTTCTTACTGCACGACAGTTTGCATAATAAATCATACATACCACACTCACTGCACAACCTGGCCAGGCACCTGGTATGGGTGTTGCATTGCTAGCCCTCTCAGCTGCAGCTGTTGGGAGAGAAGCACACCATTATTCATACCAGTTTTGCAGTCATTCAGCTTGCATATTGGTAAAACAAAAGAAAAATGACTTACATATTTGTGGGACATTCCCTGCTCTAACTTCTTGGACCCCAGTGTCCAAGGTTCCTCTCTTTCTCATCTTCAGGTTGTCATAATGGGGATGATACCACTCACCTGTGTGGGGGATGGCAGTAACACTGGTGAATTCCTTGGCCAACTGGTCCCAGGCCTCCGCCTTACACTCTGAGCCCTGGAAACCACCCTACAGCAGCCTGGGTTCATGATTTTTAACCAGGAGCCCAACAAAGATCCTGGACTCTTGAATACCCAATCTCTGCACCTGAAAGCATGTACCTTCACTAGCACTGCCTGCCATATCCACAGTAGATAAGACTCCAAAGACTGTTGCAAAATTCCCGCCTATTGCGCTTAATATAGGATGTTTTCCCACCCTTACATATCACTGAGCAACATTCAAAAAAGTGCTGCTACCATGCAAACAAAAGTAGCTATTAGCATGTTTAAGCAATGTTTACCCTAGCACAGCAGTGCCATATTTCACAAATTTGTCTGTAAAATTAAGCATATATAAAAAATTGATTTATAGACATCTTATCATTGCTATGGACTCTAACCCAGGACCTACTAAACATTAGGCTGTATCTCTACCCATTTAGCTACTCGGATATTATGAGAATTAGTATACCTTCACATATACTACTGGGCTACCTGTTAGCATTGCTAAGCACCATGGTGCACCATGCAAACTTTCTTAAATAAACACAGCCATAAATAATAAATTACATCCAGTTTCTACTTTTAGATGTTTAGCAACTGTCAGCTATGTATGTATGAGTGCTCTGCACTGCACTGTGCCATGCAAACAGCAATTAAAAAAAACAGAAAAAAAAAATTAAATTGCATAACTACATAATTATGATAATTAATAACAATCGGTTTCTATTTTTTTATTTCTGGCAGGTGTCAGCTGTCTATATGTGAACACAGCTTGGCATTGCTGTGCTCCACTCTGTGCTGTGCAAACATGCAAAAAACAGAAAAAAAAATTATTTAAAATTAAATATTACACATTGACCCGATTCACAGTATTTTGACAGTATCAGAGGGCAGTACAGGTCCTCCACGACCGCGAGTAGCCTCTATAGTTATCCCTACACTGATTCAATAACCTTGTTCCTCCCTCTGCAGCTCACCATCACTAATATGCATGGTGCACTTCCAAGGGTAACCGTGGCTGTGTACATGGATATATTCCATGTAGGATCTAGATGGAGCTTACATGGATTTTATTAAATACTGGGGGACATGTTTTGCTTTTAGTGCAACTTTATAGTGCACAAAAATTTGTTTCTATATGTAAAAATATACACAAATCATCTAATAACCTCATTTTATATAAGACATGCCTACTTTTTATTTTGTTAAGACATAGCCATTTGGTGGGTATAAATAAGAAATTGGAACATCTGGCTGTAAATAATTTGAGTATAATGCATTTTTATGGAAATATGGGCGGGTGAGTTCACTTAGAGTTCGCATATCTCTTAGCTTTTGTACTCCACAAAGCCATGCAGTGAAAATCATCCTGAGTGAATTTTCTCAAGATACAAAATTATTTCTCTGTCTTATAAGCCTGAAGAAAAAGACTTTAATCTGTGTTATGTTATCAACAATCATTCTTTTCTATTTTAGGCTGGAACCATACATGTAAGTAAAAGTAATCAGTGTTAACCCATTTGAACAGTGCCAAATGAGAACATAATGGCAAATGTACTTAAACTAACAGGGACGTCAGGTGGAAACAAAAGCATCATTGCAGAAAACAGTGTTCCTTTGGAGGAACCAATTCTGTTAAAAAAAAAGCCTGCATAATGTCCAAAATCCCAGCTATCACAAACTGCAGATTATTATATTTACTTCATACCTATCTCTACCACAATAAATATAATCCATTCAAATCAGACAAAAGCAAATGCAACTCTGTTAATGGCTTATTATATGAAAGTCAGAAAGTGTCAATTCAGTTGAAATGCATTCATTTTTGTCATTAAATATTATGTTTTAGACTATAAACTCTAGCTTAAAGAAGAACTGCAGTCTATTATTACCATCATCAGCATCATTGTCATCAACCCCCTTTTCCCATTTTCTACATAGGGTTGGGATGTTGTGTCAGCTGTCACCATCTCTTTCTCTATTCAATGCCACTGCCCTACATTGTTTGACACTTGTGCCTGTCACAGGTCTTCTCTCACATAATCCTTCCACCTCTTTTCTGGATGCCCTTGTTTCCTCCTGCCTTCTTCCTATATGTCCCACATCTTCTTCATCTGACTGTCTTAGGCTTTTCTGAAGATGTGCTCAAACAATCATAATCTGTTCTCTTTGACTTTTTCTGCAATTGGAGCTACTTTGGCTTCTGGTCTTATGTCCACATTTCTTTGTCTATCCAACAGTGTACACCCTACCACCTGTCTCAAGCACTTCATCTCCATCACCTTTAGTTCCTCAACTGATCTGCCTTTACTGAACAGGTTTCTGTAACATACAGTAGTACTGGCTACACCACTGTTTTGTACACTTTACTTATCAGCTTCTTTGGCATTTTTCTGCCATACAGTCAACCTGACACTGTGTTCCAGATGGCTGCAGCCCCTCTAATTCTAGCTTTGACCTCTTCATTCAGACTTCCCATCTCCTCAATAATCCTACCAAGATACTTAAAGCTGTTAACCTGTTCTGTTATTTTCCCTCCTATCTCAGTTTGCAGTTTCATCTGATTTCCCATTTGCTGCATTACAGCTGCCTTATCTGCACTCAGTTTCATCCCATGTGTCTTCAGTTTTGCATTCCTTTCTCCTATACTTTGCAGAAGCTCTTGTTCAGAGTCTGCCTATAATGCCACCTCATCTGCATATAGCAAGTTTGTTGATCTGTCCCCTCTGACCTGTTTGCTAATGTAGTCAGAGTCTGCCTATAATGCCACTTCATCTGCATATAGCAAGTTTGTTGATCTGTCCCCTCTGACCTGTTTGCTAATGTAGTCCATCACCAGTATGAACAGCAGAGGGCTCAGATTTGAACCATGATTCACACCCACTCCTACTGGAAACCACTCTGTGAGACTGAACACTGTTCATACTTGAGAAATTGGGTCCTTGAACTTCAAATCACAGCAGGATTACCCAAATCAGCTTTCTTGGGACCTTGTCATATGCTTTCTCCAGGTCTAGGAATATACAATTGGACTCTTTCCTCATCTCTAGCTTCTTCTCAACCATCTGTCTCACTGCAACCATTGGTCCAGCTGTACTGCATTCTGATCTGAAACCAAGCTGCTTAATTCCCATCTTACTTTCTACTACTCTGCATAATTATTTATCAGTCACCCACTCCAGAGCTTTCATGCATTGTGATAGGAGTTTGATACCTCTATACTGCCCACAGTTGTGAGAGCCCCTTTTTTTGAACACTGTCACTAGTATGCTTAATCCCCAATAAACTGGGATGCATCTTTATTTCCATACTGCTGTGAGTACCCTCAGAAGCCATTTTTCCAGTATCCCGACATACATCTTCATCTTATCTGCAGTGACCTAATCTGAGCCTGCTGCTTTCCCTGACTTCATTTTCCTTAGTGCTGCTCTTGCTTCTTCTACGGTGAGCCCCTTCTCTTCTCACAATGTAGGATGTGTCTGGGTCAGTACACACTTCTGTGGGATTTCTTCATTTAGAAGCTGTTGGACGTAATCCTTCAATCTGTCTTTGTCCTGTAGAGAGGTAAGAAGGTTGCTGCTGGCATCCCTAATGAAGGGTGTCTAGCTATCTTCTTTATTTTTCTCTTTGTGCCTTCTACTGAATCACTTTCCAGAAGCTGGTAGAGGGCCTTTGATGTCTTGTTCTTTGCTACTGCAACTCCTTTCTTAGTCTCTATGTAAAACAACCAGTATATCTTCTTCAAGCATAGTCTGTCTTTTCTAACTTCCAGTTTTTTCTGCATTCCTTCTTTCTTTGATGACTTCCTGGACTTCTAGTTTCTACCACAAGCATTCTTTATATACCTTATTTCCATACTTGGCTCAGCCACATATCTGTTCTATAGTCTTCACACATGCCACTTTGAGGCACTGATATTATTCTTCAACTACACCTAGTTCCTCTTCTTCTTGAGGTGCTACAACTGTGATTAATTCCTTGAACTGTTGTCCTTTTTCTCAAGTCAACTTCCAGGTCTTCAGCCTGGTCTCTGTTGACATTAGAGCCTTCTCCGACCACTGCTCTTGCAGCTGATTGTGGTAATCAATGGTTTATGTTGTGGGCTGACTGTTTCACTGGGGATGACTTTGTAGTCATTAATTCCATCCTACGACCCTTTTCTTACTAGGAGGAAGGCTACCTGAGCTGCATGTTGGACACTCTTGTATATGATCTTATGACTGTCTCTCTTACTGAACATTGTGTTGGACAACATCAAGTCATTTGCCCAATAAAAGTCTAGAATGGCCTCACCTTCTTTATTACTGCACCCAATGTGACCCAGGCAGTCCTCATATCCAGTTTTGTCTGTACCAATATGTACATTGAGGTCCCCTATCATCAACACCAACTTATGTTGTCCTGATTTAAGTAGTAGGCCTGTGACTAGTGCCTAAATGAACTATTTTCCTCACTATCTTGATCCTGCTGTGTGGCATAGACTAAGAATAAGAATACTGCCATATTCTTCCATTGAAGTCTGGTTGCCATCAGTATGTCACTAACTCTGATGACATACCTCACTGTCCTCTGAAGCTTCTCCTTCACCACAAATCCCACACCTTTTCTAGCCTGTCCTCCTCCTGAGTGTTAGACTCTGGATCCCAAGTCAAGTACCTCTGCTGCACTGCCCTTCCATGTAGTCTTCTGGATACAGAGGATGTCCAGCCTCCTCCTTACCATCATATTATCCACTTCTAAGGCTGTCCTCCTGTCAGTGAACCTACATAGAGTGTAGCAATTCATAATTCATGTTTGGCAGGTTGTTTTATTATCCAGCTTTTATGTAATAGAGCTATTCCAGGTAATCAAACTGACACCTGCTAGTCAGTAGCTTACTGATTCAGGGCTGCCCTTCCACCATTAGCATGTGTCCGTGGTGTAGGTTGGGTCTTCAAACCAGTTATCACCGCCGAATACCCATTCCCATTTTGGTAACATTAGTCAACATGACTACATCACCTAAAGTCATATTTTTACACAGTTAAGTGGCTAACCCTGCCATTGTATCCAGGGGTGACTCATGCTATTGGACTGGAGGACTACAGCCCCACCCCAGCTGTAAATAAAATGAAATTAAAAAAGAAATAAAACAAAAGCGATCCCAAACCTGCAACAATTAAAACAAAAGTGATCCCGAAACTGCACAGCTCTGCCCACACATGCTATTCCCAAAACTCTGCCCATGCATACGTATTTTTTCCGAGTCCATCATCCGGACTGCTAGTGAACCAGTCCAGATTAGGGAAACAGCATTCAAACAACAGAGATCCCAGAAATCTATGCAGTTACAACTGCATAGACTTGAAGGGGATCAGACTGAAACATCTGCAGGCTGGGACCTATTGGCTTGCTCTCGTGAGAAGGGAATGCAACATCTGGCTGGGTAGCTTGCTCTCATGGGGCAATCAGCAAGCATTAATGAAGGGCTTGAAGCTGTGCTTCTGGAATGAGAACGGAGTATTTAGTTTCTTTCTTTAATGAGAACAGAGGTATTTAGTTGGGTTTCTTTCTTTTGCATGGGAACTGAACAGAGGTTTTATATGAGAATGGTGTGTGTGTGAACAGAGGTTTCTTTTTATATGTGAATTTGAATGGTGTGTGTGAACAGAAGTTGCTTTTAATATGAGAATTTGAATGGTGTGTGTGTGAACAGAGGTTTATTTTTATCTGAATATTTGAATGGTGTGTGTGGACGGAGGTTTCTTTTTATATGAGAACTTGAATGGTGTGTGTTAACAGAGGTTTGTTTTTATGTGAGAATTTGAATTGTGTGTGTGAATGGAGGTTTCTTTTTATATGAGAATTTGAATGGTGTGTGTGAATGGAGGTTTCTTTTTATATGTGTGTGTGTACGGAGATTTCTTTTTATCTATGTGTGTGAACAGAGGTTTATTTATTTATGTGTGCATATGAACGGAAGTTTATTTGTGTGTGTGTGTGTGTGTGTGTGTGTGTGTGTGTGTGTGTGTGTGTGTGTGTGTGTGTGTGAATGGAGGTTTCTTTTTGTGTGCGTTTGTATGAATGGAGTTTTCTTTTTGTGTGTGTGTGTGTGTGTGTGTGTGTGTGTGTGTGTGTGTGTGTGTGTGTGTGTGTAAATGGAGGTTTCTTTTTATTTGTCTCTGTGTGTGCAGATGGATGTTTCTTTTTATGTGTGTGTGTGAACGGAGGGTTTTTTTTTATGTATATGTGAACAGAGGTTTCTGTTTATGTGTGTGTGTGTGTGTGTGTGTGTGTGTGTGTGTGTGTGTGTGTGTGTGTGTGTGTGTGTGTGTTGAAAATTGCCCCTATTTTTGGTTCATATGTTATTACTAAGCTAACTGCCCTTGTGGGCCATTTTAAACCTAACCAATTCGCCCATGTGAGAATCAAACCCTGCACCTTGTGTTTGTAAGGTAAACACCTTAACCATTATGCCAACCTCCCACCAGGCTGTATTCCCCCTTTAGTGGCTTTGTCCAGGATTTTTGTGCTAAGAGGTTGACAGCTATGGTGAGAACTAAATTCATTGAATATGTTTGGGGGCTGTATTCCCCCCTTATTGGCTTTGTCTAGGTGTTTTGTGCTAAGAGGTTGAGAGCTGTGGTGAGAACTGAATTCACTAAATGATAGCCATTTAAGTTTCAGTCTGTCTTTCAAGGAACAGCTGATTTGATATAGTGGTATGCTGCTCTGACTATAGTGCACAGGGTCCTGGATTCAAGGCTTGGTATTGAAATGCATGGTGGTAACACGTTTTATTCTAGCAACCTTTTTAAGATTATACAAGCTATGTTTAAAATGTGTCCCTAGTTTTGGGGCTTTTGTCCCCCCTTTTTCCAGATTTCTTGTACTTCAAAGTTGACAGATATAGTTGAGTGTTAAGTGGATTTTTCAAGAAGATGGGAGCTTGAAGAGAAGTTTAGTGCTGGTTATACTAAATCCACTTGGGTTGTTAATAGCACAACAGGTAGTGTACTTGATTTTGATGCAGAAGGCTGTGGGTTTTACTCCAACAATATATAGATGCATTGCTGATACTGTACTATGTTGTACTTTTAAAGGGGGTAGATACTGCACCCCTGGGAATGCCCTTTTTGGTGGGGATACTTAGTAACAATGAACATGTTATCAGTTTGCCATCCATTCCCTATTGTAATATTACTAGCTTATCATTTTTTTATTGTAACATAGGCAATTTATTTCTCAAGAGTAACAGACACTTTATTTGTAGATGAAACAATGAAATGTAAAGTTATTTGCTAGCAGCAACCTCTTCCTTTAGTTACACATCTCTTTAATGTGGAATTATTTAGATTACTTTTACTTCTGTAGAGATTGTGCATATTTACTGATACTGGTGAATTGTAGAAGTTTGAGTAGACTTTTATGATGGAAATGTTCTGAATTGGGCAGTTTTGTCATTATTGGTGCATGCATTTTGTTTCATTGTTTACTCAAAAAATGTTCAAAGCAATAAATTTAAAATGCCCTCTAACAACTGCACTGTATTATACAAGGAATATAATTTAATACATTCAGGAAGGTGTATCAAAGAACACATGTATGTTTCATGTGCAAGGGGCCTATGATTTGAAAACAGCCCAAAGTTAATCTTTATCCACCACTGGCCAGATGTATTTTCTTTGAATATGGGGTTCAATACTGTTTCAATGAATGTGAGTTTCAAAGGCAGAGAAGTTTTAATGCTAAAGTTTTAATGCTAAGTCTATTTTTATTTTGAGACTGCGTTGCTTTGTTTAGCAGATGTCTATTAGTGTTCGTGCTGTAAAATGTAAAATAAAACTTTTACATGAAATCCAAATCCTTGTAGAAGTAAAGCAAATCCAAATCCTTGTATGCACATTGCAGTGTTTTTGGTAAATGGGGTGAAATAGCCAAGTAATGGGACATTGGAAAAGCTGCAGGGGTGATGGCCCATTTGACCATGATTTTGTGAGGGGGGAAGGGCGGCAGCCCCAGCTGAACTATACCACTCAACTGTCCATATTTTTGCAGAATTAATAGATTTTTCTTCTTATTTTTGTGGTTTTCTGGCAAATCATTTAGGAATGAAGTCACTAAATAATAGACATTGAGTTTCAGACTTCATACCCTTCAGAAAAATGCATGCTAAAGCAAGACCTGTTATTCTGTCAACTGTCTAAGTTTATTCAAGATCAATTTTTAGTACTGTTTGTATGTTCCCCCAATATTTTGGCCTTGTCCAGATTTCCTGCATTAAGAGGTTGAGAGGTACGTGCAAATAAATCACTTTATAGAATTAGGTATATCCAAACCTCTGAACTGTCCCTGATTTTGCTCAAAATGTTGCTCTCCCCCTAATAATCCCTTTGCAAAATGGCAAATTTGGAAGAAAACGTGGATGGTTTACAATTAATAAATAATTGTATTGATCAGAGTTATAGATTACTTTTAATTTCAGAAATGCATGTAAATTCTCTTATTTTTTCAGCTGCTCAAGTTAACAGTACTAATATTAAAAAAAGTATCCCTTCTTTGACAGTTTCCCAGCTGTAGTGTGTGGCTATTTTATATTTCTCCATCACATTTTTGTCCATTTTTCATAAAATTTTGGTATTCTAACAATTTAGTGGCAAATCATTAAAGATTGAAGTTAGAAAATAATGACAGACATTTGAGTTTCAGTTTTCATAACCTTCAGAAAATTCATTCTAATGCACTACCTACTATTCTATTATCTTTCTAAGTTCATAAGAGCAATATTTAAAAATTGTCCTTATTTTTGGGCCTTTCTCCCACTTCTGTTTATGCCTTTGTCCATATTTCTTGCTCTGAGGTGACAGGTATGACAAATGTGTCAGGGCCATTACCATCAGCCACAGACATTTCAAATTGTGACTTTAAATGTTGCACCCCACTCCCCCACATAGTAACTGCATGTATCCAATTAAGGCAAGAAGCAGTTATGCAGTGTAAGTGCGCAGAGTATCCCTCCATCCAAGGTACGGACAAGTACTTACAGTGGCTTTTCATCTGTCCTTGATTTTGCAGAATGTTCTGGTTTTCTGTCATATTTTTATACTGTTGACTTATGTTCCTTCTTATTCAGAAAATGCATGTTGTTGCAGTGCCTGTTGCTTTGTGTTTAAGTAGCAGTGCTTTAATGACCATCGGGTAAGCTTGTCTGAGACTGTAAGATGTAAGTAAGCTTTAATAAGCATACTTTTAAAGAATTACCAACACTGAAAGCCTTTTTGTTGTTGCCATGCAGAGAATATTTACATAACTCGATAGCGTATAAGCCTTAGGTATTGAAATGCATATGACAGTATTTGTAATAATGGACAGGATTACAGTATTTTTAGAAGCTCATTACATTTATTGAAGACTTGTAGTCATCTTTGCAGGCTTTACCTGTAAAGTAAACAGAATGCCAATCTATCGTGTGTGGTCCATAACCTGTGCAGTAATCCTTTAAGCAATTTATCTTGAGCTTGCTGCTGATTTGCTATACATTTTTTACTTTAATCATGTTTTCCCCATGAAACAAGTAGATAGTTATTGTCAGGTTGCAAGTCTTTTCTGTATAAGAAACATTTTTACAACTGGGGGTATCACACAGTTTGCTACTTTCAGCATGTTACTTGGTACTTTTATAAAGCTGAATATAAATTATAATTAGAACTGCAGTGCAAGGAGAAGTGGTTTGAGTTGAGTGTTGCTTGTTTTTTTACACTTGATTTTGACTGGCATTTAAAAAATAATTAATTTTTTCATGCCACAAAACTTTTTGTTTCCATCTAGATATGAAGTAAGCTATCATGTAGCCAATGCATTGAAATATTTTTTTCTTCTACAATTCAGTTTCTCTTGATTGGACTCTCATAATGATGGTTTGGCACCCAGGGCAGGGTATTTAATTACCATCCCATTTGTTGCGGTTTTTAGCATAACCCCACCCCTTTCTTGTTTGCCATGCCCCTTTCAGTTGGCTCCACCCACTTAGCTGTCTCCTGCAGCCCACCTTTGATTTGAAGTCACCAGCCACTACTGATTGTATCAGTCTGTGATCCATATTCTCCTATCCTGAGGTTATTGTGCATCCTAGTAGATTCCCAAAGCAGATGTTCTATATGACTTTTTACCTTATAGATCACTACTGCTCCATTCTTGAGTGAGGTTGAAATTAAAACACTCAGCATGTTTTTCAGAGGTGGAAAGAACCTTACAGCAACACATGGAGAACATGTAAACTCCAAAACAGGCATTGATTAGATGTCAGGATCAAACCTTGCACCTTGTGCATGGAAGGAAAAGCCCTTAACCATTATGTCAACTAGAATTTCTGTGCAATTTCAGTTCTCTTCAAATACGTCTTTCACAGTAGGTTAAAAAAGCATTTGATATTGTTAGAAAAGCTTCTATAAGTCCCATGCAAGGGATAGTACTTCAGGAAATACACCTGGTTAGTAGTTTCAGGGACATTCCATCTTGGGGAAGAGCTAGATCCCTCAGTGCATGCACACTTACCCACACACACAATCACACACACACACACACACACACACACACACACACACACACACACACACACACACACACACACACACACACACACACACACACACACACACAATCAAGAGAGAACAAAGTTTTCCACCAATTTTCACATTTCAGAAACCATCTTTCTGCACTTACCAGTGTTGGTATTTTTTTTTCTATAGGACCTCTTTTTGGTAAGCTCCATTTATACAAGTTATATTTGTCAAATATTACTTCAGCAAAATATTACATTACCAGTCTTTCTTACTCTTGTCAGTGGAATTTTTATATTGCAAATCACATCTAGCTGATGTTAGCATTAATTACTTTCAAACTTCCACTTTAATTTATTTTGTCATACATAGACATGCAACATTTATGCTCAAGAAACAGGTATTCCACTAAAAAATTAAATAAATAAATAACAACAGTGCTGCTTTTGTTCACCACTCAGAATGCCCTACATTTCCTGCTTTGAACATGAAAAGTAGCCTTTGGTTATTATAAATGAAGCTTTTTCAGATCTTTTGACAAAAAGCAAATCTGTTCGTCTCAGACCCGACAAGATTAGTATGTTTAGCTAACCCAGCAAGATTACTATGATCAAGCTTGTTTAAGTTGAAAACAGTACTTGACATTATTTAAAGTAATTTGCCTTTGATGTAGCTTTTCTGACTGTAATAGTTTACTGCCTGCCAGTGGCATTCTTTTAGGAGGATTTTCCTATTTCTCATTTTCAAAAGAATGTCAATAAACAACAGAAGAGTTTTTCTTTGCCGTAAGTAAAATCCAGCTTGCAGTATCCGTCTTCTTAAAATCAACGCAATTGTGCCATTTGACTTATTCTATGCTGTGCTATGCTAACTGCATTAATGAAAGAAACTAATGAGGAAAAAATGTATAAAAGATAAGAACAGAGGCTCTATTAATGGTAGAAGATTTACTCAACTCAGAACTCAGTGCATTAAGCATATAACAACATAACAGACATTTGTACCATTTCTTAGTATCTTGTGAAATGTTTTTGCAGTACATAACATCTGAAATGTTATGCAGAGAAGCTCTGTGGAGTATTTTATGCAACCAATTCAATAAGCAGGAATATGTTGTTATTGGGAGGAAACCTGATGAAAAAAGCATCAGTTCTGATTTTCAAACTTGTGATCCTCAATACGTCTATGTAATCAGTCATTTATTAATCTGTCTAGGAAATCATTTATTAGTCACACATATATAGAATGCTGTTCTTTTACTGAAGTTATTTTTATGTTTCTTACATTGAATGATATGCTCCTTTCCTAAATATTCCAGGAAAAAAGACATGATGGATGATATTTGCCTTGCAATTGGGCTATGTAGACAGAGGACAAAAACATTTAGGTAATGGGTTAAAATGCAGATTATGATAAGCAATAAAGTAACTGGATGAATAGAATAATCTACAAAACAAAGCTAACATACTAGTGACAAAGAATAATTCTTGATCCCACTTCCACCAGCGTGGCATGGAGTAAAAGATATATAGTGGCATATAGTGGCATATGTGACTTTAGCAAACGAAGATGGCTTACTGTGCAGTGAACCCACCTGCAACAGTATGAATCGTCTATACTTCAGCTGCTGCAAACTTGTTTATAACATGACTATCTGAAGTATGGCAACAGTTTCCCTAACTGAAATGTAAATAAATATGAACTACTTTTTCCAAAAGCTACGTTTCTTCTATCAACAGAGGGAAAGTTAAAAATAAAAATCAGACTGATGAAAAATGTTTCTTTCATTATGGATGGAAGGAATCAAAGAATGAATGGGAAAGGTCACAAGAATTACATAAAATACATCAGCAATTGAGTATGGATTATTAGGCATACTGTACTACTTTTTCATATGTTTGGACTAGCTGAGCAGTCCTTGTAGATCATTTGAAGCGTAATCAGTTTTCCTTCCAAAGGTGAGAGTCAAACCCTGTACTTGGTGTTTATGAGGTAAATGCCTTAAACCTTACACCAACTCCCTGAATAAAATGCTAGGCTATCAAGTCTGCAGATTGTTACAAGCCTAGACAATAACCAGAGGTCAGAATTAAACCACCTACCTGGTATCTGGGAGGCAAAGACCTTAACCATTATGCTAACACAACACCAAACAGTGTGTGTACTTACTACATATGACTTTGCAGTAGGTTCATAGGTACATATCAGTCAATGAGTCTGCAGATTATCACGTGTAGCTAATAACTAGACAGTGACTAAAGTTTAGAATCAAACCTTGTATATTGTGTTTGAGTCAAACACTATAATCATTATTCCAACCCTCAACTTAGT
The DNA here is from genome assembly GCF_019279795.1 of Protopterus annectens. NCBI lineage: Eukaryota > Metazoa > Chordata > Ceratodontiformes > Protopteridae > Protopterus > Protopterus annectens. Next base: position 1,207,416,739 of record NC_056731.1, read on the forward strand.
ATGTCAGTTATCAACTTACAAAAGTGGACTCTGGTGGGAGCAGAAATTATTTACTTTGCTAGGGACTGAACCAGAGGAGAATGGTTTGAGCTTCAAAAATAAAAATATGGGTGGCGTGGTCAAGATGGGCTCTGAGTAGCAGCAGATTTCAAAAGCTCCACTAAAGAAATATTATTCTGACAGGAATTCTGCCTTCAAACTAAAAATTGAAAATTCCTTTATATATGATTTGAAAGAACTTAACTTCATCTACAATAATATCTAGTTAAAAACAAAAAAGGCAGATTTTCTTGTCAAATTATTCATGGATAATTTCTCCTCATCTAAAAGAATTCATCATGAGCTTCGCTAAATCCAGCAACCAAGATTCCAGCCTCAAAAGAGGGATTTAGATTTTGATAACAAATATATAGGATCTTACTACAAAAAATGATAAGCTAGATATGAAAATAGATAATTTCAAGGAAAAAACTACCAAACAAATGGATTTACTTCACCAAGACTTGCTACAACAAAAATCACAGATAACAGGTATTGAAGAATCTCTGACCGATATGGATGGGAGAATTATTGAAAATGAAAACAATGTGGAATTCTTACTCAAACAAAATACTTCTCTACAAAATAAGTTAGATGATCTAGAAAACAGATCCAGATGCAACAACCGAAGAATATTTGGATTACCAGAAGGCACAGAAGAGAACAACATGATTAACTTTCTCAATACTTGGTTACCTAAGACTCTTGATCTTACTGAAGCTATGTCCTTTGGTATTGAAAGGGCACATCGTTCCCTTGCCACATTGAATACTGCTAACAAAAAGCAACCTAAATCTATCATTGTCAAATTCCTCTCATCCTCAGACAAGGAATTAGTATTAAAAACTGCCTGGTCCAAGTCACCAATTAAATTAAATGAAGCTACGATACATTTTGACAATGATTATTCATCAGCAGTTATAGCAAAAAGAAAAATATTCTTACCTTTGATAAAAGAATTGAAGAAAGCACAGGTAAAAACACACCTTTTGTTCCCTGCGAAGCTAAAGATAGTTTCATCGGAAGGTCCCAAAATGTTGAAGACTTAGAATCAGCTCTGAACTATGTACAAGTCCATAAGATCTTGGAAAAAATAGAAGAGATGGAATGGGCTAATCCCATGCTTAAGAGAATGGCTTCTAATCCCACTTGGAAGACTTCAGAGAAACAAAAAAGACTAAGAAACAAGTGACTTAAATATCTATGTTTGCAGTCTGTTATGTTTCTGGAAACACTGTCACCGTGTTAATTATATGTTGATTTTTTTCACTTACAAGGTAAGCTTGCTTTTTCCTTTTTTCATGCCATTCACACATGACCTTAAGTATACACATAATTTCATAATTTCATTTTTACTTATACTGAGGTAAAAGTGTATACTAATGGTAAATATATAGTTATGGGTATTGTTATAAAGATATCTTAAGAGTGAAGGGTAAACGAATGGAACCATTGTGACAGTAAAATAAGTACTTCCCATATATAAACATTCTAGATTCCCTTTATAATCTCTAATTTTTTTAACTATTTACAGTCAGATCAATTAAACCTACATAGTTAGTACATAAGAGCTCACCACACATTCAATTATCATTCTCTGTAATTCATACTGAACACTGTTTATTTTTATAGTTTATACTCTAAAAAATAATTTGAAACTTGTATATATGTTAAATTCACATGGGATAATATGATTTGACAATCTCTTAACATTTTGTATATGATTCATAAGTGAACTCCTTTACAGTTTTAAATACACTTTTAAATAAACTTTTTTCTGTCATGTGAATATAAAATGGATTAATAAGGCTATGTGATTTATTTAAAATACTTTCTGCTACATTTGGAGTTCTGTGGTGCTGTTTATTTGTAAAGGACAGTTCAAATTAGCTGTGCATGTGTGAGCAGGCTATGGAAAGCATGCAGATGTTACTCATATGATCTTTCCCTATACATTTTAAATACAGTTACATACTTATTATTTTTGGCGCTTTTTTTTTCACTCACAATGATGAAAAAAACATCTTCCAGAGACTTTGTGAAGTTCGAGCTTGATGTCCACAAGTTTATTTCTTCATGAGTTACCTTATTTTCACTAAAACTCTTCTCTGCATTCTCGAATGAACTCCACAACATTGTGACACATTTTAATGACGTCAGAGCTAGTCGACCTGCTCAACCAGGAAGTCAGTACATGTAATTTCATTGAAAAAGCATCAGAAACACTGGGAAAGGTTGTATTTACTTTAAAAATGTATTTTAAACTTGCTGACTACACCATTTGGACTCAGTTTGATTCTCAAGAAAGAAATCTTCAATTATCTTATTTTTATTTATGTTTATGGTAAACTGAAGGGGAAGGAAAAAGGGAAAAGTAAGTGTGTATTTTTTCTTTTAAATAAATGTATCCCATGTTATTTATATTGTTGTGCCTTACTTAACAGGATAAACTAATCTTATTACAAATTACAATTGATTTTCCATTCAGAGGCTGATAGCTAGATAGAAAATAACATGGGTTAAAATAAGCTCACTTAATGCATGATGGCATTTTCTATCACAAGTGCTTAAGGTGTCACCTGACCTTTCACTCTAATGATACTCATTGATTTGTTTTAAATATTACACCAACATATAGCATATGTGTTAAATGGCTAGTAGTAACTTCAATTGACAGGTTTCTATATCAGAATGCTGCTTTCATATATTTCAGACCAGTTTTAAGGTACATATAATCACATATGAAGTTATTATTTAATCTGTTTAATTTTTATATACAAAGAAGATATGTTCTGTTGCTGTTGTTTAAAGGTCAGTTCTGAATGATGAAATGGTTTAAGCAATACTTGATGAGTTACACTGATTATAACTGTCTTAGCTGTGATAATGAATATGCAATCATATATAGAGTTAATATTCTGTATGTTTAACATTCATATATAGTGAAGGTTATGTTTAGTTGCTAAAGTTAGAGGTTTATTCCGAATGGCATTTTGTTATAAGTAATATCAGATGAGTTACACTGATTACAGATCTGTTCGACTTGTTTTAATGAATATGTAAATATATATAGAGTTATTATTTTACCTATCTCACATTTATATACAGTGGAGACTGTTTTTTGCTGCTGCTGGGTAGGGGTTTGATCCAAGTGACAGATGTCAAGACAAGGAGTTTATAACTCCAGGCAGGTAGCTACCCCATTTTTTATCACATTTACACTACATTCAATTTTCTTAATAAGTTCTTCCTGACACCCATTTTAATTCAAATGCATATAATTGTAAGTTGCAAGAATTGTATAACACATACAGTATATCATATGGTAACAGACAAAGACTATAATTTACATAACAAATATTTTGGAGAGGATTATATAAAACATAATCAAGATAACATACAAATCACAAGAATTTCTTACTCATTTATAGAGATATTATGACTTCACTAAAAGGTTTATCAATCAACATAAATGGTCTGAATAACCCTATTAAAAGAGGAAGCTTTCTTAAATACTTAAATATACACAAACCAAACATAATATTTCTACAAGAAACACATCTTTTAAAAGAAAATATCAACTTTTTAAATATTAATAAATATATAGTCATTGCCAGTTCTGAACATTCTAAAAAGAAAAGAGGAGTAGCAATTCTCTGGAATAAAGGGATGTTGTGCTTGGTGACAATTAAAATAAATACAAACATTTTCACTTTAGTAGACAATTATTGGTTACCGGGTATTGGAACCAGCACTATTAAACAACAACAACTGAACCAAATCGTGTCTCAATCTGAGGGTAATATTATTATGGCAGGGGGTTTTAACTGTGTTTTAAATGAAAAGGACTCTAGCACTTCAGGGAAAAGGAAAATATCCTCACAAGCTAAACAACTAATACAATTCATGGATACATATAATCTAAAAGATATTCATGACTACACAGACCTGAGCTCACCTCAATTTACATTCTATTCTAATAGATTCAAATCATACTCTAGAATAGATAGGGTAATCATATCCACACAAATAATAAATGATTTAAAATCACCAAGATTGTGTCTTGTCCTATTTCAGATCATATTACAAGTATATTTGAGCTTTATTTAAATGATACCCCAATGACTCATATAAGAAGAATACCTGCATATATAACTTAATTAAAAGAATTTCAAACATTTTTTGAAGAAGAAACACAAAATTTTATAAAATTCAATCAAACATCCAACTCTCATGACATTTATGTATGGGATGCATTAAAAGATTACTTATACCGACAAATAAATAAATGGTATTATAACAAAAGGAAATCCTGGGACGGAGACTTAAAAAAAATACAAGACAAATTAGATAGATTACATCTTAAAATTAATGACAAGTACACATCTAAGAATATTAGAGATTAAATAAATAAAACTAAGGAAGAATATAGTGCAATCTTACATCATAAGACTATGATTTCCTTAGAGAAATTTAAATTCCTAGCCTATTCAATAAACCCAAAACAATTAACTAATCTTGAAAATAAAACAAAAAGGATCAACAAACATAATCATATAAAAGAAATATAAGGACCCTAAATTATGTATGTCATATAGGCCCATAACTCTTTTAAATGTTGATTACAAAATGTTTATGAACATCTATGCTGATAGACTAAAAAAAATCTTACCCCATTTAATTAATGATGACCAAACAGGTTTTGTAACTAACAGAAGTACATATGATAACATCAAACGGTCTCTTATTTTAATTGATTATTCACACAGAAAGAAAAAAACTTGTCTCTGGTTAGTCTTGACATTAACTCAGCATTCGAATCAATACATTGGGATTATCTATTCACATTATTACAATGTTTAAACTTTTCAGATAATTTTATTAATTTACTATTACATCTTTATAAAAGCACTCTGGCTTATATCAAAATTGGATCATACGCATCGACTCAAATACCCATCACTAAAGGAACAAAACAAGGCTGTCCCTTATCTCCCTTACTGTTTACTCTCATAATGGAACCATGGGCTAACGATATACGAAGAAATAAAAACATAGAAGGTTTGGAAATTAGTGAAGAAATAACTTCTAAAATTCAGTTATTTGCTGATGATGTGCTCATCACTACTAAAGGAGATAATTCTTCCATAACAACCTTATTTGAAGCTGTTAACACATTTCAATTTATATCTGGACTGACATTCAATGATAATAAAACTAAGATCCTACCTATCTATTTAAACAATAATAAGAGAAACATTAACACCTATCTATTTAAACAATAATAAGAGAAACATTAACACCTATCTATTTAAACAATAATAAGAGAAACATTAACACCTATCTATTTAAACAATAATAAGAGAAACATTAACACCTATCTATTTAAACAATAATAAGAGAAACATTAACACCTATCTATTTAAACAATAATAAGAGAAACATTAACACCTATCTATTTAAACAATAATAAGAGAAACATTAACACCTATCTATTTAAACAATAACAAGAGGAACATTAACACTTATCTATTTAAACAATAATAAGAGAAACATTAACACCTATCTGTTTAAACAATAATAAGAAAAACATTAACGCCTATCTATTTAAACAATAATAAGAGAAACATTAACACCTATCTATTTAAACAATAATAAGAGAAACATTAACACCTATCTATTTAAACAATAATAAGAGAAACATTAACACCTATCTATTTAAACAATAACAAGAGAAACATTAACACCTATCTATTTAAACAATAACAAGAGAAACATTAACACTTATCTATTTAAACAATAATAAGAGAAACATTAACACCTATCTATTTAAACAATAATAAGAGAAACATTAACAAAGACACTAACAAATACATCAAGGATCAAATTACATATTTAGGCATCATTTTTGCTAAAGATATTAAATTAATCACAAAACTCAATTATAATAGATGTTATGTAAATATTCAAACTTTATTAACAAAATGGAATACAGTTATATTTACAACTGAGGAAAGGTTAACTATCATTAAAATTATCAGTTTAATCCTTCCTAAAATTCTCTATATTATACAATCTATTTTAATACTTCCCAGTAAAGTTTTTTATTAATAAGATCAATTCTCTGTTATTATAGTTTTTTTGGTTTCCCAGGAAACCTAGAATAGCACTCAAACATCACCTTCATAGCTGGAACAAAGGGGGCATAGCCTTTCCTGGTTTTAACCTTTTTTCTAATGCAGCTATTATTAGGTCCATAGCACAACTTTTAGATACACCATATCAGGCCAAATGGAAAATATTCTGGGAATCCTCAGCTATGCTATTAATATAGAAACCACAGCCATACAAATTAGAATTAATAAATAACCCAATATTATGCATACTTAAAGATTACTTCATGTTACACAGCATACCAAACATTCATTTAGCTACTTACACAATATACTAATACATTTTAGAAACTTTATATTTAAACACATTAAGTACAAGGAACTTTTTTTTACAATTTTCCCGATAGCCTTTACTCAAGAATTCTTACAATCCTCAGATATAGATGAAATTACCTTGCTTAAACAAAAAGGTCTTTTGTATTGGTTTCAATGTATTATAGATGATAGGGTGAAGGATGATAAGTGAATATCAGTTAGACAACTCCCTATGGCTTAACATACAATCCCTCAGACCATTCTTACAAAATAAGATGAACTTGATCACTTCTGCTAATAAACAAGTCACTAGTATACTGCTAGATTTCTTTAATTCAGTTATTCAGCATAAACAAACTTATTCAGACAACATGGCATTTATATACAGACATATCAGAGAACAAAAACAAATATATTAGAATCTGCAGGGAAAACAACACTTTCACTTAAATGGAAAATATATTCCTGGAGATTTTTATATAGATCCTTCTACACTCCTCAACTAATGAACAAAATTAATGGTAAACTAAATATTTACAACAGATGTAAGTCTAACACAAACATTGACTGGAAACATATGTTTTATGACTGCCCTGCTTTAAGTGTATTTTGGGAAAACATTAAAGAACTCCTACAAGCAATATTCACAGATAATTTTATTTTGACCAAATCATTAGTACTTTTCAATACACCCATACCTGGTTGTGCAAAAAAATTTAAACATTTCTTACTTTGGGCAATAATGACAATAGCCAGGAAAACTATAAAAAGAAACTGGATATCTGAATTCCATCCTTCCTATAATAATTTTAAGAAAATTCTAATGGAAGTTTGTCAATTGCAGATTGCATCTGTGACATCTAGAACATCTAGAAAAATGTATAACTATCATATATGGGTTAATCTACAGAATTTGTTGAAAAGAGATTGACAGTGATATCATATAAATCAAATTTCAACCTCTCTGCATGTTATATATACGGAATAATCAAATATTAGGCAACTTAATGATATTCAATGGATGTCTTTGTATATAGTTTTAGTAATTTCACTTTATTTGTTAAACATTGTTATGTGAATTCTTATGTGAACACTTTTTGAATTGTAAATATCTTTATGTTAAAAGAACATGTAATTGTTTATATTTATTTCTTTAAAATCAATAAAATTGTTTTAAAAAAATAGAAATATGAAGATAAATTTTGCAACACTTACAGCATGCTTTGCAGACTTGGTTAACTGCACGGCACTGTCTTGAACAGGTCCAGGACAGGTGGAATGGAGGAATCAATAAAGGCAGCACTGCCTTTGCAGCTAATCTGAATATCACTGGGCCATATAGACCTTGTCATAACCATTCTTTGGTGAATGACTGGCAGCAGAATGCAGTGAGTGACAGCTGTCCTTCCTTCATGGCTGAAGCATGACATGACAGACCCTATCTCTATATAGTCTGTCTCCTATGACTGTGCATACCCAACACTGACATGGTGAACATGCATGTCATAGGGCTAGTTGCTTTGCCCATATATGTAATATTCCACTATGCAGATGACCTCTGGTTCTACCAGAATGATATTATACATCTATCTATATAGACACAAGAAGCATTTGCAAAATACTTACCCATCTAATAGCTGCAGAGGGCAGTGCATGTCCTGTCCATTAATCAAGCCACCAATGTGATAGTGGCAAAATACAATTCTTAAAAAAACACACTTACTAACTTTTAGAAAGCGAACAGTCGTGTTTTGTCAGTCTGGGATTATGGGATAATCACTGGCCCATCTAGTATATATGTGTATCCTGCAGTTTAAGAAATTAATCCCTGTCCCATTGCTGTGCAAAAAGTGAGTCAGTACCCATACCAGCTCAGGATTTCATGATTTTCTTAACACTGGGCAGTTACTTATGATACAAAAGTGAGTTTTGCACGATGAATATAGTGCACCAAACTACATGTGTGTTGCAGCACTCATGAAATAATGAAAAAACAAAAAACAAACTAATGAAGTACACCTAACACTGTGTGCTGGACTCTCAGCAGCTGAACAAATATATCCGACACAGTACACCAAGTTGCAAAAAACTTATACGAAGTTGCAAAAAACTTATACGAGCTCGTAAAAGTTTTTTGCAACTTGGTGTACTGTGTTGGATATATTTATTCAGCTGCTGAGAGTCCAGCCCACAGTGTTTGGTGTACTTCATTAGTTTGTTACAGAACTCATCCTTAGTTGAATGGCATGAGATGTTTAACAATATTTTTTAGTTCTATTCCTTTGTTTCTCTCACAAAGATTGCCAAAATCACCTAATATGACTCAGGTAAGCATTACTTTTCTTTTCTTTTTTTTAACACACATTTATTGAATTAATCACTTGCAACATAGGCAATTTTACATTTATACAAAAGTAATCAAACCATATTAACAAATTAACATTAACAAATATTATACTTCACATATATTGCTATATATCATATAACCTAAGCAATATTACATAAATTATTCAATTCCTGCCTCTTTCTTTTTTTAAACAAAAACATCTTTATTAAACTATCACGACATAAGCAATCATACAATTATATAAATGAAAAGAAACTACACAGACACAATCCTAGTTGCAAACATTTTACATCACAAACCATACTGACACACTCCCAGTTGCAAACATTATATGTCAGTTATACTCTACCCAATCATTATCAGTCAAACATTACATAGCTCATTTCAGTCCTGCCTTGTTTTAAAACCTCATTGCTCCCCTGTATGTATTTTCCCACAATTACCATTTTGCCTATGTAGTTTGCTCCTACCCTTTTATAAAGATCTCAATTCTGCAATGACTCTCAGTTAAAAAAATCATAGCTAACACTTGAACTAAATGTCTTAAAATGTCTTGTCATTCTCTTGCTGTACCTGATCCCACACTAATAGATCTTTAGTTAAATTTACCACATGTCCAAGCCTTTGATTACCTAGGCAAGAGCTCTTTGGAGGACCTCGGATGCTGAACAACTATAAACAGAAGTCTATGGACTTTGTACCTTTCTAGTAGTGCATTAATGTACATAGCGTTGATGTTTCTTCATCTAGTTTTATCTGCCAGAAAGTTTGCATCTAGTATAGCGAAAACAACAACAGTCAGCATTCATGAGACCATTTCTTCTACTATAAGCAATGGGTAATGTTCCCTTTTAACCAATTTATATAGATCTAGTCTACCAATGCACATGTGAACCATTTATCGTTTTACACCAGTGGCAAAGTAATCGCCCTATTCTGATGACTCGCTTCTTAATACCACATAGGCTTCTGATTTTCTATTGCTTGTATTCATGTTTATTTCTAATTGATACCCATAGCTTTCTGGAAGCATGCAGTGTTGGACATGCATCAAGTTTTATCTGAATGTGATATTCTCTAGACAAGTTTCTTAAACTTCTGAATTAATAAACATAATCATGCAAAAATATCATTACTGCAGCATTGTACAGTACATGAGACATTTCTGTGATTAGAGAAATTGTTTTCTCTACATATCTGTGGCTGAGCTTGCTAACCTGCAATGTCTAATTTCAGACTGCAAATTTTGTTTTACAATTTCTGACTTCTCATAGGTGACACAATTCAAAAAAGACTCATTTTGCACATAATTTGGAGGTTTCTTCATATAGTTCTTTATTCACCTTAGCATTTTTTGAACTAAGGGTACTACCCACGAACCAGAATAAGTTAATGCACACATAGCTTTCTATAGTGCCAAACAGACAAAGCTTTAAAATCTCTGCCATGTCACTGCACCCTGTACGTATATGTAATTTAAATTCCCCATTTTGCCATTCATTTTTAAGATATTTTTTTCAAAAAATGAACCTTACTGTCCTACTTCCCAACTTCAGATGTATTTTCAAACTTCACAGACTCTTTTTTTCAGTTTTAAAGTTCATCTCATATTTCTTGCGAATTGTTTTGAATACTCTTGTTTTTCCTTTTACACATCTTTGCAAAATGGCCTTTTCCAGATATAATCTGCACACTTGCTGGAGAACTGGCTACAGTTTTCTGTCATATTTTTAACCATATCTACTATAATCCTAAATGTTAGTGAAGTGCTATGTTGCATGGCCCCCATCTTCACACTTTTTTACTATAGTACATTGACTGTTTTTCTTAACTTTTATTTTTGTAACACATCCTGCATTCAGTTATAATTTTGCCTTATTTGACTCTTTTCATTTTATATACCTCATTTTCATTAGTTAAGTCTTCTAACAATATAGAACTAATTTTACCTGCAGTATAGACATCTACAACTTTTGATAAAGTCAGGTCTCTTAATAGTCTCACACATTCATTGTTCCATCTTGTCTTTTACCATACATTTGTCGTGCTCATATTAGAGTCCATATACATTTTCTCTGTGTCTCTTTATGGTGAATGGACAATTAGTGCTGGGCTATTAGTTAATTAAGTTATCTCTAAAGTCTGTTTTTTTATTGAAGAAAACTAAAGAATTAAAATATCATCATGACTATTTCCACAGCAAAATTAGGAATGCTATACATTCAGCTTTTTAATATTTTCTACCTAAGCTACCTGCAGTAAAGAATAAATACAATTTCTGCATCCAAAGATTCCAGTTTTCAAACAGGTTCCCTTTATGATGTGAAAGTATTCTACTGGGGTATATCCTAGTCGTATTTTCATGAAAATTGCACTTATTTTATTTTATTTTATATTTGTTGACCAGAAAAGTCCAGTTGGATGCAAGATCTAATTTTCAACAGACGCCCAGGGAGAAAAGCTACTGTAAAAGCAGTAAAAAAATATTTAAGTTTACAACAGCAAAATGTCAAGTATTATATAATTAAACAATATTTTACAATGGCAATATTTTACAAGAAAGTAACTATACATGCAATAATAAAGCCTTTGTGACTGTTATACTCTATGTAGATATAGTTAAAGAACTAAACAGCCAGTGAGATAGATGTCCTAAAACAGCGTATTAATTTATTTGGAAAGATTTAATTTTGAGGTATCGTTGAACTGAGTGGTAAAGGAGAGCTATTGGTTGTAGGTGTGGTGAGTGATAATGGGTATAAGAATAGCTGACAGCTGAGGCAGAGTAAAAATGGAGGAAGAATGGGAAGGTATGCTGCCTGCCTGGAGATATACAGCTACAAAGTCAAGATGTTGAGAGGTGTTCTCTTAGTGAAGAGCTTTAACAGGGAGCTAGTACTGAAGCACCTTTTAGTATAGGATACATATCAGGGTAATATATTACACTATTAGCTAGGAGTGAATGACTATAGTTTAGGTGATGTGGGAGTTTGATCCAGATGAGTTCCTTAATGGTGGAACAGTGATGAGTTCTAAGGGAGTTATTAGCAGCAAAGTGAGCTGTTTTATTGTAGAATTTCTCCAGATAGAAGGTAGACTTTTGCTATAGTTTCTCTAGTTCTGTCTATTAGATAGGATTATGCTCAATATCAATGGATGAGCTTGTTTTTTTTTTATAATAGCTTGGAATGGAAAGTCAAATTCCATACTGTTATCAATGGTGACCTCTAAGAGTGTTGTGTTAGGGTTCTGTTCAATCAGCATATTTTTTGATGAAGTGATTTTAACAATAGATTTGCTTTATTTGCTTTGAGCGAGTGTTTTGGGGTAAACCATTTTTTTAGAGTTAAGTAGGAGTTGCAAGTGGTTTAATCAAGATTATATCAATGTAAATGATTATTTCTTGTAGTCTTTGTAGATTGGAGGTTGCGCAAATGAGTGCAGAGTGTCTGCATATTGTATAAGAGTGGCAAGCTGGGATGCAGTATACAGCTCTTTTATAAATTTGTTAAACAGAAGGGGTCCAGCTATGGATTACTGAGGCATACTTACAGTATGCATATAAATAATGAGTATTCTTCTTGCCATTTGACTGCTTGTAATCTATATGCACCTATAGGTAAAGGAGCTGTTAAGCCATTAGAGGGAGGTGGGGAACAGACCTAGGGAGGAGACTTTTAGTAATAGTTTATGGTACGAGATGGTGCCTAATGCTTTGGACAAGTCTAGGAATAAGGAACACACTAGGTTTCTAGTATTTCAGTTTTTATTAATGGTATCAGCAAAGTGAAGTAGGGCAGTACTGGTGCTATGATTAGGAAAAAAATGTTGTGTGGGCAAAAGAATATTGGTAATGTTTACGTATTGCAATAATTGGGTAAGGATATTCTTTTCTAAGATTTTTAGATAATGGGGACAAAATCGCAAGTGGTCTGAAGCTGGAGCAGTCAACAGAGGGTCCTCTTTTATGCAGAAATTTTCTCCACATTTATACCCTGTCGTATCAAGATTCTTATTAAGTACCACAGAGAAACAAGAAATAGCCTCAGGTCAATATGTTCCATTGTGCAAACTGTTTTGAACTTATGTGTACCACATAATATGGTAATCATTGTAACTAGCTTATTAGCATTTAAAGGAATATGTCCCACATCTAGCACTATTTCAGCTAAAATGGAATCACATCAGTCCCTGGTATATAATGCCTGTCATGTCACAGCTCCTACAAAATGCAGCTCAGTGTGTGACAAAATAAATTTAGTGGCTTCATAAACATAACTACCTTTAACAATAGCATAAACCAGCTTTATAGTCCCAGGGTCAAATATAGTTGCAGAAACTGCTTTCCTTTTAATTTAAATGCAATTTTTATCGTAGATACCTGCTGAGCTTTACAGCCCTTATAGGTTCATCTGTAAGTACTAGGCAATCAGTCTGCAGATCATTTCAAGTCTAGCCAGTAAATTGTACTCAGACATCCCTCTTACCTCAAGGGGGACAAGACAAGATAGACTGTGGAGAATATGAGGCTGCCCATCCAATTATCCAATTATCTAGGTTGACCTTGAAGGTGGCAAGGGTGCTACTGTGCTTGACAAGCAGTAGAAATTTGTTCCAGAAATGAGGAATACATTGGCATATGAATCTATCATGGCAACATGTCTTATTTATGTGCTGATTTTGGTTTATTCCCTTTAACCAAGTATTTGAGGTAACATAAGTTCTACAAAAGAATATGAGGTCAAATACGATTGGATCTTTCATGGTATCAAGAGGAGACTGTAAGAGACAGAGTATAGAAAAAGTACTGCCAGTCTCTCCTGATAGCTAAGATTTTGAGGACACTAATCTTTTTAGTAATACATTTTTAATTTCTCTAAAGTTGCATAATATGTTTAGACAAACATGTCAAAATGTGCATTATGTTCAACAATGAGACTGATAAGATATGAATAAAGATAAATTAGGACTTCTTTGGATCTAGTAGAGAAGCCTTTAAAAATTTAATTGACCAGATGAAAGTCTTTCTAAACTACTGTGGAAACACATGGTCAAATGGTAAGGAATTATCACTAAGAGGGCCTAGCTTCCTTACAACTGTGAATAATTGGAGGAGTGCACCTCCTACATGGTAAGTAAAACTGTTTTGTGTATCAAAATGAACTATGCTGCATCTTTTTTACATTTATTTTGAGACCATTGTCCTTGCAACGATTGTTAACATGTTCAAATCCATGTTGCAGTAATTGTGAGTCAGTTGAAGATCAAGTAACAACACCCATTTATTGTAGTCTACAAACTTAGTTACACATAAGCCAGGAGTGCTGGCCTGAAGTTCTGAGAAATATATTCCAGTATAAGTAACAGCACCCATTTACTGAAGTATGCAAACTTAGTTGTACAAAGGCCAGGAGTGCTGGCCCGAAGCTCTGAGAAATATATTCCAGTATAAGTAGCAACACTCATTTACTGTAGTCTACAAACTTAGTTAGACATAGGCTAAAAGTGCTGGCCTGAAGCTCTGAGAAATATATTCCAGGTACAAGTAATAGCACCCATTTATTGTAGTCTACAAACTTAGTTACACATAGGCCAGGAGTGCTGGCCTGACGCTCTGATAAATATATTCCAGGTTCAAGTAACAACACCCATTTACTATAGTCTGCAAACTTAGTTACACATAGGCTAGGAGTGCTGGCCTGACGCTCTGAGAAATATATTCCAGGTTCAAGTAACAACACCCATTTACTATAGTCTGCAAACTTAGTTACACATAGGCTAGGAGTGCTGGCCTGAAACTCTGAGAAATATATTCCAGGTTCAAGTAACAACACGCATTTACTGTAGTCTACAAACTTAGTTACAGATAGGCCAGGAGTGCTGGCCTGAAGCTCTGAGAAATATATCCCAAGTATTTTTTTTTTCTTCAGAAGTGGTACCTACAGCTCTAACCACATAGACTCTGTCAGACACCACATAATATACGGATTTATATTCAGATTTAGAAGTCTGTCAATAATGCCTGAATGGGAAATAGTATCAAAGGGCTTAGCCAGTTTTAGATATGCCATATGTACTGCATAACCACTATCTATTAATTTGATTACTTTTTCAAAGAAATTAATGAGGTTGTAGAGGCAGGACCTTCCTTTCACAAGGCAAAACTGATTAAGGTACAAGGTTAAGAGATTTTCAATGTCAGGATTAATTAAATCTGAGATAGTTTTACATATGAGCTTAGTCAGTCTAATGAGTCTATAGTTACCAGGGTCTATGGTTGAGACTCCTTGTGTTATTGCATTATTATGACTATTTTCCAGGTTTCAAGAAAGTACCCAGTAGAGAGACTTAGAATAAAGAGGTAAAGTAGGGGCTCGGAAAGGTTATTTTTGGCCCTGATAAGCAGGCGACCTGGTATGTTGTCAGGGCCCAAGGATGAAGTATTCTTAGTTTTTGAGAGGACTAGTAATTGAATGGGGTTGCTGGGATTATGGGACCTGTGTAATAGCCATAACTGTAGGGGGATTCAAATTTGTATCAAATATGTTTGCAAAGATGTTAGCTATCACCTTTGAGTCAGACAGTATATTATTATTGTAGTGAATGGAGTGCAAGACCTATCTGTAGCAGTACTTTCAATGATGTGTAGCAAATGATGCACACCCTAACCACTGTTACAGTCAGGTATGAGTCAAGAGACATTATTTCACTGTCAAGGGTCTCTTGATATATTCCCTACTATGCCCATATAAGTTTACTGTCTTCAGTGTGTAAACAACTTATTAAATGAAGGCAGTATTTAAAACTCGTTCCTAATTTCTTCCTTACTTGCTGTCTTGTAACAGCACTCGCTAAGTGCTTTATTGACTTTCAAAGCAGATAAAACACATCCTGTAACAGAAGCTAAATAAGTCCAAAATATACATGTCCACAGCTAGTGGGGCTTGACTTTATTGGCCATAATGTATCCATAAAGACTTTAAAAGTAAAAGGTCATAGACAATCAGTAGCCACTTAGCTGAAGTACTTGATGTTTCTAAGGGGTTACTTGCATATATTCCATGGGTCTCTATTACAGGAGGTTTAAGGTACCACATAGTGAAAACTCTAGTGTGGCTATTTTGTTCTTGTAGGTTTTATGAAATGGTTTGTCTGTGTGAGCTTTTTACTCTTTGGTTTGGATGCTAGTTGGGATATTTTGCAGGCATCTTAATGGATATTTGGATAATGGATAATGGAACTTGTTTAACTTGCTTACTTATGTAATCTCTGTAAATAGTCTGTTTGTAATATGTATTGCTGGTATTATGTAATGCTGTATCTACTTACCCTTGGAACTTTTCTCCCCGGGCCTCTGCTGAAAATGGACATGCATCCAGTCGGACTATCCCGGTTAACAAATGTAAAATAAATAAATAAAATAAAAAATCAACTGGGTTTAAAGACCCTTGTGTTTTTAAAGTATAGCCAAACAGTTTACTCATGACGTGTTGAAGAGGTCATAAGAAGTCTGCTTATGATGTGTTGACAAAGGCATAAGAAGGCTGAAACATGCATGTCCATAGCTAGTGGCGTTTGGCTTTATTGGCTTGAATGTAGATGCCCTTAAGGGGTCATTTGCATATATCCTATGGGCCTCTATTAAAGGAGGTTTAAGTTAAGGGTGGGAGGTTGGCATAATGGTTAAGGTGTTTACCTTGCAAACACAAGGTGAAGGGTTTGAGTCTCACATGGGGTAATGGCTAGGTTTAAAATGGCCCAACAAGGGCAATTAGCCTAGTACTAATTCATGGCAATTCATGGCTTCATGGTTTATCACACAGTACAACTCTAGCTTGGTTAAATAACAAACTGGTGGAATGATATGGGAAGTACAAAATATGTGTTATCACAAGAATAAGCTGAAGTATTAACCTTTAAGTAATAACTCGGAATGACAAAATTATGAGGAAGGTTTGCTATTCGCTGATTAGTGCTTACATTAAATAAAATAATAGAAAAGGTAAAGTTATGTCAATAGTTCATGAACCAATACAGTTTGATATGTTATGAAGTATAATGTTTAGTCTTTTTGAGGAATTGAGTTGCAAGGTATTAACATGTAAGTCGAATATAAGAACTGTTGCAAGATATTAATGTGTAAACCCAGTATAAAAACTGTAAATGAAAGCTACAGGCAGATTAAATTTGTAAGATGAAAGCTAGATATAGAGTAAGAGTGATAGTAGGGAGTTAAAGGTCATTCAAAAATTCTTATTCCTACTTTAGGGAGTATGGAGTGATTATGTTTATTTGGTGGGAATGAATAAGGTCGGAGACCTTTTCAAGATGTGAGAGCTTACTCTCAGTCTATACTGCACTACACTGGGAGTTGCTATTAAAAATATATTCACAATGTGTTTTATGTAATGCTAACAGGTTTTCAAGGGGCATAGGAATTATGGAGCAATCTGTTTTTGAGACTGAAAATTGAGATTTCCTTAAGAACCAGCATTCTATCTATCTATCTATCTATCTATCTATCTATCTATCTATCTATCTATCTATCTATCTCTATCCATATTATTTAAAGAGGTGTCCTTAAAATATAAAGCTATAATCTGAAGGTTACTGATTTTTTGAACATTTATTGCCAGTATTTATGGTGAAAATGAGCAATAAACAAATTAAATTACATAAGTTAAAAATGATGAAACAGACTAAACTAATGTTACAATATTTAGATACTGCACAGTTGGTAAGTCTGCTAAGAAATGGGTAGATATATTTTTCTTAGTAATCTTGTTTATTCCAGTTTATCAAATGACTCTGCTAGTTTTTGGTTCTCAAACAGTAATCCAGCTGTTTTGCCATGGCTTAATAATTACTTCATGACAAAATAATACAGTAAATGTGGACGTCCATAAATGATAGCAGTGCCTTTATAGAGTGATTAATCATCCTGGATTTTTTATCATTGCTGGAGATGCTGGAATTATCCATGCTGGTGCAAAAGTCTAAATGTTTGGGCCAAAAAATGCATGCAGAATTAGCAACCAGTCAAGAAGATTGGGCATAATTTCCCTCAATATAAAAAAATGTTGAGTAACTGGTCATGCAGTTGTCGAGCAAGTTCAACAGAAGAGCATATTACTGATTTCTATCTCTGGAATACTTTCTTGTTGAGGATAACAAAATACCTTGCTAATGAAAATGTGTGTCAGCATAAATATTAATATATGTTGCAGGGCAGCATGCTATATCCTAGTCTGGACAACATTTACTTTTAAAGAATCTTAATGTAATCATTTATTTCTATGATGTACAGGTGACATTACTGAAGTACTTTTGTGTGCATTTGTACAATACTAAAGCCCTTTATCCACCAATATTTCACCAAAAAAAATTGCCAACAACTGAAATAAAGTCGAAACCACAGCCCAGTCACTCATTTATTTATTTATTTATTTGTTTATTTATTTGTTTATTCATTGTGAGAGTGAAGAAGTGAAAGATGTGCCATCATCTGTCTTGGAGATTGTTTCCCTTAAAGATACTAACTCTTCCAACTGCTCATAATCATAGTGACCCAATGGGGTGACATGCAAGAGGAGCACAGGAGGGTCATGTGTCCCACTTCAACATTACCCCATTAGCCTCACTTACTGAAGGCAAACATAAAGTCTGCAAGCCACATACAGATCCTTACTAAGTACCCACAAAGCTAACAATTCATCAGGCAAAGCCTTATGTAACAACCACATCTCTAGAATATGGAACTTTCTCCCTCTAAATCTAAGACTAAATAATAATCTTTCTTCATTTAAAATGGAACCGAAAATCCACCTAACAAATCTGTGGCTATGTCCATGTAACACACCAGGATAATCACAACATCTAGTTTCTTTTACTTTCATTCTCTGACCTCATCACTTATCCTGGCCATAGGTAAGTCTTTTGGCATAATCAAGAGAGTTTCCTATGTATATAAATTGTACATAATAAAAATAATTTGCAAATAATTCTAGCAAATATTAATTATACCTATACTCACTTACTCTCCTCTTCTAAAATTAACTATACCTAATTTAATGTTTTCTAACACTCATCCTTACAGCAGAACTAGCATTATTTAGAAACTGGGTCCATCTTTATATTATCCTGTTTCCCTTCTATATTCTTGTGTTTTGCTTAACAGGTAAACATTACTAACAATGAGTGCAACAGATTTATGTATTTGTATGACTCTATTTCATATATTATTTTACGTTTATTTTTATAACTCAGTTTAAAGCATTATTGTAAATCTAGAGATTTTCTATCCAGACCTCCTCTGAAAAGGGGCTCAATGCCCAGATGGAGTTTCTTGGAAAAGAAATGTAAATAAATAAGTAAAAACAAAATTAATAACGCATTTTACATATCTCTATGTAATCGACAGCTAATAATACAAAAGAACATTGTAGTTGCCATCCATCCACTGTCTGTAATTTCATCATACACTGACTGACAGATTTACAAGCTCTGCTAGTGGCTGGGTATATTTCTACAACATTTACTTAGATTATGAAAACAAGGACTTCGTGTTGACTGCAGTACACTATTTTTGCCTTTGCTTTTTACATTGGTGAAATAGATCAGATTGTTATATGCATAATAAAGAGACATATGCATGTCATTCCCAACAAGAATGAGAACAGCGCTTTATGGAGACATGTTTTTTAATTTAGAGGATGATGCTAGTTTTAAGTAGAACAAACTAAAAAACAGTTTGCATGTGAATAATATTTAGATCAGCAATGTAGTAAAAAGATAATTATGGTGATAAACATACTTGAAGTTATAGGCTAATAGGGATTTACAAACTGTTTTCTTCTAGAAGCCTTGGCTAAATGAGTAAAAGAGATTCTAATTAGTATGAATAAATTTACCGTTGTTGTGATTTGGCCACTACATTTTTCATGTTATATATAGGTGTATCACTTTTTTATCTGACCTAAGGAGGAGCAAGTTATAGACGAAAGCTCTTTTCTATTTGACTATATTAACTTATTTTTGTACTTGTGTGATTGTTGGGAGTACTATTTTGTAATTATTCAAATTTTCCTGGTTTATATCGACATATTATTTTAGTTATGTTCTGTCCAATCTTTTACAATATTGTTAACACTTAAAATGCACATTAAATAGTAAATGGCTCAGTAACTCTAGTTTTCTTTTTCGTATTATTCCATTGTAAGGCAGATAAATATGGATCCAGGACAGTTTTAATTTTCATAATCCATATAATGTGATTATATATCCTAAAGCAGACAAGGTAATGTATTACCAAATTAAAAAATTCCATTATTGCATTTTTCTAATTTTCCTTATGTAAGATAGTTTAGAATTCATTCCAGCTGTAGCCAAAGCTTCTGCATAAAACTGATGGACTAAAGGGTTTAAATATTGGACAAACATACATGAAATTACCTCCATAATGTTACCTACACAACTGAAACACAAATGCAGAAATTATGTTTCTTCAAAAGTGTAAGTTCTCCAAATAAGGATGCAGAATGCTGTTCTAGCACATATACCAATATGTATATATATGTTGAAACATGTTCCTCGGCAAGTTATTTAGCTCTTATCCCTTGTATCCATAAGTGAGAGATGTAAACCTTAACCCCTATCTAGACCATAAAACTTTATCCAAACACTGGGACTGCAGGAACATCACAAATATTAACAGCATGCACTGGAATGTCCTATTCTCTCTCTATTAGCCCATATACACCTGAAGTTTTAGACAGAACCTGTTTAACCCTAAGTCTTCTAAAATATTGACATTATTCTTCTCACAGTGGGGCTTCCTGAAGAGGACATATTCATTGAAAAAGTGTAAAGTGATTACTTATTTTGGCATTTTTTCAAATGCCTATTCAATTTATCTTTCATCCTTTTAGTTGCTGTGCAGAATTAATATGCAGTTAACTGTTTTAAACATCTATATTTGAGTTGAGGTTATATAGACGTGCTGATGGGGATGTAACCGCTTGTTTCACTAGAACACAGCCTGACACTTACAGGTCTGCTGGACTACCTGTGTGTTTCATTGTGCTTTGTTACCCAAACAGAGAACAGATAGGTAAAACAAAATATCCAGAGAGCTAAGTATTTTTGTAGTCCCATACAATGGATTTTGATGTAAATTTTACCTGCAGAAATTGACCAGTGAATCTGTACAGTGAATAATGATACAGAAATTGACCAGTTTGGCAACAGCTCTGGTAGATTAAAATGAGATTATGAATAAAAATAGCTGAATATGCATATGCCTCACAAATGTTACTCCAATTAAAATGTTGTTGTTTTAATAGAAATGTGTAGTTAGCTTTAAAGAAAAGATGTTTATTTAGTAGATTTATTTTTGTGTAAATTGGTGTGACCTAGGTGATTGCTTCGAGAATAATGTGTGAGTTATGAGATTCTGATACAGCTTTGCCTAAACTGAAGTCCCTTTTGAAAAATCAAACTACTCCTTTAAGTTGCCATCTGAATATATTTACTTTTATATATTTGTTGTTAACTTTAAATTGCTTTTTATTGTTGTAATAATATTATGTCACACAGTGTAAACACAGAACTGTAATCCAAGCAGGTGACTTTGTTGACCATGTTGATACACTGCCTGTGTGTATGTTTTTCATGCAATGGCTCATGCAGTAAAAGGACACTAAGAACATAAAATGCAATAATATAGCAGCACTATTGTGGCCGAATTATATCTAGTGTTGAGTTGTGATTGAAATTACAGTAAAGATAGAAGTCATATGTGCACTGTGTTTACTTATTGAGTCAAGGCTTTTAAGATCTGCAGATGGAAATGGAGTCATACATCAACATTGATGTTAATCGGTTAAAGACTGGACTGAAGGGGAATGTCATTTTTAATGTCTGACACTAGCATTTAGTGTTCTTTATTGATGTTTAAGTACTGTGATTACTGTGGGTTACTAATTTTAGCAGAGTTTTGTTAGTCAATTTATTTCTAATGTCTGCAGTAACATATGCAATACAGAGTTACTGAGTTACACCTGACATAATGTATTGACTGAGTAGGTGTTTTAATTGTAAAAGTATTACTTTTGCCGTTATTACAGCATTGTGACAACATTTTTCTTAGTTTATGTTTGGTAGTTAGTTAATTGACAGAAGAATCATAGAATGTTGTGTGTTTCGGCTTTTCCCAGTTAGGGGTCGCCACAGTGGAACTCCGGTCCCTCTAATGATTGGCAGTAGGTTTTTATGTGCCGAGTTGCCAGCCCTGATGCACAACCTTCAATGAAAGTAGGCCCATTCACGCATGTCTCCACACAGAAATCACTCTAGCTCAGAATCGAACAGGACAACGTCTTACTGTGAGGCGACAACGATACCGCAGCATAACATCTTAAATAATGAGCAGCTCCCATTCCCCATAATGAGTCTGCAAATGAAAATCCAGAAGAAAAGGAGAAGAGAAAAGAAAAGATAAAGGTAGAAATTATTCTAATTATTCTGAAGAGAGCTGTCCTCTAAACTAAGAACCTAATGACTGAGTGAACCCATTTTGACTTAGAAGAACATTTGTTCAAGGTAATGACTACTGCTAGATTGTCCAGGCAAAAGAAAACTCTCCAATTTGGCAACCATTTTTTCCACACCAAGGTGGTGACCCATATTGTGAAAATCTCTAGAAATGTAATATCTTTTCTTCTGTCTTCAGGCCAAGGCTTGTACCATTGAACAAACTGCCTGCCTACAAAGTACCACCCATACTGATGCCAGCTGCTGTAGCTGTACGTCTCTGGTTGAAACCCAAGATGATTGCCAAAGAGAGTTTGTGTTAAACTTGCTTAAAATTGCATATGAGGTGAAGGTCTTCATTAGCTCTTCAAGTTAAGCGCATCTGATGATGTTTGGTTTGTTACTTTTCAACAAATTGGAGATGGAATGGACAAAAGTCGCACATGGCACATTGGCCCTGCAGGCAATTTTTAATAACCCATGGAACTGCATGGCTTCCCCAATCCGAACCTTATGTGCCCCCAAAAATATCATGATTGAGTATCTGAGTTGCTCCAATTTGTTCAATGGCAGCTTAAATGACTTTGTTGGAACATCAAGTAGTAATCCCAAGAACATCAATGACTGAACTGGCCCATCTGACTAGTCCTCCACTAAAGGCACCCCCAAATGGGAGCAGAGTTACATTAATATTGTCATTCCTTCAGCAGCCCTTCTCTCACCTTCATCTACTATCAAAAAAATCATTGAGGTAATGACTGATAGACTAATGTAGTGCTCTTTGTTGCCAGCTGATCTTAAGACTTCAAAGATAGAACAAGCTACCAAATACCCCATGGTAATTGCTGTGTTGAAGGAGAATTTGCCAAAAAACTGAAAACCTAACAGGGGCCAAGTCCCAAGTCTCCTGCCTGATGGGCAGGATACAAAATGCTGACTGGATATCTAATTTACACAGCCATGGGTCTGATTATGACCAGATGACATTGGCCTCTTGCTCCATTGGTCTGAGTATGATTGGATGACATTGGCCGCTTGCTCCATGGGTCTGAGTATGACAGGGGTAACATTGGCCACTTGCCAGATTGACTGTCAGCTATTCTACTGTCAACACATGGTACATGAGAATAGAAAAAGTTAAATGTATTTGTAAATTCATTAAAACTAACAACCTAATGACTGAGTGAATCCATTTTGACTTAGAAGAGCATTTGTTCAATGTAATTACTACTGCTAGATTGTCCAGGCAAAAGAAATCTCCTATTTGGCAACCATTTTTCCCACACCAAGGTGGTGACCCGGGTCTATCTTACTACGTCGACAAGTCAGAACGCCGACAGCGAGAACAAAACACCCCAGAACATCGACATGGGGAAAAGGCTGTGGTTAGTTTGTGGGTTAGGGGCGAGGTTGAGTTAACTGTGATAGTTTGTGGGTTGAGGCGGGTTAAGTGAGTAGTTAGGGGGCGGGTTAAGTGAGTTAGGGTTAGAGCGCAGTTGGTGAGTGTCTGTGTGTGTGGTGTTAGGGTTTTTGGGTTTGTGGTTAGGGTGTAGGTGAGTTTTGAGTTGTTGTTTTAGTGTTGGTTTGTGTTAGGTTTGGTGCTTTTTGTGTAGGTTGTTTTGTGTGTGAGGTTTTGTGTGTGTTTTTGTAAGTGTTTTGGTGTGTTGGTGTTGTGTGTGTGGGTTTGTGTTGTGTGTGTGTGTGTTTTTTGGGACGGGGGATTGTTTGTGGTTTGCTTGGTTTCGGATTATGTAGTAAGATAGATCCGGTGACCCATATTGTGAAAATCTCTAGAAATGTAATATATTTTCTTCTGTCTTCAGGCTTGCTCCAATGAATCAAAGTGCACCTTAGCCATTGACTGAATCACCTAAGGGATAAGAAAGATGATGAATCACTCAATATTTCCTTTCTTTTTGGGGACTAAGCTTATTAGAGAAGTTTTGCAAGTGGACCAGGATGTGTGTGCACAAAGAGGCTAATACCCCTGCCCATTAAAATTTCTGTTTGAATGAATCCAGAACCTTGACAGAAGGAATACTGGAAACAAATCTACAGTCCAATAGAAGTGAAGAAGCAATTTCAAAGCCCATTGAAACCCTTAAATGAGGAAAGAGAATGCATTAATGGTCGGGTACCATGAAAGCAATTGCACCAACCTATCCATTTTGATTAGTGGGTGGGAACAATTGAAAATGAGCCTGTCCTCTTACTTTATTAAATCTTTGGACATGAAAATATTTGAATACTTTTGAAGTGTTTATCCTATGACAAAGGTGTTCTGAGTGAGAGCTGCATTACCATTACTGAGGGTACCTGACTTTTACCAAGTCAGTGGCTTAGCCATGGCTTTCTTCTAATAGCTGCTAATGCTGGCATTAGGTCTCTGCTCCAGGTGCATCTGCTTCTATTATGCAGTGAATACCCTCTGTGTTGACTAAATTAAAGATATTAACAAAATCCCCCTTAAGGATTTTCTCTTTGATGTTTACTGGGACATGAACCATGGTATGCAAACCTGTAGATATAGTGCCTGCAGCTGAAATATTTGCCATGGGCAATAGAAACTGTGTGAGGTGAAGATCCTTCAAAACAGAGGCTGAGTCTACCATGTCCTGAAGATTTGTTAATGGTAGGGTTTGGAGTATATATTGCAGAAGTCCCATGATACTGATTCCTAGAAGGAGGGAGTGTAATATTAAGATTTCTTTCTAAGGTGATATCAAATATTCTAGCTCTGCCTTCAACAGGCATAGAATTGATAAACTCCTCCAGGTATTAGTCTATGGTTTGGCCCCTAACCCTAATGCCCAACCCTGTAAGCACCCTTACATCATTACCTTCAGGATCAGTTGGTCCTTCCACTCATTGGGTGGATTCAGTCACGGGACCTGGGATATCCCTCTTAGACCTTCTTCTGGGTTTCTTAACAGGAGTGTTTTTATGAATGAATTTCATCTTGTAACCACTTACCCCAAAAACTATACTCATCTTAATGACATATTTCTTTTTATACATCTTGAAATAGTTATGCTATACTCCTGATTACTGACACTGTATAACATTGTATTGCTACTTATTGCCTTGTAATATTCCAGTAAAATTGCTGTTTAATGCTAATTTATAATGAAAATTGTATAATATGTCGAAGATTTCTCCCCTTGCCCCTGCTGAAAAAGGGCTCTTCAGCTCAGTCGGACAATCACAATCAACAAATGTAAAATAAAAAACAAAATAAAATAAATCTTCAGTAGCTCGCAGGGTTCTTTTCCTCCATGTTGAACCTTGATCCACGATCTATGCCACTGCCACCTCTAAATCAAGAATTAGTTTTATGTTGACATCTAACACCTTTAAAGATGAAGGACCTGAATGGAAAAAATGACAAGTTAGCAACATTCAGCCCCTCAGACTGTGGTAATGAATGAGAAATTGTGAGGTATCACAGAAAAAATATTATTATTATTATTATTATTATTATTATTATTATTATTGTGTACCCTAAGTATTAATAAAATAGTAATGGGAAATGTTCAGCTAAATCAGAACAGCCCCAAATAGTTCAACTGTAATCTGGACAGCAGAAGGTGCCCATTACTACTAAATACTACAAACCCAGACCTTTTCATTACCAGACACTTCTAAGTACAAACCAAAACATCCTATTCCTTATCTCACTTACCTCTGCTTAGCCGGTAACATTCACCCTAATCCAGGACCAAATGTCTCTCCTACTAACCACACTAGCTCCCACAATAATTCCACCAATAAATACCTCAAATTCTTCACCATCAATGCCCAAAGCCTAAAAAATAAAGCAACCCACTTTCATGCCTGGCTCACTCACAACTCACCTGACATTGTAGCCCTTTCTGAAACCTGGCTAAAACCTCATATATGTGACTCTGAATTCCTTCCCCCTGGATTTCAATCACTTCAATCTGACCGCCTAAGTACTCGAGTTAGAGGTGTCACACTAGTCTACTCCATACAGCTGTCCTTTAGTTCATATCCTAATCCCATCCCTTCTTTCAATAATGCTGAACTTGTAGCAGGCCTTCTAAAAATTAACAATTATAAGAGCATCTGCTTTATTTCCCTCTATATTCCGCCAGGTAACAACACCAACACCCTGGAAGAAATCCTGTCCTGGGCCTCCTCAAATATTAAACTGGAAACTTACATATTGGGTGATATAAATATAGACTGGAACAAAATCAACAACCCTAACCCCACCATGTCAATCAATCTGTTTAACTACACTCAGCTTGCTAACACCATCACTAGACCCAACAAAACCAACCCCCCAGGCTCCATACTAGACTGGATCCTAGTATCTCATCCCAATAAAGTGATACAATCTGATGTCACACCAGACCCATTAGGAGGCCACCTCCCTGCTTTCACCCATCGAGCTTCCCTCACCCCCCCCCCACACTCCCACCAGTTTATCCACACTCGGAACCTCTCTAACTTTAACCCTACTACTTTCTCTGATTCATTCAGGAATACCAATTGGAACCCCCTGAAAACTCTTCCATTAGACTCAGCCATTGACTTTTCAATTGAACTTTCTTAAATGTCCTTAACTCCCTAGCTCCAGTAAGAACAAAAAGAGTAAAAACTAAGACCACCCCATGGCTTACCAAAGACACCAAAAAGATTTTGCTACAAAGAGATAAAACCTGGAAAACTTACCTCCAAATGAAACAACCAGACATCTTACTTAAATACAAACAACTAAGAAACCTTGCCAAAAAACAAGTTATCAAAGATGAAAAGTCCTACTACATAAAAATGCAAACAAATCATGCAACCCCCCCCCCCCATAATTTTTTGTAATTCTATCAACTGTCTCCTAAGGCCAGGTACTAAAAACAATTCCTGCCCCGACACCAGCAAATCTGACCTTGAAATTGCTTCACTATTCAACACCTTCTTCATCACTTCTATTTCTGAGCTAACCAAGACCTTTACCAACAATAACAACCCACAAACCCACCCCAAGCAAACATCCTCTCCCTCCCCCCCCCTACTTTCAAACTCAAACCCATCTCCACCTACCAAATAAAGAAACTACTCTCTAAACTAAAGCCTTGCTCTATTGCCCCCAACAACATTCCCTCCTCCTTCTTAAAAATAGCCTCCGATGGTATTGCTCTCCCTATTAGCATCCTGATCAATAGATCCCTACTTGAACCCTATGTACCCAAACTATGGCACTCTGCATATATTCCTCCACTTCATAAGGGTGGCAAAAACTGTAACATATCTAATTTCCACCCCATAGCCATCCTTTCCCCTCTCTCTAAACTCCTTCAAAAATGCATCCGCCTTCAGCTCTTGCCATTCCTTACCAAACACCAGCTACTCTCTACTACCCAACATGGCTTCCGCCCAGGTCATAGTACCAACACCGCCCTTCTCTCCTTCTTACATACTGTCAGTTTAGCCCGTGACTCCAGTAATTTAGTATCCTCAGTTCTGCTGGACTTATCTAAAGCTTTTGATACCATCTCCCACACCCACCTTCTTAATCATCTGTCTAATCTCAATCTCTCCCACAAAATTCTCTCCTGCTTCTCCAGTTATCGTTCTGACAGGTCTCAGGCTGTCATATGGGGCCAGGGCACCTCCACCTTCCATTCTACCCCCACTGGAGTACCCCAAGGATCCATACTTGGCCCAGTTCTCTTCAACATCTTTATTAACGACTTTTACAAGGCCATACCCAATACTAAAATTGTTCAATATGCTGATGATTCTACTTTGATCTGCTGTGCCTCCAACTTAACAGATCTCCAACTTCTGACAAAAAACAGCCTTCTCAACTACCGAAATCTGGATGCTCCAAAATCACCTCTCATTAAATGCTAACAAAACTAAAACCCTTCTATTCCCTCCGTCTAAGTCCTCTCCTATTGATAAAAACTCATTCCAAATGACCAGCCATAACAACTCCATTCTAGAGGTCATTCCCTCTGCCAAACTTCCTGATGTAACCATTGATGAACACCTAAAATTTAATACTCACTTCCAGCTAAACATAAAGAAAACCCACATAAACCTTGGCCTACTTTATAGAAAGAACCACTTCCTATCTCCTGCTACCAGACTAACTCTTGCCACTACTTATCTCCTTCCCTCTCTACTGTATGGCATCCCATCTGCTTACTAATTTATCCTCCTCCCTATCCTCCAAACTAGAAGTATGTTACAATAAAATCTCCAGATTTGCTACCAAAGCCAAATCTTTCTCTCATCACTGTTCCTCCCTTCACTCATTAAACTGGCTTGAACTCCATAACCAACATGACTTTCTCCAAATCATGACTGCCTATAGACTACTATTCCAACCTACCAAGTGCCCTGCACTTTCCAGTATCCTCCAACCATATACTCCCCATAGAACACTTAGATCTACCCACCAAAACCTAATCACCATCCACAAACCCAAGCGCCCAGCTGGTCAACTTTTGCTTTCCTTCACCTTAGCCAAAAAATGGAATACTCTTCCCTCCACTCTTAGGACCTGCAATAACCTTGAAAACTTTAAAACTCTTCTTCATTCTCACCTTTACTCAAACAGGAAATGCAACTGTACTCTTCACCCTCTACCTCTCAAGGTCTCCTCCACTTTTACTCCTGGCTAACCTCTCACCTAGCTAACCTTGCTCATTTGTATTATGTATGAATAACTATACTGTAAAATCTAGCCTTGAGACCATTTGCCTGAATTTTACACCTTAACTGAATTGTAATTGTTTGTTTATTTATGAATGCTACCTGTTTATTTGTCAGTAATGCAAAGTTTCGTAGAAATTATTCATGTAGCTATGTATTGTTGGAGCTTTTCTCCCCGGGCCTCCACTGAAAATGGGCTCCCCGAGCCCAGTGGACCTCCCCGGTCATCAAACTGGAATAAATAAATAAATTCACAAAAGTTCTTCCGACCATCTGATTAGCCTACTATCTCAACAACTCTGGGGGCTTTGCTGTTGCTGCATTCCAGAATGCACCATACTCAAATTTTAGCCTATACTTGATTTCTGAGCATACCCTCCTGGTTAAATGCATGATTAACAAAAAAAATTACACTAGGTGGCAAGTACACTGTGCCCCCCATTTTTCATCTACTTAATGAACCACTAGAAATCCAAATGCCATCCATGTCAAACAACTCCACCTTATTAGCTTTAGGGAGTGCCAATAAACACCCCAGTAAATCATCACCTGATGAGAAGGCAAGGGTTCTTAATTAGCTGCGCAAACAAAACTGACCAATGACCCTATGAGATGTAAGTACTCACCTTCACTCAAGCACCTTCGCCCTTTGCATAAGATATAAAAATTACCCAAATAGACCAGCCCCATCCACATCTCCAAATACATTCATCTCCATTACACACACTGCACCATCTTCATACACATAAACAACAGCTGAAGCAACCATTCCTGATAGAAAAAATGTTAGCTATTGCCCAACTTGTGTACATAGTAAATGCCAAGCCATGGTCCTGTCATAAATCAGGACTCCACAATTAATACATTTCATCTCTAATCACAAACATTGCTGAAGCCAGAATCACAGAACCTGCATGAAGTGGAAATTGAAATACTAAAACCTCATTACAAGCAGTTTCATTACTCCACTCCACAACAAGTAGAAGAGATAGCTTGATTCAAATATCGCCCCCCTCTTGGGCATATTAACACACACCACACCACTCAGATTTCTACCACATGAAATCTGGACAAAACAAAATATAACGGGGAGACAAAGGCCCAAAACAGGGTCAAATTTAAAATATTACTTTTATAAACTTATAAGTCTGAAATTCAAATATATGTTATTATTTAGTGACGTCAGTTCTCCCTGATTTGCCAGAAAACCACAAATGTTATGATGAACAGCCAAAAATACGGTGCAAAAATTGGGGCATTCTATGAAAAAATGGACAGTTGAAATCTTTGACTCTCACCCAGGTTCTTGTCAGAGCTGAAACTTACCTGAACAGTCACTGACAGCTGTCTCCATCCTGGCACATTGAGTCAACTTGATCCAAAAATTGCTGCTGAATGTGTGGCTCTCATCCCCGCACTTAGTTGTTCAGCCCTTTATCTTGCTCAGCTTGAGGACAGCGCAGCTGAAATTAATGGGTAAAGGCAGAGAAAGGAGCCATTCAGACAGACAAAAATATATAAATGAAATGTGTGGTTGTATGATAAAATAATGCTTCCTTAGTAGATCACAATATAACCATATTTGTTGGTAAACAAACGTCATTGCAGTAGTTGTATTATCCTTTATGGGAAAAAGAAAGGTCCAACTACATTTGGAAATCCAGTATTACAGAATCTAGTTTTCAGGATATAAACTTCTTTCAGTCATTATTACAATTCAATGACTTACTTGGTATATCTGAAAAAGATCTGGTGTTAGGATCAAAGGAAGAAGAGCAGAAGCTAAGGACACTGCATTTAGAAAAGATAGTGAAGACAGATAGTGCCATAAGAAAATTGTCTTTGAACATGTGCGCATGATGCAAATATCTGATTTTGGTACAAATAGTAGAACAAATACTATAGAAGAGAATTTAGGTGATACACAAAGAATATTTAAAACTTCTGAAGATTTTGAGAGAATAAAATGATTTAAAAATGATGCAGCAATTGCAAAAACGGTAACATATCTCAGAAGATATTTCAATAAAGTCCAAAGGATGGAGAAAAGGACATGTAAATTGCAAGAAAAATATACATCTACTGTGAGACTGACAAGAATGAAGCTGAAGAAGCAAAACAGAAAGAAACAAGCAACCACAGAAGGAAAAATAATTGAAATTTAAACAAAGGAAAGGTAATGGGGCCATGATAAACTGAAAAAAAGAATGAAGATATAGGTTATATGATATATTGAATATTCAAGAAAATGGGTAGGTGATGAAGTAGGGTTTTTTATTCAAGATGTATAAATTCAAGTTTAAGCTTTAAAACATAATGTACATGGAATGGTAAAAGACTGACTGAGGACTTTCACAAAGATCAGAAGAACTTAAACTTTATTTAGTGAAGTCAACCTTGAATATGGTGATGGTTGTGGTAGTGGTGGTGGTGGTGGTGGATATTAGGCAATGTGAAAGCAAAGTTGCCTTGTAGCAATTTTGAGAAGGGGTGTTAAACAGCAGAGTGATTATCTACCAAAAAATTGTGCAAAAAAAACAATTTTTTGAAGAAGTTATGGAAAAAGAAGATTAAGAAAGAAGGTTTACTTCACAATAGATAGTACAAGAAAGACTGATGGATGGATGAAAATAAAATTTTAATTATAATGGCAAGTGAAATAATATTCAGCAATATCAGACTTTTATAAAAATATTAAAACATAAGAAGGAAAAGAATGGTGCTATAGATATATACAACCATACAAAATAATGGTATGATAATGAAAAAGTGTGGTATAAAATTAGGTACAATCTTGGATTAAGAATAAGGATATTAGAGAGTTATAATGGAATGAGGAAATTTAGAGCAGGAGGTATGAGATGTTTAAAATGAAACTAATGCATGCTGAAATGGGAATGTCTAGAATATTAACAGCAACTAGAAATAATAACTTATGATGATATTACCTGAGCCTAATTATAAATGTAATTCCCCAGATAAATGGAACTGGATGTTTAATTGAAGCAAGATCAATATTGTCAAAATATGTTATTTTATTGATATTTGTTTACTAATGTACTACACTGATCAGAACTGGCCAGGTATAGGCTGGGTAAAAAATCCAAGTTTATAAAACAAAAGTAGTAAAACAAGATAAGTAGACATAAGTACACTTTTACATTGCCATGTGAACAAGTAAAGACAATGAAATAATAACTTCATTATTTGCAATTAAACTGAGTTTGGGCACAATATATTTTGCCTAAGCCCCTGAATGAAAAGTGTTGGTGGGCAATTGTTGCTTGCCACAGGAGACATTTTAAACACAAACTCCTGAGGCTTCATCACTTCTTCAAAGCGGATTGGCTTTTGTGTCTCTCCATCCCTTCCCACCAATGAAAGGGCAGTCACAAGGTGGCCTTCTCCCCCTTTAATTCTTCCCCTGCTTTGATGGGCCAGTGGGAGATTACTTTGAAAGGCTGAGTGAGCAGACTCCCATGCAGCATAGTATTGCTGCTCTGCTGTGCCACTGTTGTGATAGTTATAACAGCTTGACAGTGGGTGGGTGATAGGGCATGCTACCTGGATCTAAGGGGATGGTAGGGCATGCTATCTGGATCTAAGGGGATGGTAGGGCATGGTACCTGGATCTAAGGGGGTGGTAGGACATGCTACCTGGATCTAAGCAAATGGTAGGGCATGCTACCTGGCTCTAAGGGGGTAGTAGGGCATGCTATCTGGATCTAAGGGGGTGGTAGGGCATGCTACCTGGATCTAAGGGGTGGTAGGACATGCTACCTGGCTCTAAGGGGGTAGTAGGGCATGCTACCTGGATCTAAGGGTGTGGTAGGGCATGCTACCTTGGTCTATGAGTATGGTAGGGCATGCTACCTGGATCTAAGTGGGTGGTAGGTCATGCTGCCTGGATCTAAGGGAGTAGAAGGGCATGCTACATGGATCTAAGGAGGTGGTAAGGCATGCTACCTAGATCTAAGTGAATAGTAGGGCATGCTAGCTAGCTCTAAGTGGTAGCAGGCTATGCTATCTGGATCTAAGGGGATGGTAGGACATGCTACCTGGATTTAAGGGGATGGTAGGGCATGCTACCTGCATCTAAGTGATTGGTAGGACATGCTACCTGGCTGTAAGTAGGTAGTAGGGCATGCTACCTGGATCTAAGGGTATGGTAAGGAATGCTACCTGGACCTATGGGGATGGTAGGACATGCTAGCTGGCTCTAAGGGGGCATTAGGGCATGCTACCTGGATCTAAGGGGATGGTAGGGCATGCTACCTGGATCTAAGGGAATGGTAGGGCATGCTACCTGCATCTAAGTGGGTGGTAGGGCATGCTACCTGGCTTTAAGGTGGTAGTAGGGCATGCTACCTGGATGTAAGACCGTGGTAGGGCATGCTACCTGGATTTCAGATTCAGTATGCTATTGGAGTAGAAATGTTGATTGATGATCTTGAATGTTGCTCAGCATGCATGAAATGCTACAACTTACAATACTTTATTAATAAAGGTTGGTTACACAAGCTTCCCTTGTGTTGTGCATCTTGTGAGAATAAGCTTAAGCACAATAAACAGCTGCAGTTGAAAATGTTCAAAGACTTTTATGAGTACAGTGTTTATACCACTCATATTACAATACAAAAATAATTGAAATGGCAAGATAATGGAGGGAGGGAAGGAGAGTTAGGAAGTAGTGCTTAGTTAATGTAAGATAGTATACTTAAAACGACACACCACACGAAAACCAAATAACTGACAAGTCAGAAAATGACTGAATAGACAAACCACAAGAGTCTAAGTGTAAATTAATGCATTTCGTTCAAATTTAATCCACCTTGAACTTCATCAGAATATCAAACAACATCTGAAAGCTGTTTAAAAACGGTCTCAAAACAACCATGTAACTCTTTCATCCAATAGATAAATATATTTCAGCTCTCTTAATTAATTCCAGTGTTTAAAAAAATACTTATTATTGTCCAAACGAAAATAAAACTCATTTCAACAATAACAACAAACAATGATAACTAAAATAACTATAGTAATAACCATAATAACAACAGTGACACTTAGTCGCTGTCAAGGTCTTTGCGCTTGTAAAAAACATTTGATGTTAATCAAATCATTTAAACCAGGGGACTCATCAGCTTTGAGCAAAATCTGCCACAAAGCTTCTTTACACTCTAATTTAATTTTGAAATTTCCAGAGAACTGTTCAACATTTACCTTTTCTAAAACAGAAAATCTAAACTTCTTAAAGTCTACACAAGATGCTGCATGCCTTGCTAAAGCGTTAGAAGTATCACATTTCTTAATGGCTGAAATATGTTCGTAAATACGTTTATTAAGGGTCCTGATAGTTTTTCCTACATAAAAATGTTCACGTGTCACATATCCCGATGTACACCACATTTTGTGTCTTACAAGTATAGTAACCCTTGCAGCTAATAGTCTTGTGTAGATGTTTCAGAAAAATGATGTTACTCCCAGAAATATATTTCCAGTCAACGGTTCGGTTGCACTGGGTTCTAGTAAGCCAGTGGAGCAAGTGAATTATATGTCGGACAAGGTGGTTGAAAACATTTTCTGAAATTCGGTAAATCCTTTTAAACATGACGAAGAACTTGTTAATTCTGAAAATGTAAGTAACAAGACTTGTCCGCCACTTGCTGACTCTGTTTTAACTTGTAAAAAGAACATTTTCCAGCTTGAAAAATTTTGTTTGAAGTAATATTTTATTTGGAAGAATGTGTTCGATTGAAGTGTGTACCGTTAGGTCTCAGATGGTATAAATTTCCGAACTGTGCGGTGGAAGGAGATTGCTTGTATCAACAGTTAGTCGAGATTTTCAACAACGCTGGTTTAGCTTTTATGAATGTGTTAATTGAACATTATAGAGCTGAACTATCCGTGTTAAAAGAACAAGTTGAACGTTTGGACAAAAACATTCATATTTTTTTCTACTCTCTACTTTGGCATTAATGCCAAATTAGACAGGCACCGAGCATCCATTATTGACAGAAAACATAAAAAGATGAAGAGAGACATTTTTGCTTACAGCAACAATTCTGCATATCCCTTAAAAAATAAAAAGGGTAATGTTAGAAAGGTTGTGTCCTCGTCTTCATCTGATTCTGTTGAACAGTACAACAATGACAATCCAATTATTATTGACAATGATTTAAATATTACTTCCAGTGTTTCTAATAACAATGATAATTTGCAAAGTAAGTCAAGTGAGACAGGCAAAGTTAAAACATCATTTGCACAAGTTGTTTCTGCTTCTAATGTCTCTACTTGTACCAATTCTGTAAATAAACAAGGTCCTTTTTTGACCGACAAAGTCGGAAATGTAAAAACGCCAAGGTTGTCCGGGAGGGTACAAACAAGAAATAAGGGGAAAGGCAAGAATCGGAAAAAGAATTAAATATCACCATTTTGAATTTAACTGGTGATGTATTACCTTCTCAGTTACATTCCGTTCTTGGCAAGGGTTTCTCGTTTGTCCCTTCAAATAAAGTTAACATCAGTCGACTTATAGTTGATTTGAAGTTATACCTTCGTAAGTTGAATCTTACATTCATTTTTGACGGTATTACTAAGGTTGTTAACCATACAGACAATTTTATGAAGAGAAGTATTTACAACCCTTTATTGAATTCAACTCTAGCAGTATTTGGTAAGCTTTGTGAACATGACTTTAGGAAGTTAGATAGACAGACACTGCACTTCAATTCTAATTTGACTGAGTCTGAGTTAACAGCTTTAGATTATGTGATCAAACAAAAGGAGTGGCGTGTCATGAAGGCTGATAAGGGGGGTGCAATTGTCATTATGAAATATATAGATTACAGTAATAGTATGAAAGCTATATTAAATGATCCCACTAGTTATAAGTTGGTTACAAAAGAATTTATTACTAGAAGTTTTCAGCAGGTGGACATTTCCTTATTTGATTTATTCACGCAAGGTGAAATTGATAGAGAAAGTTATGAGTTTTTGGTTGTTGAATTTCCAAAATTGGCTACAATTTTTGGAATACCTAAACTGCACAAAGGAGGAGATAATATAACATTTCAGCCTATAGTTGCAGCAGGTTTTTCTAAAACTGAATGTATATCAATTTTGTTGGACAAACATTTAAACCCTATTGTTCAAAATATTAGATCTTTTTTAAGAGATTCATGGCATTTGTTAGAACTGTTAAGTCAGTTACAATTGGATGGCAATAAACCTTGATGTGATGGCCTTGTACACAAGTATTGACCAGTCCTTTGGTGTTGAATATTTGAGGGAATTTTTAAGCAATCAAACTGACATCAGTAATAATTTGACGAACACTATTTGTGCTTTGATGAATATTGTTTTGGAAAATAATTTTTTTACGTTTGAAAATTCCTATTTTCAACAAATTTCTGGAATAGCAATGGGATCTAGGGTTGCTCAAGTTTGAAATTAAATTTTTATATTAAATATTATGTTCTACAAAATACATAGATGATTTGATTTTTTTGTGGAAAGGTGACTTGGAGTCATTTACGGAACTTGTGGATTATTTTAATGGTTCTAGTTTCTCATCTAAGTCTCAGTAATGATGGATTTAATTTTGTAAGTGATATTTTTAGGAAGTCCACCTTTGTGAATCAATATTTACATTACGAAAGTTTATATCCTGAATTTATGAAGCGTGGAGTAGTCAAAGGACAATTTATTAGGTTGAGTAGATTAACTAGTAGGGATGAACATTTTTTAACTGAGGCTTCGATATTAAATCAAGGGTTATAGTACCAACATGTTAGAAGATATATTTAAGGAGGTGTTGATTTTAAGGAAAGACCTATTTTGTCTCAGACAGTTGTTTGTACTAGTGCTGTAGTTACTTATGGTTCTAATTTAGTTGACTATAAATTAGCCTTTCCTATACCCATTGTGAATGAAATGTCAAGTATTAAAAACATCATTAAGAACAATTGGAAAGTCATTTTGGGCAACAACGACTTATGTTCGATTGTTGGCAAACGTCCATTATTCACCTTAGTTATGAAGGTTCCAACTATGGTACATTTCCATGTAACCATTGTAGACAATGCAGATATATTTCTGGGAGTAACATCATTTTTTTGAAACATCTACATGTGAAAATATTTATGTAGGAAAAACTATCAGGACCCTTAATAAACATATTTCAGCCATTAAGAAATGTGATACTTTAGGAAGGCATGCAGCATCTTGTGTAGACTTTAAGAAGTTTAGATTTTCTGTTTTAGAAAAGGTAAATGATGAACAGTTCTCTGGAAATTTCAAAATTAAATTAGAGTGTAAAGAAGCTTTGTGGCAGATTTTGCTCAAAGCTGATGAGTCCCCTGGTTTAAATGATGTGATTAACATCAAATGCTTGACAGTGACTAAGTGTCACTGTTGTTATTATGGTTATTACTATAGTTATTTTAGTTATCATTGTTTGTTGTTATTGTTGAAATTAGTTTTATTTTCGTTTGGACAATAATAAGTATTTTTTAAACACTGGAATTAATTAAGAGAGATGAAATATATTTATCTATTGGATGACAGAGTCACATGGTTGTTTTGAGACCGTTTTTAAACAACTTTCAGATGTTGTTTGATATTCTGATGAAGTTCAAGGTGGATTAAATTTGAACGACTCTTGTGGTTTGTCTATTCGGTCATTTTCTGACTTGTCAGTTATTAAGATAGTATACTGCATAGGAAAACTAACAAAAAAGAAAGCAGTAGATCCTGACAAAATAAGTGATGATGGTTATCTGTATAGTCTCAATGAACAGGGAAAAGTATTAGCTAGGCAATTTCAGTACAATCTAAAGGAAAAGAAATTACAATATTCATGGTCAGAGGGATTATTGGATTGTTGACGCAATCTATATAAAACATTAACATTATATAAATTCAAAAATCTATCAACCCTTATCACTGGTAGAAACGTCTCTGCAGATATTTTCGATAATTTTCTGCAGGACTTAAAACATCGGTTAGAGTACAAGAATATTAATTTTTTTATTTGTTTATGTTGCAAATAGGTCAGTTTCAGATGTCTGTCTGCTATTAAAATGCATGGGCAAAAAATATATTGAGGTCAGAAAACAGGTAATGTAGCTGTTATTTGCAACTTTGGATTTAGAATCTACATTCAGTTATGTAAAGAGATCAAAATTATAAACAATGCCCTGGGATTCATTAATGTCTACACTAAGTGTAAACGTTGCATACACTGTTCTGAGTGAACAGACAACATAAGCATAACTCACACCTTCTTCCTTCTAATTTTCATTTTTCTACTAATTTTCTTGCAGCCTTAAGTACTGAGAGGAATTAATAAAGGTCACCACAAAGTGAGACTACATGTACACTTAGTGTAATCTTTCTGAATGCTAGAAAGCACAAAATATGGTAGGAAAGTTCTTGAATACAGATTGTGTACTCATAGTGCACACAGTGCAGCCATTCATCATGAATCCAGCTTAATGATATTTAATACAGGATTTTCCTCATGTTTGATATATATAATGGTTTCACTATGCAACTTAACTTGGGCACAGGTGATGAATTCCAGAAAAGGATAGTTAACCACAAAATTTGAGACAAACAAGGGATCTATGCAAGGATCTGCATTAGTCACTTGGTTGTTTTGACCTATAGTGCTAACTTGTTTGCATGTCTGTGAGTAGTAGAGAGGCATCAAGTTTAAAAAGGTCTGATATCCAGTGAATCACTATATGAAACTATGGATTTAATGGTAACAAAATATGCCAAGTTGTGTAAACAGATATATTGCCTATGTGACTATTAGTTGACCCACAATCTACCATTAAGTGTAAGTAAACTGAGGCCTATGATTTATAAACTGACAAAGCAAAATACATTTTGCTAAAGTTAAGAGAGGGTGTCAGTGATGCATAAAGACCTGTAACTTATTTGAGAATCATTTTTCATCCATCTGATATTGATAGCAACATCCAGTATATTTGCAAGAAAAATGATAGGAATTTCAATGAATTACATTCTACAAATTTAGCATTAAGAAGTAAGGTGATCAGGCCCTTTTTAGAGTCAATAAGATCCAAGATGTATCCAACAGTAATGCTTGGTACAGCTCTGTGGTGCAATGGTGGACAAATTTCATGACTGAAACAAACTTAGGATTTTTAATGAGGGGCAATTGATATGCAGTCAGATGTTAAATAGTTGGATTAAAATAGTGAGATTAAATAAAGGAGAGTTTATAGTTCAAGCAAAGAAAAATGTTTTGTGTTTATGAATGAATTAGGAAATTTGGATATCATAAATGGGTGCAGAAGGTTCTAAGAAAGTATGGACTGATAGTAGGATACTTATCTAAAGAGAAACATTTTATAAAGTATAACATATGTTCCACACTTAAGTAAATTAGAAGTCTCTTTTGGGCAAAAAATCAAGGTATTCAACATTTATTTTTTTTCTAAATTATATGCAGAGATGTTGAGTCTAAACATCAATACAGGATATTTGTTTGTTCTAAAAAACTGATTTAAAGAGGTATATATACAACATTCAAACCTGAATTTAAAATGGGAACTTAAGGAGAAGTAATACTTGCTCATGTAGGATGAATGAGGACAAAATAACACATAAAATGATAAAATGTCCTGCATATTACCATCTGGATCATTATTTGATAATTTTTGGCCATGCTATAAGGGAAGAACAGATATAAGCCGTACAAGAATTAAATAGCTTGTTGTTTCAGTGCAATAAGAATCTAAGCCTCAGCTGCTTGTATATACAAATCATGATACACAAAGTACCAGAAAAAGGCTATGGAAACTATGGGAAGATCATATAAGGCCAAGTTATTTACATAAGCAAGTAAAATAAATCTAAGGGGAGACGTGCAGTAGATTGAATTAGACTGTTGATGTGACTGGAATAAGTTATATCACTGGAAAGAAAAACTGTGAGATATCTTTTTTCTTTAATAAAAATGATTTGAGGAATTTTGATATACTGTAATAACAAATGTTGAAAAAATGACTAATAAGCTGCATTGAAACTAAAACTAAATCAAATTCAGTACTCTGTGTAAAGGTAACCCTTTTGACACAGGTTTATGACAATACTTTCTTTTACAGTCCTGGCAAAAATTATTTTTTTGATTTAAGTATATGTGGAGCTGCAAGTCAAGTCAGGCATTTTATTATTGAACAATGTGTTCTTTTCAGCAGAACTAAACCAAATGCCATACCTAAGTTCCATTATAGGCTGCTATGGAGAATTCTGGGAGTAGTGATAAAAATGTGTTAACTGTGTACAGCTTGTCTTTCCATCCTTGGAACATTTATGAATAGATCACCTCTATACATACCATATAGAACAGGACACTTTCTAGAAAACACATTTGTTTTTAGAGAAAATCTAATTCTATTAGACAAAACTAGGTATGATATCAGGAGCATTGATTTTGAAAGCCTTCTATAGCTGAATAATTCTTCCCATCTTCTATCATTTTATACAACTATAACTGATTAGTGATATATATAATGTCATTATTCACAGTGTTTCATAATAACATGCAATTGAATTTATTGATTTATTGCATAACCTTTGCATTTTTCCTTCCTATCCAATTTCTTAAATTGTGCTGTTATAGGTTCATAGGTGCAAGATATCTGCCCGAAAGCATTTATAAGCCTAGCCAGAATGTGTTGGTTTTCGTCACCCCCTTAGATTAGTTCCCTGTGCCTCTGTCCAGCAGAGCCACTGAAGTGATCCCCGGTGTATACTTTCTGTTTCCCATCCACTCGTCAAGGTTTCTTTTGAAGAGTGTTAGTGAGGAGCTTTGCCTTATGTAGATTGGAATCTTGTTCCAAAGCATGGGAAGTCTCTGGGACAGGAATCTATCCTTCCAGCAAGTCCTGTTTATTGTTGTGGTGAGGTTTAGATCCCTAAAGCATGTGGCTTGAGGGGATAAGGTTTTCTTTAGGTGGAACATGTCCATCAATTTTGGGTTGGACATGGCCTTGTATGTCAGGCAGAGATCACCTCTGAGTAGGGGGTATGCAACCGAGTACAGCTGGAGTTTCTTCAGTCAAGTTGCATACGGCATCTGTTTGAGGCCAATGATCCTCTTGATGAGGTACCTCTGTGATCTTTCCAGCTATTGCAGGTGTCTTGTAAGGTACATCTCAAATGGGGCATTGTACTCTATGATGGGTCTGATAAGTGATGAGTAGAGGAGCACAATGACCTCTTTTGATCTGGATGCAAACCCTTTTGTGATTATGTGGGCTACATAGAAGGATTTTCTAGCCACTTTGGCAGTGTGATTACCAAAGAGAAATTACTATCTACTTGGGCCCCCAGATCCCTTATTAAGTTTTCCGTATTTAGGGGACTACCACATATGTGGTAGTTTGTGGGTACTTTGTTTTTTCCAAAGGGGATGACTATGCATTTTTTGGCATTTAGCCTGAGGCTATGATCCTGACACCAGGCATCTGTCTCAGTGAGACCCTTTTAGAGGATGTCTGTGTCAGCCGGAGAGTCAATTATAGCCCCTAATTTGCAGTCGTCTGCGAACTTGGCCAGCCACAGTCTTCCTGTACTTGCCTGTACCTCTGAGAAGTATATGCCAAACAGGAGGGGTCCTAGGACTAAGCCTTGGGGAACATCACTTGTAACCGGTTTAGAGTCAGTCCTAGCTCCTGCAACACTCACCATGTGGGTTCTGTCCTTGAGCAAGTTGGCAACCCATCTTGTGACATAGGGGTTTATGTTCAGGCTGGTGAGCTTGTCTATAATACCAGAATGGGGAATGGTGTCAAAGGTCTTTGCAAGGTCTAGGTAGGCTGTGTGTACCACCTTTCCCTTGTCTATAGCCTTGGTAACTTATTTACATATTTAACATGTTACTTTTTAAGTTTATATTTAGTAAAGGTAAAAATTACAATTTGTATTAGAAAACAAGTTAAGAAGAAATAGAAAGTACTATATCTGGCTAAAGATGCTAGAGAGGAAGATGGGCATCCTCTGTATCCAGGAGAAAAGATAGAAGGGTAGTCCAGCAAAGCCATTTGGCTTGGGAAACTGAGCCTATTACTCAGGGAGAGGACAGAATAGAAATAGTGTAAAAATTGTGATGAAGAAGAGGTTTTGGAGATAGAAGTCTCAAGACAATCAAACTCCAGTGTAAGGATAGGGCAGCATTCACAATCTCAGCCTAAGCACCACATCAGGGTGGTGATAGCAAGGAAAAGAGTGCATTAAGGCAACAATTTCAAGACATACTAAATAAAGCAGGACAACATTATTTGGTGGTAATAACATGGGACCTGAGTGCTCTTATAAAAATAAACAGAACAGGTTATAAGGACTGCCTGGGTGCAAATGGATGAGTTAACATAAATAAAAGCATGAGATGCAAATCTAGACTTCTTTCTGGAAAATGGCTTGGTTTAACACATTTCAGCAACAGAGACAGTCACAAGATCACATATGAAAGTGGCCAACATGCAACTCAGGTAGACATTTTCCTAGTTGGGGAAGGGCACTGGGGTAGAATCAATGATAGCTAAATTATCCTCGGTGAACAATCAGCCCACAGCATAAACCACTGATGGCTACAATCATCCACAAACAGTAGTTTGTTGAATTTTTATTTGCTTTTATTTTTAGTGGGCAAGTGCACTTTAAACCTAGGTAATGTTTAAGTCAGGTGACTACTAAATGGGTTAGTTAAACCTGTGACATCTTGTAAAAACAGTTCTGATGGAGTCTTGATTTTTTAGACAAAAGCACCTAACTTTAATAAAGTTTTTTTTTTTTATTTCTCTACCTTGTGGAATTCTTAAGAGTAGGGTTGTATAGTTTGTGGCACTGGTGCATTTTATTTTGGTTCTATGTCTCTGAATCTTTCCATTATAGCAACAGACAGCCATAGCAGACAGGACTATGTTTTCCTACATAAGAAGTTGTGTACTGTGTGTGATGGCATACCTCGAGTAACTCTGGCTGTGTCTTCCAGGACTTACATGGTACTTGAGTGCCTTTACAGGCCTCAGCTTCTGCATTTATTGCCAGCATCGTTCATGATGTCTGACCTGCATCTGCATAGTATTTTATGCTGTACAACTGTTTTTGATGAGTGACTTCTTGTGTACGAGTATGCTTATTACATATGTAGCTTTTTAGTGGCACATTTGTGGTATCTGGTATGCTGCCACTGTTTGTACACAGCATTCACCATTATATGGTACTAATCTGTATTTGTTCCATTATCCATATTCCATGTTGCACACATTCTTTTACTATACACATTTGTAACTATTTGTTGATTCTTGCAGCTGTTGATTTCTTATTTTTTACTTGCTGTGACTGTGTAACACATTTCTTCCATTTTAGATCACTTTCCTCGTTGATTTGGTATATTAGGGTGTTGAATAATTAATTATGTATGATGCTACACTTTACTGTCTTTCCTGACTTTACATCTGCATCCATATTGATGCTTTTACCCCAGACATTTAGAAATGTTTTCCATTGTTTTTCTTGATTTTATTGTTGCCCACGGAGACTTGCAATGTTTTTTTCTTTCCTAGTAAGTCCAGCCCATTTCCTTAAAATAATGCAATATTCTGGGTAAGATATCCATCCATATGTCCTTCCTTTTTGTGTTGGTTTAGGCCTTAATTTATGCAAAATAACTAGTGTAGAAAAAGAGGTTACCAGACAAATTAATCCCAGAAGAGAAAACATAAAGCTAAGGAAGATGTCGCTACATTAAATGACACTTCTGATTATTTACCTTGTCAAAAGGAAGCTGTTAAGACTGTAGACTCTGGTAAGCAACATACAATGCCAGATGACAGCGCTTCTTGTTATACAAAAGACAGGATCAAATGTAATGGGTAACATGCAGCAATATTTTTATCACTCCGCCACTATACCTGCCTGCTTGACATCAACATTTTTTTTTTTTTTTTTTACCTAGAGTTCATCCATTACATAACAGATCACCAACAGCTATTTCCTAATAATGATGTATTCCATTGATAGGTTCACTGCTAGGAAGATTTAAACACAGAAATAATATCATTGAATAAAGCTCATCATAAGAAAAAGGCAGATACATCAACATGTCAAAAAGAAAGAAATAGATATATCAGCAAGTCAATAAAATAAAAAG
The DNA here is from genome assembly GCF_019279795.1 of Protopterus annectens. NCBI lineage: Eukaryota > Metazoa > Chordata > Ceratodontiformes > Protopteridae > Protopterus > Protopterus annectens. Next base: position 1,207,460,960 of record NC_056731.1, read on the forward strand.
GAGAACAGTGTCAGAAAAATCATGATATTTAATGAGCCCCTGTTCTTTAAATAACTCTTAGAACCTAGGATACTTCCACTTCTTTAGCCCTCACAACTGCCAGCATCACCAACTTTTGTTTCAGTCATTTTTCCTCACATTAAACCTGCATGGGTACTTCTATGCTATATCATGTCTCTTCTGTTTCTATGCCAAATGACTCTCATAAGGGTTTAGATCCTTTCTGTGGCTATTTTCTACAACAGGGCTCATGGCTTTGAACTAGAAATGTGTCAAAAGGTCACATCTTATCATCCTCTTTCGACAGTTCTTTGAAGAAATGTAAAACTGTAAATGACCACTACAGCCTAGGTGCTAGTATGTTCATGCAGGAAACAGGATGATAATTGCATTCATTATATATACTACATTTACCTTCTAGGTTCTGATAAATAGCAAGTGCTAGTACAGTTAGAGACCACTGACTGGAGAGAAGTTTTTTTTTTTTTTTTCCATAATAAATTTTTATTGAAATATATTTTCCAAAAACATTACAAAAATACAATAAACATCACACACATAATACACTATAACTACTACAAACCATTTATACAATATCTACATGAAATGCTTCCTATATTTAATATATTCCTAAAATCAGTATCATGCTAATATAATATTGAAGACCTTTTCCCATATTTTCGGGTTATTAATATTTTTGTTAGTTTGTTTCAGAAGTAATTTATGTGCTAGTATATGCTTTATAGCCACAAGCTTAAAATTATTCCATGATGTCTTATATGGTTCTAGCCAATTTGTGGCTATATAGAGTTTCATCAGCAAAAAAATATTCATACAGATAATAGTTTGCGATCTGGAAAGCTCTCTTGGAGGAATGTGTAGAATCATAAATTCCCATGACAGTGTAGAACTTTGATAACCCATCTTTTGCAGTTGTACTTTAAAAGAGTTCCAAAGTTTATATACATTTACAACTCCAGAACATATGAAGAAGATCCGCTGTTTGATCTGCACAGTATGGACAAATTGGAGAATTCCTAGGGTTAAATTTATGTAATCTAAGATGTGTGTAATATGCATTGTTCCAAATCATCAATTATGTACATCAGTTTTTGAAAAGAAACTGATTTCCTAGTTATATCAATTGCTTTTAATATCTGATTGTCTGTTACTGTTACTTTTTTACCCAATACTCTGAAAGCAAAATTTTGTCCTGAAATTTCAAATCCTTAATTAATTTATATGCAGTTGCTATAAATTTAGTGTCTTGTTGGATAGCTTGCCACAATTCAGAGCACTTATCCACAAATCCGCTGCAGGTTTAAAGTTCCTAAAGTAGCTCAAGGCAAGTTCTTTAACTTGTCTCATTATAACAATGTAACTTCTAGGTAGATTCATTTCCTGTCTAATTTGTAAAGCCGATAAGTCAAGTTTATTAAAACATCAAATAGAGTCAGATTAAGTATTAATGGAAATTTGCTGAGATCGATCAGCTGATTATTTAGTTTAAAATTAGGATTCCTGTGGAAAGGTTGAAGAACCATCATATATTGCAATAAATCTACGGACTGAAATAAAGTTTGCAAAGATGAGACACAGGTTATTATGTGGTCCATGACCCCATATTTTATCAGACTAATTTTGTCCATAAAGGGCAATGCTTTAGGATTTATTTTCCTATCCAAAATATGCTTATGATTCAAGACCACCCAAGTTGGTATCCATTTTGTATTCGTTACATCATAATTAGCAATTCTTAAAATTTTATTAGCGTTTACAATCAAATAATATGCTTCAAAGTTTGGTAGCTCAAGTGGAGAGAAGTTTTTTTGCTTTCTCATTTAGCCCATAACATTCTGTATGACATTTGAATGTGTTTGTGCAGCACTTATTTGTCTGTTTTAATAATTTTATTTGATTTATTATTAACCAGCTATTTGGCACATGTGCATCTTGCTAAGGGGCAAACCAGAATCACTATATGGTAAAGTGACTTGTCCATTGTCATGTATTATAGAAACAAACTCAGCAGTAACATTATGCTTTTTATCAGCTCAAACCTTAATTCTCTGAGCTAAACAGTCATGATGCTAGTATATAAAGTAGAAACAGCTGAAGAGTTTTAGACCTTGCTTGTCCTTGAAGATAGCAGAAAAACAGTTATTTGTAACTCTAGACTAGCATTAATTGAGATACACTGCCTTCTGGAAATAGAATAGTGCAGAAGTACAAAATATGTAAAATATTCCTTCTGCCAAGACTACCAGATGTGCTACAAATAGCTGTCTCAATAGTACCAGTCAGTGACGATACAGATCCCTTAGATAGTATGCATGGTTAAACCACATGAACTGCAGCTGAATGTATGGATCTTCATCACTTAAAAGGATGTTAGACCAATAAAATCCTAAATAGGTTAGCTATCAACACCTGGAAATCTGCAAATGGCAATATGATATTTCTGTGTATGTGCATTTGCTACCTGGAAGTGAATATTAGATTAAGCACCTTGGCCAGAACAATCATAAAAGGAAAGATAGGCACTTCAGTTAGGCAATAACTTCATAATAAATCACCCAACAGAACTAGGAGTTTTCAGTATATGTGTTCCTTTATTGGGATGCTTGCTAGAAAGAGAAAACAATCATGGAATAAATTCTGCTAAATAAGGAATGAACTGCATCAGTGGGAAAAAACACTAAATAAGTTACACTTTTATTAACAGTGCATGTGCTACCCTCAACCTGATTAGCAGTAACCATTGGCAGTCTGTGAAAAAATGTGAGCAGCTGTTAAATAAATTAAGTGCTTTTCATCAAAAAGTTAAATAAGTAGCTTACAGTCTTCACTCATCAAAACTCCCATAGGTTACCTGAATTATGGGTACTTATCCACAACATTGTAAGGAAGCCTTCACACTTAATTCACAGAAATCACTCAGAGCTGTTCACAAGACAGTGAATAGACAGACAGGCATTTGGATAGTCACAGAAAGGTTTGCTGAGAACAGCAGAGGCTATTTGTCATTCCTTTTCATCCAAGCATCAGAGCTGGAAACATTCTCCTGTAAGATTCAGAAGTTTAACAGATAGTTTAGCTGAAAGAAGTTTTGTATGTTTTTACTTGAAAAGGTTAAGGGCATTATAGAAGTCTCTTAACATCCTGATTAGAGTAATTACAATCAATATGGAGACTTGCTAGAGTTTATTCAGGAATACCAATAAGGTTTGGTGAGACTGTAGTGCATGTTAAACAGGAGAAAATAGATACCAGGGCACAATATAGTTTTAAAATCTAAACTGAAAACTTCATTTATCTTCAGTTGGGAAAGATAAGCTGATAATTAAGCAGACAGTATCAGGTGTGACTGCTTTATTTATCAAGCGTATTAATCTAATGGAGCATGTGAGGTTTTTAAGTTGTCTAAGATTCAGTGAAGGCCACAAAACCATACTTGTTCCACTGCATAGTCAGTCTTTGGTCTCTGTAGAAAACTGACCCATCCTACAGTTGCAGAGTAAACTTAATGGGCACATTTAAATCATAGAATTGTGTTACCATTTGACAGCCACAAAAAGCACTAGGAGATAATGTAATACCAGATACATACTACAGTGTCTGAATTCCATTCATACTTCTACTATATGTTTAAAGTGATAAAAACAATAAACAAAGTTGACCGGACTCAGTGTGTATAAAACACAATAACTTTAATAACATAGAACAATTTAATGTTGTTCTATGTTGTTAAATTTATTGTGTTTTATACACACTGAGTCTGGTCAACTTTGTTTATTGTTTTTATCAGTTTGGTGAATTTTTGGCTGTTTCTTCTTGTTTTTTATATGTTTGAAGTGGTCGATAATACAGTCTTTTTTCCCCACAGCTTACTCTCAGTACAAACAAGGTATTCACTTTCACTTTAAATTTCTAGTCATGTGTTATCAAATATTGCAGTCCTTACTATATCATAGTCGAATGGCTCATTCTTTTCAGGTCTATTACAAATGTTCATATGTTATAATTACATAAGAGTGGGGGGTTTATATGGAGGTCTGTGTGTGTGTGTGTGTGTGTGTGTGTGTGTGTGTGTGTGTGTGTGTGTGTGTGTGTGTGTGTGTGTGTGTGTGTGTGTGTGTGTGTGCTGGGAAACATCATATCATACCAAGATTGCTAGAATAACTTCTACTATACAGTGATACATGACTTCTAACATGAAACATTAAGTTTCATTCCAGTTTTTCAAAATTTTGCTCTGTAAATGGAGTGGCCACTTTAATAGTAACATAAAGAACAAAGCTGAAATTCATTAGGTATTAATCTCTAATGATGTTTAAAGCCAGCTGTTTTTAAAAGAAACTATCAATCATATATCCACTATTGCCATCATATGTACTCTTTGACAAGTTCTTTGATATCTGCTAGAGGATTAAGGTAGTGATAATAACACTACTGTAAAAGCTTAAATTTAAGTAGCACTGTAGCAACACAGGGATTTGAACGGAGGACCAACATAACGATAAAGAGCAACTGATTGATCCTGAGCTGTAGTGCACTGACTGTACTGGAAAAGGTCAAGTCAGGCAATGAAAAATAAAACGCAAGCAGCTTATTGAAAATAATCCATGCATAAATAATAGCACTCTTACTAGAAAACTGTGTGGGATGAGTGTTAAAAGATAAGGTGTGAAAATAAACATAATAAGCAATAATGTTTGGCATGTGCCCTGTATCTTTTCAGTACTTGTTAAATGCATCCATATTTCACAGCCTGTGTTTCCTTGATGTCATGTTTTATGTATACATTTTAATTCAGTCTTCTTCATTATCTGAATTATATAATTAGGCTTAGCCTCAAAATAAAACTCAAACTAAGTATCAATATTTTGTTTCATTGTTATTTTCCAAAGATTTCTTTCCAGTTTTATATGCATTTAATTACTGCCTCAATGTACTATTTTTCTTCTGAAAAGCAGTGAGAGTTATATACATAATTAGTCATCAGAGCATCAACAAGTTTGTTTTCAGTACTTAGAATATACAATTCACGTGGCATTAGGACAAAATAAAAATATAAAACAGATTTTTAAAGAATGATTTTTATACAGTCACTCTAAAAAGTAAAAAATAAGGAAGAAAAGTTAAAGCTATGCAAAAAAAAAAAAAAACACAGACAAGCTGATTTCAGAAAAACATTTGAGGTTGGTTTTACCGATTCTGTTACTGATGCAGCAGAAAAAGTAGCAGGAATCAACAAAACCAACCTCAAATGCTTTTCTGAAATCAGCTTGTCTGTGTTTCTTTTGCAAAGTTTTCACTCTTCTTCCTTATTTTTTACTTTTTAGAGTGACTATATAAAAAACATTTTTATTAAATAAAACTTTTTTTATCACCAACTCGGTGGTTCTCTCATGTTCCCCGATAAACATAGTAAGAAGGCAAATAGCTACATAGTGGAAAAAACACAGATGAGAAGTTCATCATTTTTTCCATTGTCTCATGAAAATGTAACAGAACCACAGAGGAGCTTTCCTTTATTTTAGAAAATCTATATTAATTCTTCTTCTTGTTCTTTCGGCTTTTCCCAGTTAGGGGTCACCACAGCGGATCACCTGTTTCCATTTCTTCCTGTCCTCTGCATCTTGCTCTGTCACACCAACCACCTGCAAGTCCTCACTAACCACATCCATAAACGGTATCTTAGGCCTTCCTCTTTTCCTCTTACCTGGCAGCTTCATCCTTAGCATTCTTTTCCCAGTATACCCAGCATCCCTCCTCAGCACATGTCCAAACCAGTGCAATCTATATTAATTCACACTCACTTATTCTGTCCATTTTCTCAAATGAATAATATTTAAAAGTTTCCTTGATTAGAAACAGTCTTGTATTTTTGGGACTTAATGTGTGTGTGTGTGTGTGTGTGTGTGTGTGTGTGTGTGTGTGTGTGTGTGTGTGTGTGTGTGTGTGTGTGAAATGATGTATGAATAAGCAAGAGTGTGTATGTGTGTATTTTTAATGTCACCCATAGTAAAGTAGTACAGTGCATCCTACTCTGTCCCTCTGTCATTGTGTCACATATTTGTGAGTGTGTCAATTGCCAACAAGAAGTTTAGTGTTTTCTACACTATCTCATGAGAGTGTGAAAGAACCAAAGAGGGACAAAACCAAAAAGCCAATTTCAATAAAAAGCTAATAATAATAATAAGTAAAAAGACGTCTAATAAAGAAAGCCAATTTCAATATCACTCTGTCCCCCTGTGATTCTGTCACATCTTTGTGGGTGTGTCCCTTGCCAAAGACAAGCTCTGCATTTTTTCCACTTTCTCACGAGAGCATGACAGAACCACACAGGGACAGAGCCACAAAGCCAATTTCAGTAAAAAGCATTCTAAATAAAAAGCATTCTAATAATAATAATAAAAACAAACAAAAAACCAACAACAATGATAAAAGGAATGTGGTCACCTGTTTGATATATGCTTGTGACTTAACAAATAGGCGCTGTCACTTTTCATGTTTATAGGAAAGGAATGTATATTTCAACTGTATCTTATAAAATGGGGTATGGATTATATAATTGTAATAAATTATTAACAGAAAATCATACTATTTAAAAGTTTCCCTTTGTTCTAAGCATTCTTTATACATCTATCCATCTTCTAAACAGTTTGTGAAGCTTTACTCTGCTAACAAGCTCAAGAAGGCCATCCAGACTTCTGTATCACCCATCAACTGTCTCTAGGTCATTCTGGAGAATCTTCAAGGATTTACAGGCAAACTGATGCATATATTTTCAGCAGAATACCCTGGGTCTCCCTTAGGGCTTCCACATTCCACTTCAAATGAGCTGTACCTGGTACACCAATTCCAAAGGGTACATGGAAAATATTGCATGTGCCTAAACACCTCAAGTTACTCCTCTCAGTTCAGAGGAGCAGCGGTAGCCCTACTTTAGTACATCCTATATTTTAAAGCTCCACTGTTTATCATGTAGAATAAGCCCATCAAACTGGTGAAGGGACCTCGTCATTGCTACATACATCTACAGTTTCATCCTTTCAATAATTGTGTAAAACCTGTGACCAAATATGACAAAGTGAACACAGACTACCAGTAAACACAAAACTTTATTCTATCAGGTCTCTCTTCATTGTAATCCAGTACTGTGTCCACAATACAGTTACAAACCTTACTTACCCTCTTGTCAGATTTCTGAATCTCTTTACCCACATTCATGGACAAAAATCTGAAAATTCTCTATATACTCTACTTTTCAGAGAAGTTTCTTTCTTGCATGCAAAGAAGAATCCATTAATTTCTGGGACAGATTCATGACTTTTAATTTGGGGGCAAAGATTTTAATCAAAGCTAGTTTACTTCATGCCAGTCATCTCAGGTAGATCAAGCCAAAATAACAAATTGTTCCAAAACAAACATTGCTCCATACCTTCCTAAACAGTTTTCTATCCAAAGCCTATCTATACATTGAGATACTGTCCATAAAAATGACAGAAAGGAAGAAAGGAAGATAAAACATATTTCTGTAGAGTCCTATACCTCTAAAATGCATTTATGTTAACAGAATGTACACAGTATCATTCTGAAATTACACAAACCTCAAGGAAAAAGACAACTTCCCTTTAATCCAGTTTTGTTACAACATTTCCCAAAGACACTATTGGCAAACCATTATATGCCTTGTTCGGTTCCACAAAACACATTTAGTGTATGGTGTTAAATTGTCACAACCCAACATTCATGCTATTGAAAACTCTTTATCCAATATTATATAACTAGGACATAATCCATACTGTACATCTACTTAAAATCATATCTTACAGTGAGTGTACCTCAATATCTGTATGCAACGTCATACCCATCTCAAGTGCATGTTTTTTTTTTTCTCGGTAGACATCTGGAAGCATAACTTAACCATTTCCTCCTGTAATTCAAAATATTTCCCACTGGTTGGGGCATTTGGCCTCACAAAGAGTGTATTACAACAGGGTTGGCTCATGTTCTTGACAGGATAGCACAAAATACTAATGTGCCTTTAAGTTGCACAAATAAATATATTTTAGCTTGGTGTGCTTTTTCTAGCTACTTTTCCCCATTTTTGTTTATTAAGTAACATCCAGACTTATGTAGCTCTGCCCCTCAGTTTCTCTCATACTTGATAGTGTTGGGCACAAAACATATTTTACAACATATTTTATAAGGAACGTCATCAAGACAACCATTAAACAAAATATATCTGCAATGCAAAACCTTTCTTGGCTTACTGATGAAAAAACTTGCCTCATGCTGTCCTTTGATAAGTGCTTCCATGTCTCCCTTACGTCAGCAGTAAATTTCATTCTGTTGCTTGCCTGGTATATAATTTTAACAAGGTAATGAAATCCAACTTCATCTCAAGAATGGTCTGTCTTGTTTTTTTTAATTTGTGGCTACTTTGAGAACTTAAGAAGCAGCTCGACCTATTTTTAGAAAAGCCAGTCCTAATTGCTACTCTGAGAAAGCTTCAAAAGCATTTTACCATGAAACAAATCTTCCATCTGTAAAGAGATTAATATGAGCAGTTCTTAGCAGAAAATTCACTTCATTTTAAAAAAAAAAGTTTATAAAGTTAGACATATTTACCGTTATCATGCAATTCATAACCTGAATCTATTTGAAACTTACAAGCTTTAAATTGATAAAGTACAAATTTCTAGCATTAATAACCACTGAAGTAAATATTTTGTTAAATAATCATACTTTTAAAATATAACACTAATAATGATCCTTTACTTCCTTCAACACAGGCATTTAACAAACTACAAATAAAACACCTGTATAGCCACTGAAGTGCGTATTCCTCTGAGAATGACATATAGCCAGTTCAGTGCCTTAAAGCAATTTAAAGATTTCTAAAAATGAAATGTTCATGAATCAGTGCTCAACGAAGATCATTCTGAATTGTTTCAGGCACAGAAAGTCTGCTATAGTAAAGGTTATCTTATTATATGAGTCTGCCACATTATTATTTCATGGTACTATTGCCACATTCACTCATAGCAGTCATTGCTCCTTGTTCGTTAAGCAGAAAGTTCCTCTTTTATGAAACAATAAGCACTATATGAATAATCTGTTATTCTGACCAAAACACCTATACAAACTATTGGTATACTTTATAAAAGCAGCATGGCTTCAAGATGCTCTAGGGACAAAACGTCCTTTTGATGGAACATAGCTTTTCTGGTTATAAATGAGCCTTCATGCACAAGGCCTCCAAACAATGAGTCAGCATAGCCAAAAGTGATGATGTTATCGCATAAGGGATGCACAATGCTGTTCTGTTTGAAACCTAAATACTTAAAAAATACATTCTTTATGTTATGCAGACAACTTTAGAGTATTTAATTCTTTCTTGCTCAGTTTACAAACTTTGATTTAAAAAATGATGTGGTTAACAATAAATATGTGCCTATAACTATGGTGGGCAATAATCATTTTGTATAAAACAATGATTACACCTAGCATAAATGCGGCCTGCAGCATTGGACCTCATAACACCCCTGGATGGGTGTTACTTGTACATTAACACAACCCTGTTGGGCATTATAGCATGTGTAAATAAATAAGTGCTTCATAATACCACTTGAACAGGAGGTTAACGCTATGACCTGTACATCCTACAGTACAGGGTTTGATTCCCTCATCCCAAAGGTATGTTCTTTGTGAACTTGGGCAAGTCACTTAACCAGACAGAGCTTGGGGGAACTGGAAATTTCAGATAGGCTCCTGAATGGTCATATGGACTACAAGCCTAGTAACTACCTATGAACCTATGTAAGAATATTCAGACTAAAGCCTCACCAAATTGTTCTAGTGACCATAAAAAAGGTCATTGTTTTAATTTTTTTTATAAACTGATCAATCCAGATGAATATGTAAAAGAAGTAGAAATTACACTATGCATGTGAGATGGTTTGGAGTCTTATTTGGGTAGATCATGCCTGCTCAACTTGATCGACTTCTTTGAGTCAGTCACCAGAGCTGTGGATGAAGGCAAGGTAGTTCATATAGCCTACCTTGATCTGGCCAAGGCTTTTGATACCATTCTCCAGTCAGGAAACAGAAAAACACACTAAGCTTAGCATCATCCCCTGCAGGTGGGTTGTAAACTGGCTCACAAATAGATCCCACAGTGTGAAAGTAGCTGACTCCAAGTCAGACTGCTGATTAGTCAAGAGTGGAGTCCCACATGGTTCGGTCTTGAGTCCTCTCCTGTTTGGTATCTACTTCTCTGAAGTCCAGGCCAACATGAAGGAACTCTGGCTGACAAAGTTTGCAGACAGTTGCAAGTTATGAGCTATTATTAACTCCCCAAGTGATGTTGACATCCTACAGAATGGGCTCACTGTGACCAACGACTGGTGTCAAAACCATGGCCTTAAACTCAATGCCAGAAAATGTGTCATCATCCCCTTTGGCAAAATCCTGGTTCCCATGAATTACCACATTGATGGTAGTCCACTGAACACAGAAGGTGTTATAAGAGATCTGGGAACATAGGTTGACAGCAACCTCTCTTTTGATCACCACATTGCCACTGTGGTCAGAAAGTCCTACTATGTGGCACATCTCATTACTAAGTGTTTTGCATCTAGGAAGAAAGAGGTCATCGTCTCCCTCTACTCTTCCCTCATTAGGCCAATCATTAAGTACAATGCCTTATTTGGGATGTACATCACTAGACACCTGCAACAACTGGAGAGGCCGCAAAAGTACCTCACAAAGAGGATCCTAGGTCTTAAACACTTGTCCTATATGGACAGACTCAAAAAACTCCAACTATTCTCTGTCTCATATCACCTACTTGGAGGCAATCTCTGCTTGACTTACAAAGCCATGTCTGACCCAGCCCTGTTAGAAATGCTGCATCTAAAGAAATCCCAATCCCTCCACACCACACTCTCCAGAGACCTCAACCTCATTACCACAATTAACAGAACATGCTGGAAGGACAGGTTCATAACCCAGAGACTGCCCATGCTATGAAACAGACTTGCCATACATGTCAAGCAGAGCACCTTGCTGACCATCTTCAAGAGAAATCTTGATGAGTGAGTGGATGAGAAACAGAAAATTCACCCTGGTGATCACTCCAGTGGCTCTACTTGACAGAGGCACTGGGAACTAAGGTCGGGTGGCACTATGCCATGGGTAATCCTATGGCTAGGCATGTAAATTCCCCAGGGCCATTAGCCTAGTACACAGCTATAAACCTATGATATCCAGAAGTGTCACGTTCAATGTATATGGGGGCAGTGCAGGATGGAATAGTCTTTCCTTGTGCTGACATTTTCCTGCTGTGGATCTCTATTTTAGATAGATTAAAATGTATAATTTTACACAGTGAAATAAGCATCCAGAGGTGCAAAGTCCTCCAGAAAGCTTTGGTCTACCAGGAGTAAAATAAAGATATGCGGCACTCTTTTAAGCTATGACATTTTTGTCAAATATTTTTATTTACATTTAAAGTTTTCGTATTGCACATTCAAATTGTAATAACAATGCATGTAACAACCTTTCACCAAACATTCAATAGCTGTATAAAAAAACTGAATTTTATGACCAAATGAACATTATCAAAATAGCTTGTAAATAATGTCAATATTGGTAGCATTACTATAAAATAGTACATGAAATTGTAACTATATTATGCAGGTTTAAACAGAAACTAGAACAACAACTGACAAACTCATCCCACCCAGTTCCTTTGCTGGTGGTTCCTAGTTTAAATGCTAACATTTGGAAATATATGTTTTGCCCATTCTAGACCAAGATTCTCACAAACTTCCAGACTGAGTAAACATGAGACCACTTAAACACTGCATGTGCCCTGCTGTCATTATTTTTTGTAATTAATTAAGGTAATTAATGTATAAACCTCCTTTACCACTCACTCTTTCCACTTTGATATCCCTACTGGACACTGGGCAGGATTCAGAGTGAGATCTCAGAAACCAGTAATTCAGATACATTAGATG
>NC_056731.1:1207475494-1207500494 GCF_019279795.1 Protopterus annectens
TAGACTGTGCCCATCTTTATTGCTAGGTCAAACATAAGGAAACAACAACACTGACTAATACAATTGTTTAGAATTATTCCTGCCTGAACTGTTTGCCTCAATTGTGATAGGTAACATTCATTTGCTCAGTCATGCAAGCTGTGTAGATACTTACTTAATGCTGATTGCTTAAGATTGTACTAATGCTGACATCATACATCCCTTCTGGTCTTTTCAACAACTTGTACATACGTATTGCTTGTACTTTCATTGCAATTTCTCTGTAATTTCATTGTACTTTCCTTGTAATTTCCATTGTAATGTCTTTTTATTTCAACTTTGTAATATTTAACTGATATATTTGGTACTTTGGAGCTTTTCTCCCCAGACCTCCACTGAAAATGGGTACTTTTTTGGCCCAGTGGACTTTCCTGGTAAACAAAAATAAATAAATAAATAAATAATAGTTCATTACCTCAGCTATAACCGTTAAGTTGTAATTGGTTTGCATGACTGATTCTTGCTAAAGGATACACACAAAATGTCATGGTGGCTGATATGTGAATAGCCGCCTGATATTACATAGCATCCTGGGAGGATGTAGATGTAGAGACTGCAAAGTCCCCCACATTAGTAGTGAGAAATGACTTGACCATGCAAAAATGCATTACATTTCCTGATATTATTACAAGCTGGAGTATGTGTGTTTACAGTGAATATGCACTTCAGATCATAATGTAGGATCTTCATTTGCCAGACTTGTATGGTATGAGTTCTGATGGATTGAGGAGATGTAGTGGGACTCTTAACACATGCACTACAAAGATGATATTCAGCATGGATAGCAATGTGAGATAAATGATATCAAAGCCCTAGACTGAAAGTTAAACTAAAGTCCAAATACGATTTTCAGTGTCCAAACTTGGGGGTGAGAGCTAGACAAGTAGCTTTGTGTGTAGTATCTCTCTCTCTCACTTCCATACTTGCCATTCAGCACATCAGGCAACAAGCACCCCTCCAGGCAGTCATTGTTTCTGTAACAGAGACAGTTTTATGGGGATGGGTTGCTAGCCCAACACTCAACCCTCCTTAGACAGCATAAAGCACACTCACACAGTGGACCAATTTAGATTGTCCAATCCATCTACTGCAAGTCTTTGGAATGTGGAATGAAAGCCACACAAGCACAGGGAGGACATACAGACTTGGCATAGAAGGCACCCCAGCTGAGAATTAAACCACAGCATCCCTTGCTGTGAGGCGACAATGCTAACTGTTGCACCACTGCACCACCTGTGCAGTATCTTATATGATTTTTTTTTTTTTTTGTCTTTCATTTATCTCAGTACCCCATGGCAGGGCTAGCCAACCAGCAGCTCTAGATGATTGCCACTGTGGAAGTGATACCCTGATCCCATGTGCAAAAATGGGAAAAAGGCATTGTGGATGGATGGATGGAGGGATGGATGGAAGGATGGATGTATTTATCTCAATACTACACACCTGCACTGATATGACCAAGGATTAATAATGAGAATAACCTTGATTCTATTTGCCAAGACAGTCACAAAGACTTTATTAACTGAAGAATGCATTTCTGTAAACAATAGTGACGAACACCAGATTCTGTGGGGATGGAGAAGCATCTCCCTGCTGTCATAAGCTAAATATGTGCATTGCCCACACAATACATTATGCCTGACCATGTCAACAGCTGCATAGAGATGGTTGGTCATCTGCATCTTCTCTGTATGAATATATGCTTTGGACATGAGATAATGTACACATAAAGGCCCTTATCCTTGGCTCCACCTTTGATACTGTCCTGCTGATCTAAACATTCTGCTATGAATTTAATGTTTGTAGCATCAGACAATAATATATATATATATATATATATATATATATATATATATATATAGTTCCCCTTCACAAAGTTGAACACTCAGAAACCCGAAATGCATATGGCTGAAGCCATATGCTCAAATTTAGGAAAGCTCGACTTCATGAAAGGGAGCTGAAAAACAGAAAAACGTAACACAACAAATTGTTTCTGCAGGGGGGCAAGCCCCCCTGCACACCTTACACCCCCCGCTACTTATCTATTCCAACTCTGAGATCGCACTACAGCGCAGAAAGGGAAAGCTCCCATTCTGCACTGTATGCAGTTCCCCATTCACAGAGTTGAGATTCCACAATTTTGAGCATATGGTCTCGACCATATGACTTTCGAGATTGTGGCCATTCGACTTTGTGAAGGGGAACCATATATATATATATATATATATATATATATATATAATGTGTGTGTGTATTTTAGGTAAACTGCTGTCAGTAGCTACAAAGATGTAGTAAAAATCATCCATTAATACAAGCTTTTCATCTTCAAATCCAGAAAAAGCTCACTCATATGTTTAGCTCTGGCCAGAAGACCTCCTGGAGTAGTATATTCCAAAAATGATATTAGCTTCAACCCTCTAAGCTTCCTTTGTATACTGACACTCATCATAGATAACAAAATATATATTTAAACTTTAACATGACAAGACCTCTTCATCTGAAAACAGTGCATAATGAATTAAATCAGTGTGTCCCTTGGTTGGCAAATGTGTCTATAAAAATAGTGCAATGTGTGCATTTTAACTTTGATATGCACCTAGGTTTTTGAAGCTATTTATATTTAGTCTTCAAAACAACAGGTTTCACTTAATCCAAGCTTTTACAGTGAATTTAATCTTAAATGTAAAATAAAATGGCACTCAACTAGTACGTGACTTCCTCAGTAATAACTATAACCTCTGCCATTTTTCCCATTCTTGTGCTAATCACTCTCTCTTTGCAAACCCAGTTAATACCAAAATTAATGGAAAACATAAACAGTTAGGGAGAGGTGACTACATTTTCCATATATACATTATTGAGATTAAGGAAATATGACAAGCAATATATTACCAGTGTGTATGCCAGATTCCTTCACAGTGGATGGCATATGTTCCTTAAAAAGGTAGAGCAGCTGTCTGTTCACTGGCTGTATGACAACAACCATATACAAAGTGAGTAAGATATAATTTGGGACCTAGTAATAGAAATTGTTGAGGCCTTGGATAAAGCTCTGCCACCCCTTACATACCCCCCTCCACTGAACAACATTTCTACATGCAGGCATGAAAATTCAGTGCATCTCAGCACTAGAATATAAAATAAATGATGATGTTGTTGATAATAATAATAATAATAATAACAATAACAACAACAACATAGAGGATTATGATTAGATCTCTGATTGTAACCATTTTATTTTGTGTTCTCAACATGGATTCCAAGAAATTCACTTCAGGAACAAAACTCAAGAGATGAATCTGGCATCCATGTTGAGAACACATAATGAGGGAGGTGGAAAGGGTTATGATTGGACACCATCTTGTAATTCTTTGTAATGCATGGAGTTTTGTCTGCTCCATGTACCACTATTTACAGAAGAAAAGAAGAAAATAAAAGCTCAGACTTTTTTGCCAGCTTTCAAAGCCATAAAGCTTTTAAGAAGCCCTGTCAAACAGACAGTTTAACATGTCTTATGTCAGGCAAAGAATATCAGGGACAGATTACTGGCATTGACAGCAGGCAGAAACAAAGCTGTCCTCACAGGCTGGAACAATGAAATTAGAATTGTGGAGTCCACCAATACAAAGAGGCCAGTCACCAGTGGAGCCCCTAAGGGATCAGTCCAGGGATTGCACCTTTTGGCATCTACTTTTTTGAAGTCAAATTCAATGTCATGGGCCACTGGATGACCAAAATTGCATGCATTTGCAAATTAGGAGCAGTAATGGAATGCCCCACCAACACTAATGTTCTCCAAGAAGGGCTGGCACAGACAAATAACTGGTTTCAGAGCAATGAACTAAAACGAATGTCAAGAAATGCATAGCTGCATCCCACAGGAAGTTGACCAGCCCTGGTAACTACTATATTAACAACCCCTTAGAGTAGACCCATTAGTTAGGAACTTGGAGATGCACATAGACAGTAGCCTTTGACAATGACATGTCTACAGTATGAAGAAACTATCCTATGTTGCACAATTTATAAACAAAGGTGTGACATTTAGGTGTAAGGAAGTCATTGTCCCACTTTATTCAGCACTCATTAGCCTTATCATTGATGCACCATCCAGCACCTTGTTTTGTATGTACCTAACCAAGCCCATCAGATAACTGCATTGATAATAGATGTTCCTCACTAAAGGAATGTAGGTTATATATAACATGTGCTAAACAGACTGTGCCAAAGCCCTATCCCACTAGTCTGGCTTTTACAGGCTGTGGAGGGGTAATCTATGCCTGGCATGCAAAGCATCCTTGGACCCACCTCAAATGGACCTCCTGTATACTACAAAACCAACAAAACCAGAATTACCCACTCTAAAGCTTATACCTTGCCTGCGATATAAATAAGACCTGCTGGACAGACAGGTATCTATCACAGAGTCTACCTTTTTTCTAGAACAGATTCCCCATCCATGTGAAATAGAGCTATATCCTAAACCAATTCAAGTGTAACTTGGACAACTGGATTGGGAACTGGAACTTCATCCCTGGCTTGACACCTACGTCTGTAATGAACAGGGACAGCCTGTAAATCTCCCAGGATCCTGCTTGTAAATGTTTCATCACCCAAGTCTGTGCTTGCACTTACCAGGGTACAAGAACTTGTAAGAGACTTGGGGTTAATGTCTCAGCTTAAAAGAATCACAGTGGTTATTAGCCTAGTACACACCTATTAACCTATGAACATATGTCAGGAGAAAAGCAGTATGTCATCAGACTGGCCACCAAAAAGTGTAATGGTAAAGAAAAAGAGGATGCTAAAAATCGACCAGCTAGCAAGTCATGCATTCATACAATGGAAGTGTATACAATGAATGTTGTGGCTATGGAAAGTCGTACTCTATAATGACTTGATAGACAGGCATCGGCACGTGCTATGGAAGGGGCCAGTAAAAGCTAGGCCAATGTTCATTCTATTCTGCAACCAAATTACTAAAGAAGTACAAGGAATTCTGCAACTAAATTACTAAAGAAGCATAAGGGGTGGCTAGGCCAATGAGCTTGGAATTCTGCAGTGAAATTACTAAAGAAGAATATGGGATGGCTAGGCCAATGGTCAATGAATTCTGTAAACAATTTACTAATGCAGTATAAGGGATGGCTAAGCCAATGGTCATGGAATTCTGTAGCCAAATTACTAAAGAAGCATAAGAGATGGCTAGGCCAGTGGTCAATGAATTCTGCAGTTAAATTACTAAAGAAGTATCAGATGGCTAGGCCAATGGTCATGGAATTCTGCAGCTAAATTACTAAAGAAGAATAAGGGATGGCTAGGCCAATGGTCAATTAATTCTGTAGCTAAATTACTAAAGAAGTATAGGGGATGGCTAGGCCAATGATCAATGTATTTTGTAACCAATTTACTAATGAAGTATAAGGGATGGGTAGACCAATGATCAATGAATTCTGCAGTTAAATTATTAAAGAAGTATAAGATGGCTAGGCCAATGGTCATGGAATTCTGCAACCAAATTACTAAAAGAGCATAAGGGATGGCTAGGCCAATGGTCATTGAATTCTGCAAATAAATTACTGAAGAAGCATAAGAGATGACTAAGCCAATGGTCAATGAATTCTGCAGCTAAATTACTAAAGAAGTATAAGGGGTGGCTAGGCCAATGGTCATGGAATTCTGAAACTAAATTGCTGATGAAGTATAAGGGGTAGCTAGGCCAATAGTCATGGAATGAATTCTGCATCCAAATTACTAAAGAAGTATAAGGGATGGCTAGGCTAATGGTCATGGAATTCTGCAACTAAATTACTAAAGAAGTATAGGAGATGGCTAGACCAATGGTCATAGAATTCTGCAACTAAATTACTAAAGAAGCAGAAAGGATGGCTAGGCCAAGGGCCATGGAATTCTACAGCTAAATTAGCAAACAAGTATAGGAGATATTCTGTTTATGTGGTATGTTTGCTTTTACAAAGCCCCTTCACATGGTGTTTTATAGAAGGTTGTCAAGAAGTAATATGATTGAGATGTCAGACAGTAACTGCCCATAATGGTAAGATGGAGAGAGGGTTCATCTGTTTTAGTATTCCTCTTTGAAATAGTCAGGAAAAAAAAACTTAGTTGAAGCAAATAATACTAACAGCAAGAGTTTACAAAAACAAGAAAAGTACCTTTTCCTGAAAATCAGCACCATATCTATATAAGAATGTTGACTATCTGAGCATGTAATGAAAGTACCTAGACGTTAAGGTGTCCAATCATATAACAAAAGTACCTGCAAGGTGAGGGCCAAAGTTAGCCCCAGATTCTCTAACCAATGCAATATACAGGTGAGACTGATTCCTGATCCTTATAGTCTTTTGGATGGCTAAAGTATTTGGGATGGAATGTTTCTATTCCCGTTCTGTCCTGGCTGCTTCCTAGGCAGAAGAAGTCTAAGATTTATTTTAACTTGCTGAGCTCTTTTTAACTATAAACGACTGTAATGGAATGACCTACTGCTTTAACCCTCACATTCAGGTAATCGGTAAAAGTTAGTCACAGCAGCATAAGTAGAAAGAAATGTTCCATGAAAAATGAGACTTATGCGGTCTTGTTTTCCTTCTAGTTACTTGAAAACAAAGCTCTACTGCACATTGCAGCTGCCACAGATAGGTCTTTTTTCCTCAGCAGTACTGTCACAGGATAATACAAGAAGAATTCTGTAGTGTTGGAATGAGTATGTTATCATCTCATTAAAACCTAATGACATCTCAAGATGTTTCTCTAGGATTATCCTAGTGGCAACTACAGGCAAATATTGTCCAATCATATTTGCATTAATAATTTGAAAACAATGCTGCATTCATGCTATGGAAAGATTTCCTCCCAATGTAAAATTCACCTGCACTAATATTTGACCTCTGTCTAGTACTGCTAAAGTGATATTAAATGTTGTTCTTGTACCATTACTTTATGTTGTCATAATTTTCTTCTTAGTCTAAATAACTCAACAGCTAAGTGACACACAGAACTGTGTGGATGCATATGAAGCTATGAAAGCAGAGACAGATGAACAACATCCTGCTGAGAGAGAGTGTGTGTGTGTGTGTGTGTGTGTGTGTGTGTGTGTGTGTGTGTGTGTGTGTGTGTGTGTGTGTGTGTGTGTGTGTGTGTGTGTTTGTGTGTGCTATGACTGGTTGCTAACACAATTACTGCCTTTAGTTTGAGTTATAAAACCCATTTTAAAACCTAGCCTGTGCGAATGTTACCACTACAAAGATTAAGTTGTACTGAGCAGTTTGCCATTTACACTTCATTAGTAACTCTACCAGTTCTACAGGTATGAACATTTATTTGAATTGTAAGGTTATAGTTTCACTTGTCAAAATGTTATAAGTGTAGTAATTGGACATTAGAGTACAAACTTCTAGAATTTCATTAGAACTATTGAGTTATTTTTGTTTGTTCATTTAAGGAATATAAATACTGATATAGCATTTGAGCAGATGTATAACTTTCTAATACTATCAAAATTATTCTTGTCAAGACTAAATGATTTCTAAGCAGGGTTTTCATACTGAGGCTGTAAGACGGTTTGCGAAACAAAATGCTCTCACTAATGATGTTTTGCTAGCAGTCCTGTAACATACAGTAGCACATATGTTAAAGGAGAGTATAATTAAGAATAAAAACAACTGAAAGCAAAGAAGTGCTTGAAAACATGACCTAATCTTAAATTTAATAGCATTTATTTTAATATTTATTGCTATATTGTCCAAAAATAAGCATTTAATCTCTGTTGCTCTATTGTCCCAATATAAGCATAAGTATTTGACCCCCACTATCAGTTTTTGGGCTTGCATAACCAATCTTATCACAACTGTCCAATTTTATCTGTGGGGAATTTGTCCACTTGTGGTGGCATATTGAGAATAACCATACCTGTGGTAACACCATTATGAAGTTTTTACCCATTCATCATACTTAATTGCCTAGTTATCCTCTGTATGCAGTACTTTATAGTTGCTTTGATATGTGTATGTATCTACAAGGACATCTATCCACAAGCCTATTATAACAAGCTATTTTTGCTCCCAAAAGTTTCTGTACCCTAAACATCTCCCTAGTTCAGCCCTGCAATGTATCTCCCATCAGCCATATCTCAGAATGAAAGCAGAGGTCAGCAGATGCTTATACTTAACTCCTGTCAGCTACCTTGTCAAACTGTATTTTTCTTCCTTGATATATTTCAAATTCTAGCTGCTGGATGTATTATTAAGTGTAGTTTCCCGGCACATATGAGATGGTAACACTGAAATGCATTACTACAAATAAAAGAACAGGGATGAAATAAATGACATACGACGAGCAAGAAAACAAGTCATGCACCATTTGTGAACATGAGCATAGATTGCTTTATATGGTGTTAAAAAAGTGTGGCAAAGATTTCAGTTAACTTTAACTTGAAAATGGGTTGGCAGGCTTGTCCCTGATCCAGTGCTAGTAAGGGAAGTGTAGTAGTAGGGTTAAGAGATTTTCTGCTAGGCAGATGTTAGGAGTTGGTGGGGGAAGAGGTATGAGTTAGTGGTATTAGGGTGTGTTAGTAGAGAGCTAGTGGATGTGAGACAGGAAATGAGGCAGCTAGGTAGGGAATAATTGGGGGTTATACATTGTTTAACTGACTGCTGTTTGGTATCTTTGACACTGAGTTACAGAACTGGTCATCCCTTATTCCTCCAGTGTTTTCAGGTATGGCTGGGACAGGAGAAGGCTTCTTTTCTAGGAAGGAAATCCTTATTTTCCCACCCTTCCTTCTTGTCAGTTTGGCAGATTGAGTTTTGGATCAGACTGCTCATTGGTAAGGTTTGATTCTTGTGTAGTGGGTGGTTGAGTGATGCTGTTAGTTGGTAAAATAGAGGTGAGTATTCTTCCACAATGTCTATTGCTTACCATGATTGCTCGTATATATGATAATTATTATATGTGGTTGAGGTGAGCATCTTCTTTGTATGTTGGCTGAGTTTATGGTTAATTGAATTTGACCTCTGTCTAATATCTTTTCATTTTACTTATGTAATAAATTCTACTAACATCCTCAGTTGGTGTGCTTTTTGTCTCCTGCATGGATTTAGGGGCAATTGTTCCTTCAATTCTATCTCAGAACAGTTAGTCTCATGTCATGCCATGCAGAAAAATATATGCTCACATCACAAGACTAAACTTGTATTAAGAAGTCACACAGCCAGCAAGTGCTAAAGGAAATAAAATGTTCCTGGCACAATATCATTGATAAAACAGGAAAATTTGTGTAACAGGTGTCTATAGAAGCATGTGTGTCATTTAAGTGAAAGCTAAGGAGACATGAAGCATAGTGTAAGATATACAGCAGTCAGCAGGATAGAACATAAGATGTAATTTTTGGTAGGTGAACACCCACAAAACTAATGAATAGCCAAAATTAATCATCTGAAAAACAAATTCAAAGAGGTGTGACTTATCTCACTAGCTGATCAAACCAAGAATATAGTATCTGTAGTCACCAGGCTAAATTTAGAAAAAGAAAAAAAGAAACTTCTGCATGAGTGGTGTTAGAGAAAGACATTTGAATTTCATACTACTTCCTAATGCCTACCAACAGATGAACATTAATAGTCATTAGTACTGTAATGCTTCACTACTAGAAATCATAACAAGTATTTTTCAGCACAGAGAAGTAACCCATGAATCACCAGTTATAGAATAAAAGCTTCAAATAAAAAGATTAGCTTGTAAGTGTTTTAAGGTACTATTTCATTACGAGAAAATATATTAAAAAAAGGAAAATTACTTGAATTAATTTGTTAATTCTGGAAAGCCATATTTTCTCCCAGTAACTTGGGGATAACACAATAATAGAGATGTTGACCTACTGTGTAGTCAAGCTCCATATATCTTTTAAAGCCTGGCCAGTCATACAGGGAATGGGTATTTGGTGCTAAGTATAAATCTAACTCTAAATTATATTTTTTCTGAAAATTAGACCCAACACATATAAAGCTTCTGGGAAATAAGAAATGCATGTGAAAGACTTTTACTCTGTGGAAGAAATTGCATATATAAAATATGCATGTTATAAAATTTGTGATCTCTATTGTATGGAGTCAGAACATTCACTATGGGGTTCATTTTTTGTCCTGGCTTTATGATAACATTACATATTAATTTAATATTTTTTTTCTCACTAGGTGTTCTGTAAGCATAGCTTTTGCACTGATGTGATAGAAAAGGAAGGCAAAAATATTGGAAGAAAACAAGGCAGAACTGCTGTTCAAGTATGAAAAGAAATAGGCGTAGCAGCTTTGGTTTGCCAACCTTTTCTTCAGTCTTTAGAAAACTGCTAACTTTGAATAAATTGTTTCCTATAAATCATAAAAAATATTGATTAATCAGCTGTCAGGGTTAAATGTCAGAAACATGGAAGTGAATGTGCAAGGGCATCTTAATTATCCCACCTCTGCAGTTATCATTTCCTTTCCTCCTGTTCGACAGTACCTGCTTCCTAATGTCTGCCAAACTTCCTTTATACAACCCAAATAGATAGTAATGTAGCTAAATCACACAATGTGACTACTACACAACATTTTGATTTTATTCACCAGTGGGACCTGCATTTTGTGCCAGCATTTTCAATAACAGGATGTGGAACAGGAGTTGATAGGATTTAAAAATGTTTAGCAGGCAACTGAACTCTAATACGCTTTTATTTCAAAAGTTAGAACTTCTTGTAAGTATGGAGCTTTCAATGAGAGGAGTACATATTTAACCCACCTATGGACCTTAACAATAGTCAAAAATATTTTGAAGAAATGATGGAAAAAGACATCAGGATGATTAACAATAATAAATAAGCAAAGAAATGACACCCATATATTATTAGTAGGAATGAGATGAATTCTAATCAAGGATCTCAAAAGTAATAACTGTAGGGCTAGTGAAACAGACAAGGGAGGGGTATTTCTGATGTACAATTCAGACCTATATTCAGTACATTGAATGGATGTTACAGGACCCGAGCAGTATGAACAGGTGTCCAGGAATGAGTTACATATGGCATGTAATTTCAAGAATTTCTTTCATCTTTATATGACCATCATCTTGCAAGGGGTTTTCTTTAATGAAAATTGCATAATTTTTTAATTGTTGCCAAGCCAAGAATTCTTGTAATATTTGGCATCCCGAAAGTTAACAACAAAGGTCTGGACTCCCCTGCACTTCAGACCTCATAGTATCTGGGCAAGGAGGCATAACACGAGAACCGTATTGGGGGAAATTTATAGATCATTAATTTTGAAGCAATTTACGTTTCTTTGAAGTACAGGACTGCAGGGATTCTTGGGATTTCTTAGGGGTTCTGCAAATCCCTAGCATACCAGATCCCGGATCTATTGCTGCTGGTAATCTATAGACATTGTTCAACTGTTCTCTAGTATACCCTTATCATTCGCCAGGATCAAGAAATGGTTTAGTGATGTTTTTAGTTAAAGAGGCTAAAACTTACTTCCAACACCACAAACTTGTTGAGCAGTGGTTAATGGAACTAATCCTGGTGTAATAGCCAATTTCATTTGTTTCAAACAGTCATTTCTACAGGTACAAAATCAGGTAGGTTGTATTGGGGCGGTTGTGCATACAGTTTATGCAAACATAGTGTTGCATAAATGGGAAAACGCATACATTTTTGGCACAGAGTGGGCACAGTACATCAAGCATTATGTCAGATTTCTTGACGAGGAGATTTTTGTTTGTTATTAAAGCAAGAAAGTTTTATGTAAGTTGTAGCCTTTCATTTTCTGCCTTTAAGTGAATAGAAGGCTGCTGAATACTGAAGCATTTCATCAACTTTTCATTTTGGGCTTCCAGAGCCAGCTTCCAGGTTGTGGATCTGCTTTGCTTTATTGGTGCTTTTCACTTGTTTTTGGTTTTCTGTTTATAACCAATTTTATCACAACTGTCCAATTTTATCTTTGGGGAATTTGTCCACTTGTGGTGGCATATTGAGAATAACCATACCTGTGGTAACACCATTACGAAGGTTTTACCCATTCATCATACTTAATTGCCTAGTTATCCTCTGTGTGCAGTACTATATAATTGCTTTGATATGTGTATGTATCCACAAGGACATCTATCCACAAGCCTATTATAACAAGCTATTTTTGCTCCCAAAAGTTTCTGTACCCTAAACATCTCCCTAGTTCAGCCCTGCAATGTATCTCCCATCAGCCATATCTCAGAATGAAAGCAGAGGTCAGCAGATGCTTATACTTAACTCCTGTCAGCTACCTTGTCGAATTGTATTTTTCTTCCTTGATATATTTCAAATTCTAGCTGCTGGATGTTTTATTAAGTGTAGTTTCCCAGCACATATGAGATGGTAACACTGAAATGCATTACTGCAAATAAAAGAACAGGGATGAAATAAATGACATAAGAAGAACAAGAAAACAAGTCATGCACCATTTGTGAACATGAGCATAGATTGCTTTATATGGTGTTAAAAAAGTGTGGCAAAGATTTCAGTTAACTTTAACTTGAAAATGGGTTGGCAGGCTTGTCCCTGATCCAGTGCTAGTAAGGGAAGTGTAGTAGTTGGGTTAAGAGATTTTCTGCTAGGCAGATGTTAGGAGTTGGTGGGGGAAGAGGCATGAGTTAGTGGGATTAGGGTGTGTTAGTTGAGAGCTAGTGGATGTGAGACAGGAAATGAGGCAGCTAGGTAGGGAATAATTGGGGGGTTATACATTGTTTAACTGACTGCTGTTTGGTATCTTTGACACTGAGTTACAGAACTGGTCATCCCTTATTCCTCCAGTGTTTTCAGGTATGGCTGGGACAGGAGAAGGCTTCTTTTCTAGGAAGGAAATCCTTATATTCCCACCCTTCCTTCTTGTCAGTTTGGCAGATTGAGTTTTGGATCAGACTGCTCATTGGTAAGGTTTGATTCTTGTGTAGTGGGTGGTTGAGTGATGCTGTTAGTTGGTAAAAATAGGAGGTGAGTATTCTTCCACAATGTCTATTGCTTACCATGATTGCTCGTATATATGATAATTATTATATGTGGTTGAGGTGAGCATCTTCTTTTGTATGTTGGCTGAGTTTATGGTTAATTGAATTTGACTTCTGTCTAATATCTTTTCATTTTACTTATGTAATAAATTCTACTAACATCCTCAGTTGGTGTGCTTTTTGTCTCCTGCATGGGTTTAGGGGCAATTGTTCCTTCAATTCTCTCTCAGAACAGTTAGTCTCATGTCATGCCATACAGAGAAAATATATGCTCACATCACAAGACTAAACTTGTATTAAGAAGTCACACAGCCAGCAAGTGCTAAAGGAAATAAAATGTTCCTGGCACAATATCATTGATAAAACAGGAAAATTTGTGTAACAGGTTTCTATAGAAGCATGTGTGTCATTTAAGTGAAAGCTAAGGAGACATGAAGCATAGTGTAAGATATACAGCAGTCAGCAGGATAGAACATAAGATGTCATTTTTGGTAGGTGAACACCCACAAAACTAATGAATAGCCAAAATTAATCATCTGAAAAACAAATTCAAAGAGGTGTGACTTATCTCACTAGCTGATCAAACCAAGATTATAGTATCTGTAGTCACCAGGCTAAATTTAGAAAAATAAAAAAAGAAACTTCTGCATGAGTGGTGTTAGAGAAAGACATTTGAATTTCACACTACTTCCTAATGCCTACCAACAGATGAACATTAATAGTCATTAGTACTGTAATGCTTCACTACTAGAAATCATAACAAGTATTTTTCAGCACAGAAAAGTAACCCATGAATCCCCAGTTATAGAATAAAAGCTTCACATAAAAAGATTAGCTTGTAAGTGTTTTACGGTACTATTTCATTACGAGAAAATATATTAAAAAAAGGAAAATTACTTGAATTAATTTGTTAATTCTGGAAAGCCATATTTTCTCCCAGTAACTTGGGGATAACACAATAATAGAAATGTTGACCTGCTGTGTAGTCAATCTCCATATATCTTTTAAAGCCTGGCCAGTCATACAGGGAATGGGTATTTGGTGCTAAGTATAAATCTAACTCTAAATTATATTTTTTCTGAAAATTAGACCCAACACATATAAAGCTTCTGGGAAATAAGAAATGCATGTGAAAGACTTTTACTCTGTGGAAGAAATTGCATATATAAAATATGCATGTTATAAAATTTGTGATCTCTATTGTATGGAGTCAGAACATTCACTATGGGGTTCATTTTTTGTCCTGGCTTTATGATAACATTACATATTAATTTAATATTTTTTTTCTCACTATGTGTTCTGTAAGCATAGTTTTTGCACTGATGTGATAGAAAAGGAAGGCAAAAATATTGGAAGAAAACAAGGCAGAACTGCTGTTCAAGTATGGAAAGAAATAGGCATAGCAGCTTTGGTTTGCCAACCTTTTCTTCAGTCTTTAGAAAACTGCTAACTTTGAATAAATTGTATTCTATAAATCATAAAAAATATTGATTAATCAGCTGTCAGGGTTAAATGTCAGAAACATGGAAGTGAACGTGCAAGGGCATCTTAATTATCCCACCTCTGCAGTTATCATTTCCTTTCCTCCCATTCGACAGTACCTGCTTCCTAATGTCTGCCAAACTTCCTTTATACAACCCAAATAGATAGTAATGTAGCTAAATCACACAATGTGACTACTACACAACCACTGTTTGATCAAATGCACTATTAACGTTTCCTAGCCCGAAGGCACATCTGCATGCCAAGAACTTTAAATTAATTTTAGAGGTTCTATGTAAAGCATTTTTTTTTCTTTAAGTACCTCACCTGTGTGCATCCATGTGCTGTGCAGAATATGATGTGAAAGGGATTGTAAGAGGCAATAGATGTAAGTATAAGATTTTATGCAGCAATTATGGAAGCTCCAGAAGATCCTGTACATAAATGGGCATTTTCAAAATGTATTTATTTAGTTAGTATTTAGTCAGTCAGTTAGTTAGTTAGTTAGTTAGTTAGTTAGTTAGTTAGTTAGTTAGTTAGTTATTGCTATTTGATATTCTGTTAAGTGATCCTTTTCAGCCATGACAAAAATATTCAATAACTCAGAAGTTACTTTATTTGGAAAATTTCAGGTTGTAATTTGACTGTTTATTGAATAAAGCAGTTTCACTGGTAGTCAACAAAAACAAATGTAACACATTAGTTAAATATGAAAATTAATGCAATGATTAATTTATGAGGCTACTGAATCCAGTACTGAAATATCAATATGAACCTGTCTTGTGGCTTCTTATGATGATATCAGTAACAATAATTGTTCCAGTCTTCTTCAATAAACACACCACACCAAATTGCATTTGGCAACCTTTATTAAACTTCCATAAACATAACTTTATTGAACAATATTTTAATTTATTGATCACAGCATGAACATCCATATAAGCATTCACTTGGGCAGCATAACCCCACTCACCCTAACCAAATAAGCAGTGTCCTTACCTCTGCTCGCTTACTTTTACTTATCAAGCAGCATGCCATCACTCACTTTCATTCCCAAATGCATTGAATTAAACATCCTACACCATAGGGGGAAATGCATGAGGGACAAGCCTGCTCCTCTTCTCTGCCAACCAGCCTGACACAGGCTGTCCCCCCTCATTCATTCCAAAACCTTCAGCAAACCTTCTAAACAAACCTAAGTGTACATTAAACAGATCAAAATCATTCAGTGTACTTCATCTTCTCTGAACCAAAATCGATCCCTGTCATCAATATCCCAATGCCCTATCATATAAATACCCAAAGCAGCCAGTTAGCTAACTAGCCTAAAATTAACAAAACGATGATCCCTCTCCAAAACCAAAATAATGTGGTACTACCTCCGACCACACAATACACATACCTGGGTATAACCTCTTTAAAATAAACAGACACACTTATCCTAACTACCAACTGTTGCTTCAGAATTATTCCTAGATCATTACTTACCAAATTTATCACCAGGACTCTAAAGAGCCCATTACCACCCAAAACAGTGCAAATTCAAATGTGTGTCATCCAGCCTAACTGCAGCCCCCTTTTACCACTCAATGGATATAAGAATGACCAATATGAAATTTCCTTTCCTAGAAAAAAAATGCATTTAGTACTAAACCAGTCACATACCCAAATATCTAGTAAAAGACAAAAAAGCATTTAATGACCAACATCCCACACTCTTAATGACTTCAATTCTGCCTTCCGTCGCTAAATATAATACCCTTCCAATGTGCAAAGAATGAGTGGAAAACCTCTTTCCCAAAAAATCAATACACTGAAAAGCTCTCCTCATCATATATACAAACTGATTACACATCATCAACTTGTCCCCAACCAAAAGTCCAGAGGACTCCCAACATGAGACCACAGCAGCCTCTTAGCCCAACCCACCAGACACAACCAATCATTCCTGTCCTTTTCCAATACTAATTAACTACCCTTCTCCAACTGATCTGTTTTAGATCTACACAACCAAATATGCACGGAGGCAAAAACACTGAAATATCTGACCAAACTAGCAACCAAAACAATGCTATAATCCTAAGAGCTCCATAACATATCCATGAAGCAAGTGGTGGACATAAAGTATAGTTCAATGAATCTCCATTTACCAATGCTAAACCCTGTAACAAAACCTTCAGATCCTGTCATGTCAATGGCCATCATTTGTCAGCTTCACACTATCGGCCCTACACCAACCCTTCAACATATGAACCACAGTCAAAGATTTAATAAAGTCATGTAACCCTTACACCCGTGCAACTGTAATAATTGCAGCTAAGCCCCTCTTAACAGTCTGCACTGCCTTACCTTGTTCCCAAGCCTGAACCAAATATTTCAACAGCAATCCTTTCCACCAAACTCCTTCCTTCTCAGACACCTGCAACACAAATTTAACAAATTCTTGCAGTGCCATGTCATATGTCTTACTTTTAAAAGCTGCCCAGGATTCCTGTACCAAGCATCTGATTATTCCAAGCCAGTCTGACACACCTTGTCTGGCAACATCATCGGCTCATACCACTGCCATATTGTCCAAATGAAAGTTAACTGGTTGCCCCTGCAACTTCTCCTGCTAGATCTTCAACACCAGACAAATTGGAACTAACTTTAAACAGGCAACATCTCTCCTCCAATTGTCCTTCCATCCTGTCAGTCATCAAGCCACAAACCATTCACCCCAAAATATGCCCCATCTCAATACTTCCTATCGCATCTTTAAACAATTGCAAATCCCCCTGAACAAACCAATTCTCCTACCAAAAATCATACCAAAAGCTGCTCCAAAAAGACAGCCACAGTGCTAAATCAGCACACACAAACTTATTAACTCTCGCCCAATGATGTTTGCTTTTTGCCCATACAACAAAAAGGCCACGAAGCCACAAAAGGAATGACTTGGGTGAACTACCAGACATGCAGACTTCAGGACCCCAAAGAACTCCATGACATCATTAATTCTTATCTTGTCCTTGGATTTCCCCAATGAATCTTTTCTTTCAAACACATTCCTTTTGCATCTGGTAAACAAAACAAACCATGGCCTGCATCCACTAGCAACTAAAGAAAACAATGCCTTGCTTGAGCCTTCTAATGTCTTCCTAGCCAATGGAATACCCAGTTCCTCACACGCCCCCCCCCAAAAAAAAAAAACACACGCATACCTTCCAATGCTCATTCAAACTCTTCACCTATGCTTAATAAGTCATCCAGATAATGTACCACCTTCTGGTTGCCCACCTGCTGCTGCCAAATCCAATGGAGAGCAGTGATAAACCTCTCAAAGTAGCAGAGGCCACCAAGCATCTCATCGGCATAGCCTTATCAAAAAAAAACAACTAAACTACCCTCTCCAACAATGGCAAATCTTCCTCTGAAACTGGAAATAAACAAAAAAAAAAACAAATTCAATGTCTATCTTTACCAACTATGGGTCTATAAATTCCGAATGACCATTATTCAAAGATGCACAACTGATTTTTGTGTCATCTCCCGAAATAAAATCCTACACAGAATTCCCCTGTGAGATAAGACCAATGGTGAATCAAATGAAATTCCCTGCTGATTTCCTAGGAACACACCCCAATGGAGAGACCTTAAAGCTGATAAAGGGAGGATAAACAAATTGACCTGATAACCTACCTGTCCACCATCCCTTCTCCATGAAGCCTTCCAAAATCTCTTACTTCTCATGCAAATAATTCAGATTTCTGCAAATTCACCAATCCACTCACACCCCTGATTTAATAGAAAATCCCTCTTAAACTCTTCTAGTAATTTGACTGCAACTGCTGAATCAGGAAATTGCATGAGCAGCTGAGTCAATACCTGTACGTTAATGGAAACATGCATCCCCTGGTCTTCCTTTGACCCACATAAGGACACCCCCCCCTTCTCCACCACAAAATTCCCCCTACACTGACTTCCCTGAAATCCAGGAAACAATAAAGGTAATCCTCTCAACTGAGGTTGCTGCAAATTCAAATTAACCAATGTGCCTTCCTGTTTGCCACTTGCTCAGCTGAATGCATACCCTCACACTTCGAACAGATGTGTGAAAACGTACATGCCACCCACAAGCAACACTCCACATTAAAGGCCCAGCATATCCCAATCCTGCCACCCCGCCCCAACTTAACCCCCCCCCGCTAACGGCTCCCAGGCTATCTACCATAGGGGCTAGCTAAATGTCAGGATGTTTCACATCTCAATGCAGCAAATGAACCACCACCTTCCACTTCCAAAACCTCTGAAAGTACCACAACCAGACATTCCCTGCCCACAGATGCTGTCCCTCACTGACCATGAAAAAATAAGCCAAGAGTGGTAAGGCCAAAGGTGGTATCCTTTTCAAATCAAACTGACATTTAATAAATGAAGCCTAACACCCAGTTGTCCCATGTCCTTGGCCACAGTTTACCTATCCTCCTCTGCCCTGAGGCAGCTAAAGCTGCAAAAGTCTTTACTGTTTGTGATGTGATTTCTAATGCCATAAGAGGTGGAACCACATCAACATCAGTTAATTCAAAATATCAACATACTCCCTCTTCCAGATCTTTCCTTTAACTAAAAGTGGTATGTGAGTGGGTGAAAACACCCTCCTCTCCCTTGCCCCAGGGCCTGCTTAGCTAACCAATCACCATCCGGATCCCAAAGTCCGACCCAACCTCATGCTGTTGTGACTCTATCCCACCTGTGGACAGCCCCAAGCTCCCCATAATCAAACCTAAACCCTCTTCATCACCAAAAGCCTCCTCATGAAACTGTCCCCTTCACTAAAAATAAGGGCCCCATGGACCTCTGTTATTCTTCAGCCATGCCACTTGCTTTACCCTGCCCCTGATGTACCTCATCCTCATGTGTCACCACACTAATACTAAACTGCACAAACTTTGATATGCCTAAATGAGAACCTAACAGCATATTATTAACTATGACCTCATTGTGCACCACTTCAGTGATCAGAACATCCACTACAGCAGCATCCATCACCCGTCTAGTGCACTTCCCTTGGGCCACTGACTGATGCAAACTCTGCACTTTTGCCATCTGCAAAATAAAAGACAACTGTGAATCCTCTGAAAAAAAAGGGTTGTTATTCCTGGACCATTACATTCCAGCATGCAGGCCTATGTTGTCAGCATACCTCCTAAACACAACCATAAATAACTGAGAGTCTCCCTCGACAAAAAGAACACCTAGGATGATTTTAAATATCAGCTGCAATTGAAACCTTGATAGATGAGCAGGTTTCACAATATCATGAATGTTCTGAAGGGCCACATCTAAACTTAAATACCTAAATACCTAGCAGTGTTTCTGAAGTAGACTGAAACTATGAGGCAAAGACAGCCATCAAAATTCTGCACAGCTGAAAAGTATGGCTGATGAAACAGCCACTTATATGTCCCCATTCCCTGATGAGCATCCATACATACCCCTCTGCCCCTTTGCAGCAGGAGTCAATCCCAACCCAACCTTAACGGGGAGCAAAGACCCAAAATATAGGGATCAATTTGCAACATCACTCTTACAAAGTAAGCAAGGTATTAGCATAACAGGAGTTGTGTTAGCATATATTGCTGAAAGGCTATGATGTCTGAAACTTGAGTTTAATCAGCCATCTGTAAAAGAAAATCAACAATAAGACCTAAGAGAAGAGGAAGTCTTCACCACTACCCCCTGCCCCAGCCTGCTCACCATCCTTCTACCCTATCTATTTTATTATAATAGTTTTATTTCCTTCTTTTTTATATTTTTTATATATAATGAACAAAATGGAGACCAAAGGTCCAAAATATAGGGACACATTTTAAATATTCCTCTTACAACTATGTGAGTTACTAGAATAACAGGAATCATGTTAGCATAAAAATTAGACTTCTCAAACTCAGAGGCATGCCAGTCTTTATTGGCTTTTAATCAGCTAATCATCCAGTGTCCTTCAGAAACCACAGTTTATGAAGGTACAGACCAACTATGTGGCAATGATCTGTACATCCTGTGAATATCTTGGCTGTTGAGTTATACGGCCATACATAGCTTTATTTTCCAAATAACACTTACCCAGACTAAAGCAGCTATGTACAGGTTTTACAGCCAAATGTTCACATTTTAATTTAAACCCAGTAAAATACTAACAAGTACATATAGCTCTAAGATTCTCAAAATGTAATTATACAACCTAAGTTTATTTCTGAAAACAGTTTCCTCCTGGTAGTTTTCCCAAAATCATTTTTAATCTTTTCACACATATAATAGGACCAGAAAAACACCCGTACCATACTTGCATAAAATTATATGTCAAAATGTTTGGCCTCTAACACAGATTGGCCAACTATATTCCACTTCCTCATGGCATGTGCACTGACTAAACATTACTTGCAGGCACCACACAACCCACAAACACACTCCTTTTCTCCGTCCTAGCACCATTAACTACCACTAACTGCTCCACAACTGCCAATGAACAGAAAAACAGGGTCCAATTGTGTAACTGTGCCACTACCTGCAACACCGGCTTGTAGGTGCAGTAACAACAATATGCAGATGTGGATAATGTACACAAACTAAAAGGACAAAACTGATTACCATAAAGAAAACCCCAGACAACCAATGAGCCACACTACAGACCCACACACTAATGCAAAGCCAGCAATACTACATGAAAGTACCTTAGCTAAATGCCAACTGACTAACACAGTATAAGCAAACTCCTCAATGAACAAAAAGAATTACCCCACACCAGTCCCCACCAAAATAACCACTTACCTCCTGAACTTCTGCTTCAGAAAGTCCCACTCCACACTTGGTGGGGAAGCATAGGAACAAGGGGAAGAGAGACAAAAACAAATAAATAAATAAATAACTCGGCAACCATGGCAACCACATCCACCTCATAGCTGATGAGGGCTACTTACCAGCTTTACCCCTTTGATCAAAGTTCAAAGCCTACCAGATCCACAGTACCTACTGGTCATCATGGACATAATACTTGCAGCTGCAAATTCACGCCAAAATCTGATCCTTTACCCAGTTACACTCACACAAAACCAGTTAAGCCCCTCCTTACACTTACCTCATTTCCTCCCAACCATCCTACTTTCCCTATTTAACCCTTCTATCCCCACCACACTAACTTTCTTCAACTGCCATCTTAACTCCCATTACTATTCCTAACTGACCCTCACCTGTAGATGTCCCTGGACAAATCAGTTTGTTTTCAAACCTCATTTAAAATTAAACCCTGTCTCTGTTTACCTCTCTGCTTTGCTGATTAACCCTCAGAGGTATTAAGGATGTAGAAAATGTGTATTTTTTGAGACTTTGTACCAAAAAGAATCTGTATACTACATGCAAAGTAAACAAAGCATTTTTTCTCATGTTTATGACCTTTTCCATCATTTGCTGAGTCTTTTAGACTTTGTTTTGCACTGTTGCTACTGAGTAATTGTCATTTTCCCCATCGTTGGTAGATATGGATACCTGGGGCAGGGGAAAATGATGGGTAAGTCAGAACTGGTATGGAGAAATATTGGGCCAACCGTGTCCAGACAACACAGAAGGAAATGTCAACTTCTGGTGAAGATGAAACATGAAACCTTATAGAGTGCTCAAATCTCCTTACAAAATGCAACAATAAAGCAATCAATTATATCTGTAGACATTTTGGAATAGCATTTGAAAATACAGGTAGGGATGTCAGGATGCACCAGCATATTAGTCAAATAGGCAATATTTGTTCAGTACAAAACTGTCAGCTCAGTAGAAACAATGTGAACACTCAGTCAACTCAAGCACACTAGCCCTAAGTTCAAAGTGTAATATATAATGACATAAAATAATTCTTAAGCTGGCAATACTATTTAAAAATCTTATTGTAGGAATGACTGTAGTATATATTTGCAAAATATACAAACTCTGTCTTCAGTTTACTTAACAATCACAAAGATGTTACCACTACAACTAATAATTTGTCATCCTCTGAAGCAGAACCATGCACTGTAACAGAGAAGGACAATTTCTTAGAACACAGCAGTAAAACACATTTTCTTTCACCTCCAGCACTTCCGCAAATATTAAAATCAGTATATAAAGTCATAACTTAAATAGAAGTCAAAAGACTCTTAGCAACCATTCAACATTCAACTTCAAGGCCATATATTCATGAGAACAGCACGGATTACATGATACAGAGCAGCCTATCATACTGTACAATTTAGTAAACACTATTCAGAGACAGGAATACATAATGTACATGTAATCAACTAAAGTGCAGTAGATTTACAAGTTAAAATTCTGTTAAAATGTAAAAAGTTTGTCAGTTCAGATTCTATTTTCATATGTGTGCTTCTTTAAAATTTAAAAAAGGTTTGAAGCTAGTATTCAGCCATGGATGTTTATCAGCTCAAAACAGGGTAGTCCAATCATAGTCATGCATTTCCAACAAGTTAACTGTCAACTTCTTGGATTTTTTTGAACCACTTTGAGTAGTCTACACATAAACTGCTGTTCAGCATTTAATGAAAATATGATCAGCTATATCATATTGTAAGTCCTTATTTCTTATGTCTCAACAATGTTCTGCTATCCAACCTTTTAAACATCTAACTGCTTTTCACACATAATATGCTGTGCATAGGTAGCATGTTGCCAGATATACAATGGACCCAGCATGATAAGTAACCCTACATATAATAATAAAGGGCTCACCTATGTGTCAATGTTTATATTCAATAACACCACTTACATGTTTACAAAAAAAGAAAATATTAAAGTAGGTCGGATCTAATTGTTTGTAAGGAGCTACTTTTAATTTTGTTTAGTTTATCCTTATAGCAAAGCTGCATTTTCAGATTCTTCACTCTTTTGTATGCAAAAATCGGTCTCTCAAAAAAAAATCTCTCTATTATTATTACTGGTAAGAGCTGGCCAGTTCTTCTGTGATATTTTAACAATTTGTTGAAAAGGTCTGGTCTGGGTATGCAGTTGGCTATGCTTGTTCCGTGTTTTACCCCAGTAAATAAATTCAGTAATTAAACTATTGCAAGCTGTTGTTAGTTCTACCATCATTATGTATTGACACCTCCACCACATTCTCCGAGCAAGAATGTTTGTCTTTGTTAGATCTTTATTAATACCACCTCTAGTTTAATAGATTCTAAAGTATTTAGACAATAGCACACTTAAAAATTCTTGCATATCAATGTCAATACTGTTTAATACTGACAATAGTTAAGCTATCATCTGATGTAGAAAGCTGGCTTACACTCTGTAACTGTCCATGTACTATGTTAAAGTTATATGTGTGTGTGATACATATTTTTCTGTGAAGAACACTGTCCTTGCAAACATCTTTCTTATAAATAGAAATTAATATCTTGTTATGAAGCTGTTTTATAGTGATGTCTAATAAGTTAACGACTTTCTATGAAGGGTTTATTTTAAACCTAAAATAATTGGCACTATTGCTGATGGCATTCACAAAACATTCAATATTCAACAGAATCATTCCAAATTCAGAAGATATCATCCACAATCCATGTATAACTGTACTGGAGTACACTTTCTGTTGTTTTAATTCACTAAAGCTGCATGGATCTTCAACTCCAGGAACTGGAGCTGCAAGACAAATTCCTACTTAGGTTTTCCCAGCAGCTTTTTAAGTGCATAGATGACAAGGAGTACTGGGAAAGAACACACATACTGGGTATTTGCCCTGAAAGAGGGATGCAAACAGTATTTATTTGCTTAATGTTTAGGTCTAGTGTTTACCAACTGTGTGAAAGAGGGCACAGAGAAGGCCCACAGGTCATTAGTGTCTCAATCCTCAGTTGACTCTTGGCAGATGATTATGATTTGTTTTTCTTATTTAGAAGAGGCACTCATCTTTCATATGACCTGGCTTTCCTCCTTTTCTGTTAGTTATTTACAGTGGAAAGTTAGATTTGACAGTGACTTGTCTAAGTCTGAAGTGAAATAAAAATGAATATAATGACTTTTGTTATAATTACTGAAACTCAAGAATATTAGAAAGTGCATCTATCTTGATAAAGCAGCCATACAAGATGATGGGTTATCTGAATAGTCTATTACAGTAAAAGAACAGAAACACTGAGAAACCCAAGAGTAAAACTAATGCTACATGGGGTGTTGTGGTGTATTATGGAAGAAGGACAGAATAAACTGAGAAACCGATACAGAAAAGTAATTCAGCAGTTACATTTGACTTTTGTATCCTCATCAGACACAAAGTAAATTTAAAAGGCCTAGAAGGTAAGTCAGACTCTATGTTTATTCAGTGGGATCAACTACCTGTGTGTAACTGTAATGGACACATTTTATATTTCCACTGATATCTCCACAGGCTGTTATTCAAGTTTCACTATGTTAGTCATCCTTAGGGCTGTCTGTT
>NC_056731.1:1207505494-1207570494 GCF_019279795.1 Protopterus annectens
AATTTCTATGTTTACAAGAGAAATATTTGAAATGTGTCGCTTTTTGGACTTTTGTCTCCTCATTAATCCTAGCTTTGCCAGGATTTCTTGTGCTAAGAGGTTGAAAGGTATGGTTCTCAATATTCTGAAGTTTATTTTAGAGCTTCTTCCCAACCGTTTGATCCAATGATGGCTTAAGTTTTTTCAAAGAAGAAATAAAATTTATTTATGTTCTTTTAACTGGGTTAATCACATTAGGCCAGTGGCCTCTACACCTGACGTGATATTCATAACAACTAGGGAAAATATAATAACTGTTTAGCTTGATCATGAAATCAGGGTCAGTGATTTTTATCCACAGACAGCTCCTGTACACAATAATTACAGCTATAGTTGACTGTGTGCATCACAAATGCTGACTGTGGAAATAATAATAATAATAATAATAACCAGACATCACATAAATGCCAGATTAAGAAGCAGATGACAAGATAAAATATATTTTCATCCAAATGAAGACTTTCTCCTACCCAGTAATTACAGACACTTTATTAAATAGGTATATGTCTCAGATATCTGACTGGGATAAAACATACTAAGCATGGTAATATATTTCAAGTTTGTTGCGCACACATACACAACAATGTATATCAGGTAGGTTTCTCACAAACACACAGTAGATGTAATAAAGTATTCCAACTTACTTCCCACAAAATGCACACTGATCCTGCAAAGCCAGATTAAAAACTGTTTAAAATGTGCAGATCACAAAAAGGAAAATTACTTTAATCTAAAGACAGTCTACCACCCAGCAGTATAGAAAATTTGCTAATGAAATACGCCATAGAAGTCTAATTGTGATAAAGAAAACAGCCACATTAATGTATTTCAAATTTGTTTCACACAAACATTCAGTGTTGCCACAAAGAGAT
The DNA here is from genome assembly GCF_019279795.1 of Protopterus annectens. Lineage (NCBI taxonomy): Eukaryota > Metazoa > Chordata > Ceratodontiformes > Protopteridae > Protopterus > Protopterus annectens. Next base: position 1,207,506,406 of record NC_056731.1, read on the forward strand.
TCTCCAAATTAACTTTACAAAAATATTTACTAGCCCTGCAAACCAAGACTAATGGTGGACATAAGCAGATGACAACAAGGTAAGACACTTTTATCAAAATATATCCTCACACCACTTCCCAACAGTTATATCTGCTTTGTTGATTGTGTACACCACAAAGATTTGATTATGATAAAAATAAAATGGCAACAATAATGTATTTTTCTTTGTTTCTCACAAATAATATCCACAGTAAAGTATAAATGAGGACAAAAATAATGGAGAACAAAGGATCCAGATAAGGAGACTTTTAAATATACCTCTAATTAACTTACAATGTTAAAAGAACAACAGATGCCCTTCTATAGCACAGTTGCAGTATTCTACATACAAGGAATATCCCACCGTGGGCAGCCCGATACTTGGCCAATATGCAAAAACCATCTTGCATGCGCCATATGTCACATTTATGCTACCTGCACAGAATGTAGGGCATAAAAGGGATGTACAGAAACAGCTATCTAGAATTTCTTTGCCTCCAGTTCGAACACCATTTTTGTCAGTTGATCTAAATGCCTTGCTGCTATACTGCATATCAATGCCCCACTGGGGCTTTTTTTTTTTACTTCTATTGGTCTTTATTTTATTTTACTACTTAGAATTCATGTCATCCAAGAAGGGAAAATTTCAGTGTGGGAGGCAGATTCCCCACAAGGATCATCATGAACAGTGTCTTTTGTTTGTGTGCTTTCCACGACCACAGCCTTGTAAAATCTGTAAGGCATTTGTGCCTAATACACACAGAAGCTGTTTGTCTTCCCTGGCCATTTTTCTCAAAAGCCAACAGCTTAAACAGTTAGTCAAAGGTGCCATGGCAGAATCCTTTCATGCCAAGATACCCCTATAAAGCAAAAAGAAGGCCAAGAAATCTTGGCCAGATTCTGTAGCTATCCATCCTCCACCAGACTTCCCTCTAGAAACAATCAATGGATCTGTGGTTCATTCAGCATCTATGTTGGATTCCTCTGCTGTGACCCTGCTGAAGGCTAGCATTGATTTGTCTTTTTGCATGTCATCTTAGACTTTGCAGGCATCTGCTCCAGATGTTAGGGAGGAACTGCTGTTCATTATCTCAGAGGGTCATGGAGGGATTTTACAGGTATTGGTCAGGCAGGAAGCTCCAGATTCTCTTATTGAATATTGCCAAGGGTCAGAAACTCCAGTATTTGTTAGGGCTGATGTCCATTCTAAGAAAAGACAAAAACTGAAGCATGTTTCAGTTCATCCTATGGATCCTCAAAAGGAATGGCAAGTGTTTACTCAAGGCTTCTTTTCTGTCTTAATGGAACTAAAGCCTCCTCAAGGTGTTTCATTACCTGCTCCTCCTTGGACCTCTACCCCTTCTAAATGGGTTATGGAATGGGATTCTTGGATGAGGATGGAGTGTCAGGTGGGGGGGTCTTTATCCTTTTCTTCACAGATGCCTTCTCCTTTGGCTTATCATTCTGATGAAAAGTCTGTTAGCCCTGAGTTTCCTTTTGAGGAATTGTCCTTTGGGGACACATTTGTTATGATGATGGAATTCTTTAAGAAGGATTCTTTTCAAGTGCCTGAGATTCAGAGAAGATATTATGAGTTGCTTCAGGTGGATACCCCTAAAGTATCAACAGTTTGTCCTGAGTTGGCTGCCTTGTTAGATATTTTCATTGCTCCTTCCAAGTCTTCTGATTTTCAGCTTCCTGCCCTAAAGAAATCCAATAGGTTCTATAAGGTTTCTGAGGATTGTCCATTTTTATTTACTCAGCCATCTGTGATCCTGCTGTAGTCTCAGTCTCTTCTGACAAACCTTCTATACTTATACCCTCTTCCACACTTTTGCCTTTTAATAAATGTGGTAGGGCAATGGAGAGGATTGGCAAGAAAGTTTACATTGGTTCTACTATTAATTACCAGATTCACATGACTCGCTATGCTCTGGCCTTGATTGCTCAGGCTTATCAGGTTATTTCTGACCTCCCTGATTCTGAAGGCAAATCCTCTGCTTTATCATTTTCTAGGTCCTTGGATCTGAAAGATATTTACATTCATATCCTTATTCATCCTCTTTTCAGGAAGTTTTTACATTTCTCTGCATCTTCCTCTCATTTTTAGTTCTCTGCTTTGGCTTTGGCCTTTCTACTGTGGTGTTCACAAAATGCCTAGCTCTTGTGATTGCCTTCTGCAGGCTCCAAGGCATTCATAGTTCTATTTATCTAGACAATTAGTTGCTTCAGGCACCTTTTCCCAGTCAATTGTTTCAGGATCTGCAGTTCACCATCTTTCTTCTTCAAAGACTGTAGTTTACTATCAACTTCCAAAAGTCCATCCTGACTCCATCTCTCTTCCACCCCCAAAGTTATAATCATTGAATTATTTCAGTCTTTTCTTCCTCTGACTACAGTGCTGGCCTGGGGGTTTCTTCAGGCCCTGGGATTCATGACCTCTTTTATTACATTGCTTCCTCTTGCCAGACTGCATATGTGGAAGCTTCAATGATTCCTCAATTCAGATTGGCTACAGCATCATCACCCTCAGTGTACCTCTCCTTCTCTGATTCAATAATGAATTCAAGTGGTGGATTCAACAGTTCCCTCTTAACACAAGCTGTCCTCTTCAGTCTCCAGTCCCTTCTCAGGAACTGTTCACCAATGCCTCAGACATGGGGTGGATGGCTTTTCTTGGTCACCTGAACATTCAAGGTCTCTGGCCTCCCCATCATCAATCAGACCATATCAACAACAAATAGATGAGATCTTTGATTCTGGCCCTTTAGGCTTTGCACCCCATGTTCTCTCCAGGTCCCTTGAGGTTGTACACAGACAACACTACAGTGATGTAGTATGTCAATAATCAGGGGAGCATGAAATCCTACCTCCTCTGCAGGAAAGCACTTCAGGCTTGGGATGTGACTCTCAGTTATCAGTTAACTCTTCAGGCAGTACACATTCCTTAAGAGCACAGTCTGGTGGCAAACTCTCTGAGCAGGTCCAAAACACAGGCTCACAAGTGGATACTTCACAAAGACATGTTTTTGGACATTATCCATTGGTGGGGTATTCCTCAGGTAGATCACTTTGCCTACCCTCTGAATGGGGCAGCTTCCATCCTTCTGTTCCAGAGTGCCATGCTATCTGATGTGAAAGACAGATGCATCTTCCTTTCCTTGGAAGGGATTGTTTCTTTATGCTTTCCCTCCTCTTCCTTTACTTCCAAAAGTCCTGCAGAAGATTCAGCCAGACTCCCCAAAAATCTTGCTAGTGCCTCCCTTTTGTTCAAGACAAAACCGGTTCCTCCTCTTAATATATCTGGTCAGGGGCAATCATCACAAGTTACCTCACTGGTTGGATCTCCTCACACAGGTCAAGGGTCTCTCACCCATCCCCTCTTATCCACTCCGGAACTGACGTGTGTAATAGCGTTTTGATCCCTTTCAGGTACATCTTTTCTGTGGACATGCTCAGGGTTTTACAGAAGGCAAGGAAACCCTCAACCAGAAAGCTTATATTTTCAAATGGAAAAGATTTTCAGTCTGGTGCCATGCTCATAACCAGGTCCCTTTTTCAGATGGGATCCCTCTGGTCCTCTCTTATTTGTCTAAATTGCTCCAGTCTGGCTTGGCTTATTTGTCAGCCATTTCTGCTTGTCTGCCCCTGAGTCCAACTTTGTCTTCTCATTTTGAAGTAAAACAATTTCTTAAAGGTGTCCTGCATATTAGGCCTCCAAAAAAACATATTCCTCTTCCTTGGGACTTTCATTTTGTTTTAGAAAAATTACCTCAGTCTTCTTTTAAGCCTGTAGGCTCTGCTTCTTTGCAACATTGTACCTGGAATACTCTTTTGTTGCTGGCTCTTACTCCTGTTTGGAGGGTTTCTGAACTACAGGCCATTATGGCCATTCCTCTTTTTTTTTTTTCCCCACAGGGACATGTATCCCTTTGTATTAATCCTTCTTTTATGCCCAAGATAGTAAATGAGTTGCCCTTGAATCAATCAGTACAACTTCCTTCCTTTTTCCCTTCTCAGTCTGCTAGTCAGAGGGTCCTGCATGCCTTGGATTTGCACAGACAATTCAGGTACTATTTGGATAAAACTAGGACTGTTTGTAAGTCTGATCAGCTTTTTGTTTCCTTTCTTTCCTGGTCTTTGGGTTTTGCTGTTTCTAAGCAACTGTCTCCTCCTGGATATCTAAGGCCATTTTGTTTTGTTATTCTTTTCATGACAAATCTCTGCCTACTTTTCTTAGAGCTCATTTCACTATGGCTGTTGCCTCTTGTGGTGCCTTTTTCAAGGGATTGGACATTAATTCCATCCTTGAATCTGCTCCTTGGTCTTCAGTGCATACATTTACTAAGCCTTATAAGTTGGATATGTTTGTTGAGGGCTCTTCTCAGTCTTCCATCTCCTATTCTGTTTTTTCTGAGATTTTCTACTATACCTTCTTTGTAGACCACTGCAGCAGTAATATAGAAGAACATAGTACAGTTGTGAAAAATCTTACCATAACAGTTAGATATCCTTCTTTTTAAAGTTGCATGATTCACTCCCTCCCTCCAAGTCCTTTTGTTTATTCTGCATTTTTTCCTTCTGAATGTATATGAACTCTCTTCTGGGGCAATTCAGTTCTATGTACTTGTGTCTGTATGTCCCTTTTATGACCTATGTTCTATGTGGGGAGCATAAATGTGATGTACTGTGCATACAAGATATTTTTTAGGCTTTTGCATACATCCCTTCTATGCAGAATATTACAACAGTAAAGAGAAGAAAATCTACTGTTATGGTAAGATTTTACCCAGCAATATGCACTTTCTGAACAACAAAAATTACAAAACTAATGTTCGGCATTATTGATTGACTTTAACAGTGAATGATTTACCAGAGAATCAAAAATATATGAGAGACAGAGGAAAACATAAACAAAATCATGCATGTTCTGTGCAATCTGAGACAGTTGAGAGGTAGGATACCAATTTGTTGCACAAAAATCATTTTTGTCCTAAACAGCCAGAATAATGATGAAATGACAACAGACAATCATTTTATGAATAACAAAAAGTATAAAACTAATATCTGCCATTACTGCCTCACTTTAAACTTCAGTGATTTACCACAGAATCCATAGTTTTATGAGAGAGGAAAATGTGAGGCAAAATAAGGATACTCTGCAAAATCACTGACAATTGGCAGGTAGGGTACTTATCTGTTACAGAAAAAAATCACATTAGTCCTGCAGATCCAGAGTAATGCTCAAATGGCAGCTTTTAGTCATTTTCATATACAGCCAGCCATGTGCCTGAACTTTGCAGCTACTTTGTTTACAGACCGACTGGTATTACATCAACATGCAATTTCTGAACAGTAAGATGCATGAAACTGTAATATCTGGCAATACGACTTGACTTTAATCCTCAGGGATTTATCATGGAATCAAAATTTTAGAAAGGACAGGAGATTGCAAAAAATATGAGGTGAAATCAGAGACAATTGAAATTTACAATAATGACCTGCTTCACAAAAGTCATACCAGTAATTCACATCCAGAGAGATGATCAAACAAAAATTCAGTCATTTGTATATACATGTAGCCCCTGTACTAGCAATTACAGTTGCTTTGCTCGCTGTGCACATCTCAGATGTCTGACAACCACACACTTTATTTAATCTCTGTTTTACTCAAATATGTAGCTGCTTGCCTGCAAAATACTCCTGCACTATAAAGCTGTCCACTAATCATATTTGGCTTCATGACAGTAGTATAAAAATACCTTATGCTACTGCACCTATTAGTCTTTTGACCTCCATGGTCACCCCTTTCCTGTTTAATATTTGCTAGCAGCTTTTGGATCTAGTAAGCAAATGAAGCCTGTGAGTAGATTGATGAAGTACGCAGACCTCTTCCCTAGAGTGACACACTTGTGGCTGTTTTGGACAGGGGATTCACAGGCCATTTATCTATTTATTTGACTTATGAAGTTTTAAGTAAAGAAGCATAATTCTTTATTACAAGAGCTTGAAAAGAAAATAAAGAGAAAAGTTACTCAAAGCACCCCGTTAACACCAGCTGCAGTTGTGGCATCCTATACCTGGACTGGCCACAGATCTCCCTGGAGCTGTGGCTCCCAGGCAGTCACTTGAATTGCCCCTATTGCAATCTGTCACTAAGTGTAATCCACTGCCATGTCCTCTCGCTCTTTCTGTCACACACACACGCACACACACACACACACACACACACACACACACACACACACACACACACACACACAATACATACACACACACACACACACACACACACACACACACACACACACACACACACACACACACACACCAATTACAGCTCTTTATCGACTGCATAGAGCAGAGATAGCTGGATCTGTGCAGACACATTAATAAACAAAAGAATAATCATATATTTTCTCTTCAGTGCTGTCAGACACATACAGTGCAACCCACTACAACCCTCACATATAAATGTGTCCACCACTTTCAGCTCCTTTATTGAATTTGTGCACCTCAGATGTATGATTGTGATCAAATTAATAAATAAATAATATCTGTCAGACATCTGTAATGCAAGTTAATTTAACTATTCCCTTTGTAAACTGTTTTTGTACCACGTAAGCCAGCTTGATGAGGACACGCTTCCTTAATTTTTTTGCTCAAGAATTCTGAACAAAGTCAGAAGTAATGGTTGTCAGAGCCGCCAAATCAGGAACAGTTTTTAAACATTACTCTGGTAGAGAAACAGATTTTGTTTGACTATACATATTCTGAATAATTAGGGGACAGTTGAGTGGTATGAGTGGCATTGCTTTTGCATACACAAAGCTGCCCCCCCCACACACACACACAAAAAAAAATCCCTGAAGACTGGGACCATCTCATCCCACTACAATACAATATACAATTGCAGACCAGGAAAACCAGATGGAAAATGAGGGGAAAATTTTGTATGAAAACATTTAGTTTTTACTCCTGTCTATAGCTGTGAGTGTACCTTTGCTGAAGCTGTTATAGCAACCTGTACCTCTGAAGAGTAAATTGTAGAGATGAGGGGCAGTCATGACTTTCTCCTTGATCTGTGATTCTCCTTTCAGCTGCCTTTTAATTAAACAGCTGAAAGACATCACAGAATAGCAAGTGCATGCATAGAACCAGATGTCTGCAACATGAAAATCATCCCTGAAGATCACAACCATCTGCTTCTAATGCAATATCATCTATCTGCAACTGTAGATATGAGAAACAAATGAGAAATTGGATGAAACTTAATTTGAAAACATTTTGTCCTGTTTGATTCTCCTGTCTGCAGCTATGGTATGTGAGCAGTTTTTGTAGCAGGTTGTTTGTATTTCCTTCATCTGATGAAGCTGATAGAGTGGTCAGTACCTGCAGGATTATATGGTATGGACAAGGGAATGGCCAAAGAAAAAATACCATGACTTTCTCTATGTTTCTAATTGTTAGTATAAAAAGTCACAACAGCAAGCAGATGTGCAGAAGAAGGTAAAATGTGTTGTTTTTCCTAGGGGGAATCAAAACAAACTTGGAATAGGAACTGTTTAATGGGGTCTACTTTACGTGCTCAAAAGCTGAAAAACCCAAATCCAAATAGCACGACATGTAAAGAGCGAACCGCGAATACGCTGAACACACGAAACCAAGAAAGTGGAAATATCGAATTCGCATAGTTGGCTCGTCTACAGCATAGCTTTGTAAGGTAAGTGTGTGATAGTTATGGACCTTAGGGTTAGGGAGGGGTTAAGGTAAGTGCATAGGTATGTAGTGTATGTAAGGTTTTGTGTAGGTAATGTATGTAAGGTTTAGTGTAGGGTTATGTTGTGTATGTGTGTGGAATATTTAGTTTGTTTGGGTATAGCTCCATAGGGAAGTGTGCAGTAGTTACGATTAGTAGGTAGGTAGGTTATTATGGTAGTTAGGGTTAGGGGAGGAGTTAAGGATAGTTCATAGATAGTTGTGTATGTGGGGTTTAGTGTAGGGTTAGCAGTAGGGTTTTGGTGATTTAATTTAGGGTTAGAAGTAGGGTTTTTGTTAGTGTATGCATGTGATTTTTTTTATTGTGTTTGGGTAGGTAGTGTGTTGCGGGTGGTGGGTTGGCCGACTATGACGGTTCGAAGTTTTAAATTTCGCGCTTTAGTACATTGGACGTATTTGCGGTTCGCTCTTTATGTGGCACGCTATTTGAATTCAGGTTTTTTGTGTTTCGCACGCATAAAGTAGACCTCTGTTTAGCAACTTTATGTTTTAGTTGAGGCAGCATTAGGATAATATTTGAGTTAAATGTGGGGATGGGATGTTCCCTCTACAAAGAAACTCAAGCAAGAAAAAACATTGCTTTGGAAGAAATTTGGTAGCAGCAAAAGATGTATATTATTATAGCAACACAGCAGATTTGTTCAGAAACACTGTTATCTTGTAGAAATTCAAGAAAGCTGACACTGCCCCTTATCTGCAGGCTTTCTGCTTGTTGTTGTCTCAATGAATCATGGCTCAGTAAGGAGAAGAAAGCTGTGACTACTTAGATTGGGTTACTATAGGCTGCATCATGACCGCTATGATTATTCCTTTCCTGTTTAATATTTTGATCAGGGGATCTACAGGACATTTATCTATTTATTTGTTTTATAATTTGTAATTAAAGAAGCATATTTCTTTACTAAAAAGAACAAAAAGATAAAGGCACAAATAGTATGCCAAGGTAAGTATTCGTTGTGCCATTTACAATTTGTTTTTGAATTAAAACTAAAAATATATTTTGCTAGCTCATAAGCCAATGTACTCAGTACTCAACATAATATATATATGTATATATATATATATATATATATATATATATGTATATATATATATATATATATATATATATATTTTTTTTTTTTTTTCCCCTTTAAGATACTGAGTAGCTGGCTTGCCGTGGGCTATTCTGAAGATCTGGTTCCTTGGTGGCCATCTGAATCACCCCTATTACACACATACACACCAATTGTAGCCACTTATGTGACTGTATGCACCTCAGATATCTGCTTGTGATCAAATAAATTCATATATTTATATTTAATGTAAAGGCTTGTGGCTCCATTGCTATTATTATAAGCATGCTGTATAACAGGAAAGTAGAAGAAAAGAAGGTCTAATTGGACATTTCCATCCCTGATAACTTGCTGCAGCTCCAGAGGTGCATTTATCAAGAGTTCTAACGGCAGGGATTTAACCGCACTATTACTTTACTTGCAGTCCTATGGATAAGTTAACAAGCATGAAGACTGCAAAAAGTTAATTCTGCACAACAGGTTGTCTGCAAAGTCTCTGAACTCAAGTCTATGTTAGGGATTTTGAAAAAAAGGGAAAATAGTAGATCTAGAAAGATGAAACTAGACCATGAATTCACATGCTTCTCATTTCCTGTTTAATTAAATGTTTCCTGTTATTATTCTCTTTCACTACATTTCCGTCATTTGGCATAATCCATTTCTTAAAAAGATACATATGTGATATCTGGGAAGGGAAACAAGACAGAACTGAACCATGGTCACTCTGGACAATGTTGTAATGTAATGTTGAAGGAAAACAATCAGCTCTTGCAAATAACATTTCATTGCATTTACATAGACATTAGGAAATCATTCATATTAAAAAGCAAAGGAAATGTCTGCATTCTGAATTTGCAAATTCTAAGTGTATGCCTCTTGTCTAGAGCATCAGGTTAATGCTATTGTAAGCTGATCCACCAGACAATTTCCTCACACATAAATGTAATATAGCACTTTGGCAGAGAAAATCAGTATTCATCAAAGTGGGTAATACCTAACAAATTATTTAATGGCTTGCAAAAATCCTATAAGGTAAGTCAAACTTTAGCATGCAACTTTAGCAAAACAACTGTTTGATATCTATAAAATTGCCTTTGTGTCGGATGTTGCATGCCACAAGTGTTAATCTTTCAGATCTGCACACGCAGACTGGGAAAGAAAATAGATAAATATGAATGATAAAGAAGTAACTGGGCAGTCATGGTGACCCTGTGATGAACATGTTAAAATATTCAATGCAGCTAACAAAAGTACAGCTCCAAAAGCAGATTCAGTAATTAAAGGTCAATAAATAAATATTTTGATATAATTTTCTGAAAATAAATAATTTGTAATTAGAAATATTGAGGGTATGGTTTGAGGTTTTTCTACATATTGACGTATTACTCATGCCAGACAAAGCATCATGGAAGTAAATGGAAGATGACTGAATTCAAGCATTTTTAGAATTAAATATGATTTTATATTTCAAATAGCCACATATGTGGTGGCTAGGTTTATAAATGAAATTTATGAACAGAATTGTTATACATCTATTCAGACTTTTGAAACAGCTCACTTTGCTTCATAGAATGTCCAACAAAGTGTGTCAAATGTTACTCTTTCAACCACCACAACTCAACACTGCTGCTTTAATTCCTGTAGATTGAATGACTGTCATCCTCAAACAGGCTATGATAGCATGTCCTCTCATTCAGAAAAACAATCAGTGAAAGAACTTATCTACCCCTAGGCTAATTATGGTATCTGTCCCCCTACCCATGCATGGAGAACTAACAAACAGACACACACACACACACACACACACACACACACACACACACACACACACACACGCACACGCACACACATGCACACACACACACACACACACACACACACACACACACACACACACACACACACACACACACACACACACACTGAATTACTGTTCTTCAGAGTCCCACTGAATTTTGATGCTGAAGAAAAATGTATGAGCACTGTATAATAAGGGCTTCTCTAATATAAGCCCCAAACCCTACCAAATGATCCGATAGACAATAGCACTAATGCAGTAGGGAAACATAAAGCAGAAAAATAAGAGCAACCAGAAGTACTTTTCACAGGAAAGTATGGCTGGTATTCATAGTCCTTTGCAGAAATGTGATAGGGATATTTCTGATGTTTATGAGTGAATGTAGCACAGGTGAAATTCATAGAAACCATTTATGCTGATGTAAAATGCTTTAAGTATCAGGAGGTGCAAATATGAAATTTTGTAAAGCAGTGCATGCTAATGAGGTATTCTTATGAGTCCTAATCCATTATCCCGGGACATGCACATCCATTGTTGAAAGTCATGCTTCACCTTTGATATCTGATTTGCAATCCATGAACTTGCCTCCAGCCATCCCTTCAATAATTTGTCCAAGTATGGACAAGCATTTCCTGACACAGAAATGCACTATTTCAGCAACCCCTTCAATAGCTTTTCTACATATGTACAAGCACTAAAACAACACTTTAGTAGTCTGACCTTGTATGCACAAGCACTACACTGAAGCCAAATTAAATGTTTACCCAGCGACCCCTTCAGTATTTGCAAAAGTATGCTCAAGCACCAAAATGAAACATTTCCCTGATTGATCCATTCAGCAGTATGTCCAAGTCTGCACAAGCACCAAAATGAAACATTTCCCCAAGCAATCCCTTTAGTAGTATATGTAAGTCTGCACAAGCACCAAAATGAAACATTTCCCCAAACAATCCCTTCAGTGGTTTCACCAAGTTTGCACAAACACGAAAATGAAACATATCCCTCATTGACCCCCTTCAGCAGTATGTCTAATTATGCACACGCACCAAAATGAAACATTTCCCAAAGTGATTCCCTTCAGCAGTCTGTCCAGGTATGCGCGAGCACCAAAATTAAACATTTCCCCCAATAACCCCTTCAGTTGTTTGTCCATGTTTACACAAGCACTTCAATGAAATTGAAATTAAACATTTCCCCCAATAACCCCTTCAGTTGTTTGTCCATGTTTACACAAGCACTTCAATGACATTGAAATGAAACATTTCCCCCAACAATCCCTTCAGTAGTTTGTCCATGTATGCACAGACCCTTCACTGACACCAAAATGAAACATTTCCCCAAATGACGCCTTAAGTAGTTTGTCCATATTTGCACAAAACTTCACTGCTTCTAAAATGAAACATTTTCCCCAATGATCTCTTCAATAGCTTATCCATGTACACACATGCCCTTCACTGACATCAAGATGAAACATTTCCCCAAATGACAAGTAGTTCATCCATACCTTCACAAGAACTTCACTTGCTCCAAAATGAAACATTTCCCCCAACAATCCCTTCAATAGTTTGTCCATGTATGCACAACCACTTCACTGACAACAAATGAAATATCTCCCCGAATGACCAAAATGAAACATTCCCCCAATGACCCCTTTCTGCAGTTTGTCCATGCATGCACAAGCAGCAAAATAAAAAAAATATTTCTCTAAGTAAACTCAATAATTATACCTTCTTTTAAAATGTATGGCAGAACATATTACTTTTTTTCCCTTCCCCTCACAAATCCATATTCTTATGTTAAACTACTGCTTACTGGCATAAGGTTCAGGGCTGTTTACACATTTAGTATACAAATGAGCTCATTTTAGATTCATTACAGTGAACCCAATTGATAAGCAAATGTACAATGCCCCTTATCTGAGTATTAGCTGTCTGCCTGTCGCTTATGCCTTAAGCATGTTAGACTTTTGCAATAGGTTGGCGTGTTTAAAAAAATGCCTCGCATTTCTAGGGTCATACTGAAAGACCATGATTTGCATAACTATGTAGCACTGCTCTTCACAGATTACTGCTATGAAAATGCAAAGCTCCGGACTATATTTCACACAGTTTCCTAACAACCTTAACTATATTAAATAAATGTCCTTAACTAAAGGGAATCTACAAATGCACATATACATATAAGTAGGTAGCCACTATATTTTGTTGTTATTACACATAGTACTAGGAGGGAATATTATCACAATGTAGAACACATTTCTCTACACAATGCACATTTAATTTTGCTTTTGTTTACTGAATTAATCAGACTGGGTTTAGCCAAAATCCCTTTTTTCAATGGAGGCTCATGGAGGAAAGCTCCAACATATTACAAAGAGTCAATAATTGCATGAACAGGCATTAAATCATATACATTAACCATTACATGTGAATTTGCTAATTAGATTACATTTGTATGAAACAAAGAGAACTTTTACAGGATAAAGGATACTTTTGCATTTAGTAGATGTTGAAAAGTGGGCATTTGAAGAAGTCTTTTAGTGTGCTTGTCAAATACATAATAGCTCTTGTGGTTAATACTTAGAAATTCAATGAAAAGGAACTTTGCATTAGTATCTCCCTCATTTTCTTAATCAAGCCAGTTCCAGCTAGAAAGGATTATCTATAAATTAAATCTAGTAGCCAGTAAGTTATCAAGTTAATAACTAAATAAACAGTGTATGCCCAATGCATTTCTGTAGGATGTGAAAAGAATTTAGTGTCATTTTAGCAGGCACTGCAGGTACAATCTGTAGGAAAGTAACTGTAGTAACATTTACCAGTGTACCTTAAGGATCAGTCAGGCTGTGTTCCCATGATTCCATGTAACCCACAGCATCCGAAGACTTTGATTTGAATATATAATTCAGCAGAACGGCAGTTCTAAAACTCCAATAAACAAACAAAAAGAACGCCTTGGACCATGGTCTTCTCCTCTATAGTGTAAACACCAAAATCACAGAGCGCCAGTGAAATTAACGCTTTTATTCACCAAGAAAAAATAAATACATGCATTTTCATCCTACCTATCCTAGGATGAAAACGCATGTATTTATTTTTTCTTGGTGAATAAAAGCGTTAATTTCACTGGCGCTCTGTGATTTTGGTGTTTACACTATAGAGGAGAAGACCGTGGTCCAAGGCGTTCTTTTTGTTTGTTGATTTGAATATATTCCTTACTGGAAAATGTGTTTTGAGCAAGCAGATTGAATGTTTTAGTGTTTCTACAGATCTGAGATGAATTAAAAAAATTGAGAGCTCAAAGACAAAACACTTTTTTCTCCTGGTAAGAGATGATGTTGCTTCAGATGCATCAGACATGAAAGTGCTTCAGTTTTAATTTGCACTTAATAAGGACTGTGATTTTATACTGAAAAAGAGAATGAAATGTATTCTATTTTGCAAAAAAAATGATATTAGGGGAAAAAAAAGTATAAATGGATGCACTGACATTTCTTGTGTATTGCATATAATAACAAGAATATCTGACATTTGCTAAAAAAAATAACTAGGAATAGAAAAGAAAAAAAAATGCGAAGGAGATCAGAAAAAAACTAGCAACATGTCCTTTGAGGACAGCATACCTGCTTAAAATGACAACCATTTGAAAAATGACATTGCTCCAAGTTGCTTAGTACAGTAATGAGGATTTCTAGGCTACAGATTCAGTTCATATTAAACTTAAAAGAAGGAACATCTTCCCATCTTTCTATACCATGATTTACCATGTTGCAGTTATCATGCTGGCAGCTAACAGGTTCACTAAACAAAGGTAACTATTGTAAGGAGATACACAACTAAAATGGGATCATTATATTCCTTCACATCATTAGTTTCAAGATATCTGTCAGTTGGTATATCAAAATCATTACCCTTTCAAAAACCCTGTGCCTATGCTTTCCAAAAGATGAAACAGGTCAGAACCCATCAAAGCACATTTAACATCTTGCAATAAAATTACATTGCTTAAATGCATGCAGACACACACACACGCACACACGCACACACACACACACACACACACACACACACGCACACACACACACACACACACACACACACACACACACACACACACACACACACACACACACACACACATATATGCGTGCCCGTACACACAAACATATGTGCCAGTGTGTGGACATGTGTGTGCGTGTGTGCATGTGTGTGTGTGTGTGTGTGTGTGTGTGTGTGTGTGTGTGTGTGTGTGTTTATGTACAGCAGAGTGCAGCAGGAAGCAGCTACTGAGGAAGGTATGCTCATGTCTTATGAGCTTTACTCAATTACTGTTCCATGTTTCACTGTTATGCCATACCAGAGCTTCCGGAGATAATTCATTCATTATGCACGGCATATAACTATGGTAATTACGAGAGTATGGTAATAAGTATGCCTACTACTGGAAGAGCAGCCAGTGGTGTGTAGGGGTATGGACACTGTGGCTGTGGTTGCACAGAAATCCATTGCCAGCAGGGTTTGTCCAACTTCTGAACAATATATATTTACTAACTTCAAAACCAATGTTACCAATCAGCTCATATGTGGTGAAGAATACATCAGGTGTGTGAGTGAGTGGGGATGGGATCACTGCTGTCAGAAGTCACCCAATTTGTTATCCGAAATTCACAAACACGTTTTCTCATCTCATAGAAGTCTGATAGCCTTTAGATGGGATTTTTAGTTTATAGAAGCCTGCTTGAAACTCTTCTTTCTTTCTTTATTTATTTTACATTTGATTTCTGGGAAAATCTGAGTGAATGCATGTCCTTTTTCAGCAGAGGCCCGTGGAGAAAAAAATCTACATACAACAAAATTAAGAGCAAGTTACACATATTGACAAATATTTCAAATCTGTTGCAAACATTGGCAATTTCATGCACAAATTCCTTTACTGTAGACAAGTTGGTGAACATCACTTAGGATTATAATATATTTCAGTAGTCTAGTTTTAAAAACATGAGATATGTGAGCTATCAGCTGAGTAAAACTGTATAAGGTATAGTTTCAGTATGAAACAGTGCACATGAAGTTACAAACTAAGCCCATCTCATCAGGAATCAAAGTTTAAAAAATGAATTGGTTTGCGTGATTAATAGGTTTTAAGGAAGTAGTGAAAGGAGGGGAAGTAAGGGAGAAGGAGGGACAGAGTTAGGATTAAGGAAGTGAGTGGTGGAGAGGAACTGGGGAGAGGAAAGCATGGGTTATCCGGGCGTATCGTAGCTACATAGTCTAGAGTTTAGAAGATGTGATTTTAGGGCTGTTTTGAAGGAGGTACTGGAAGCTATGGTTAAGACATAGAGGGATTTATCTGCAGAGTTATTGGCTTTAGATACTTGTAGTAGAGGTTTATGGTTGGATCTCAGGACTCTTGCTTTGGTGCATGGGTATAGTATGTTTTGAAGGGAAGGAGTTTTGTCAGGGTAGTACCGGATATTATGGGCTAGCGTGAGTTAATTATATAGTAGGTGATGGGGAAGTTCAAGCCAGGAGACCCATTTGAGAGGAATGCAGTGATGTATTCTAAAGGGAGAATTAGTTGCGAATTTGGCTATTTTATTGTAGTAAGAGTGCATATTGGGTAGGTCTGATTTTCTAATGCTGGTAAGGAGAGGGGAGGCATAGAGCAGGGTGGAGATAAGATGAGTATGAGCTATAGTAGCTCTGGTGCTGTCTGTTAAGAATTGTGTTTTTCTATATAGGAGACCTAGCTTTTTGTGTACTTTTTTAATAGTTAGGGATGTATGTATGTCAAATGTCATGTTGCTGTCAATTTCAACCCCCGCAGTTTGGTGTGGTTGACTGGAGATATGACTGTACTGTCACTAGAGGTGATGTTAAATGTTGGGCTATGTGTTGAGTTCTGTGTGGGTGGAAAGATAAGGTGTTTAGTTTTGTTGGGTTTAATACTAGTTGTGAGCCTGTGAGACAGTTTTCTACAGACAGAAAGGAGTCTTGAGTTAGTTGATGAAGTTCATAAAGGAAGCAAGAGGCACAGATAAGTTTTGAGTCATCTGCATATTGGATCACTGGGGCCTGCAGCTGTATGAAATTTGTTTGTAAATATAGAAAACAGCAGAGGTCCAAGGATGGAACCCTGTGGGACTCCTAGTGAAACAGGTGGTACAGGTGATAGTTCTAGATGCCATCTAACAACCTGCTGTCTGTCAGTTAAATAGCTTCTGAACCAGGAAATAGTGGGGTAGCTAAGATTCTTGATATATATATATATATATATATATATATATATATATATATATATATATATATATATATATATATATATATATGTCCCCTTTACATGGTTGACATTTCACAATGTCGACATTCATATCGCTGAGACCATATGATGGGGAACCGGCATCTCTGTACAGTGCAGAATGGAAAGATTTCCATTTCTGCACTGTAGTACAATCTTGGAGTTGGTATATTAAAGCTTCGGGGGGTGTGGGGAGTGGAGCATCATTAAAGTTAGTTTTTGGGGTTGTTTGTCTGCTTGTACGTTCGACATTTGAAATGTCAATCATATGGTCTTGGCCATATGGATTTCGACACTGTGAAATGTTGATCATATTAAGTAGACCCATATATATATATATATATATATATATATATATATATATATATATATATATATATAGATTCACTTCTAAATTTTGACATACCAAAATCCTGAGGTTCAGAATACTGAATTGAGAACCTTGAGATCTTGGAATCTCAAAATTAAGAAACCCCCCCAAAAAGCAGTCAACACATCACAAAACATGTTTTGCAAAGGGGCAAGCCCCCCTGCACCCCCCCCCACATCCCCTGCTACTTAAATATACCAACTCCAAGATCGTACTACAGAAAGGAAAAGGGAAAGCTCCCATTCCACACTGTATGCTTATCTCCAATCAGGATTTTGAAGTTTTAAAACTTCGATCATATGATCTTCGATCATATGAATTTAGAAATTTTAAGCCTTGAAATTCTGTAGGGGACCCATATATATATATATATATATATATATATATATATATATATATATATATATATATATATATATATATATATATATATATATGGCTTCACTTTAGAAGCTCGAAATACTGAAATATCGAAATTCATTATTTCGAGCCCATAAAGTGGAATCTGAAAACAAAGAAAACTCAGAAGCATGAAATTCAAAACCTCGCACACCGGAGATTTTAAATTAGCATTTCCAGTGTTTCACTGTGGTTGTGGATTCAGGTAAGTGTTTATTTGTTAAGGGTTTTGGGTAAGGGCTGTGGTGTGTGTTAGTGTGTTTTGTTTCTGTGATGTGTGTGTGTGAGGAGAATGTAGCTTGTGTGGTGGTGTTTTGTGTGTGTTTGTATGTAGAGCGACCTTGTAGTTAGAATATTTAAGTAGGGGGGTGTGGGGGGATGTGCCCCCCTGCTTTTATGTAGTAGACAGCTTGTGTATGTGTGTGGGGAGGAAGATGTGTGTGTGTGGAGTAGAAGCGCTAATTCAAAATCTTTGGAGTGCGAGATTTTGAATTTCGCACTTCTGAGTTTTCGTTGTTTTCAGGTTTCGACTTTATAGCCTTGAAATACTGAATTTCGATATTTCAGTATTTCGAGATATAAAGTGAATCCATATATATATATATATATATATATATATATATTATATATATATATATATATATATATATATATATATATATATATATATATATATGTATACACACACACACACACACACACACACACACGCACACACACACACACACACACACACACACGCATACACACATGTTTTGCCATAGTAATTTTTGAAAATAAACATAATAATAGCTTAGTTTAATAAGACACAGTTACTGTATTAAAATCAAAGCCTGTATGTCATTCTGAATCTAAAGCTGCTACTACTGATTAATAATAAAGTTGTACAAAAGTAATAAAACAGTATTCGTAAGCTGAAAAATAGCACATTTCAATTGTTATAATGGTTCATAAGTGCCAGGAGAAAAAAAAAGCTAACAAATAATGTACATTTTTTGTTGTGGTTTGACACACTTTTTTGTTCAGACATGTTAATGCTTTGCAGTGCCACCTTATCAATGCCTGTAAATGTAAAATGTACATTTGGTTGTTTTATGTTTTAAAGTGTGCTTGAGTAAAGCATTGCATTCCCTCCTACAGTGTATATCTCTGAGGTCCAAAGTGATATATCATTTCCAACTGAAATTTTGCCATCCCAAAAGGTACTAAAAGTGCATGCTGCCATGTACACTGCCCATTCATATGTGCACATAACAAGCCTAACAGTTTCATAACTTCTGTGCATATCCACAGATGTAAATTATTAATTTTACACATAGTTACAAAAGCTCATAAGCCCTGCACTTAGAAGTGCTTTGTGTTATATGCCTTTATACGGCTGTTTACATTTAAAAAGTTTTTTTCATTTCCTGCAGGCAAAACAACTGTAAGACACCACCCCCACTTTGTCATTTCTTAACAAAAGCCAATTTTTACTAATAAAATGTCTGATCTTGAAAATTTTTTTAACGTTAGCGGTAACCAACCTGGGGAGGTACAAATATTTCGTTTGTACTCTAATAAATAACTTTATAAATGGGATTTGTCACATATGAATGTTGGCTGGCAGCCTTCTAATAGTCCAGACTCCAATGTGTTTTAATCCTTCCAGTTCATTGTGATAGTCATGTTCAAAATTGCAGATTCTTTCTATCCTAAGAAACTGACAGCAAGGAATACTCTGGAGGGCAGGCTGTGAATAGCAACTGCTGGCCAACAGCAGTGAATGTCTGACGAACAAATCTCAGTACAGTTTGGTAATATTAACATTCAAGTAATTCACATTGACTAAATCATAGAGAACAGTGAACTTAACTTATATTCCTCTGCATTCAAGAGTGTAACAAATTCCTTTAAATTAGCAACATCACCTTTCCACAAAAGTCAGCGGTCATCTAGAAAATGCCTCTACGTGTCCATTCATACAATTAAATGAATCAAATTGCCTTTCATAAAAAAGATCAGCATAAGTGTTTGCAAAAAGGCTCCTCCATTTCTGTACCTTGCATTTGTTGGAAAGAGTGACCCTGAGAATAAAAGATATATTTATTTAGAACATTTTTAAAAAAATTAAGCAAAAATAAATAAATCAATTTGCTCATGCTACAGACCCATAATATCTAAATAATTTCAAACTGGTTATAAACCTGCAATATTGGGAATATTGGCACAGATTGCTTTACTTCAAGGCTATGTATCTAGGTAGCATTATCAATATGGATATCACCCGGTTGTAAGAAATTGGTGGCATTTTCCTTTCTAGAGATTACCTTACCCAAGAATCTATATATATATATATATATATATATATATATATATATATATATATATATATATATATATATATATATATATATATATATATATATATATATATATATATATATATATATATATGTATAAATACATATATATATATATATTTTTATATGGATTCATATCACTTCACTGAAAGACCATTTCATTGAAACCCATTTCACTGAGACCAAATCACCTTAAGTTCACTTTGTTGAAAGTCCATTTCATCTAAAACTCATTTCACTGACAATTAGTACTGTAAGGCAAGTGAAAGGTATATGTCCTTTTCCCCACTGTAGTGCGATCCTGGTGTTAGCATATATAGTTAGGGGGTATCGGGGTGTAGCCCCCCACTTAATTTTGTTTTCTGTTGTCTGGTTTTTTTTTTACATTATTTGGTAAAACTGAACTGTGCCCCCCACCCCCCTAACTATATATACTGACACCAGGATAGCACTACAGTGGGAAAAAAGACGTATACGTTTGACTTGCCCTAGAGTACTCCTTGTCATTGAAATGAGTTTTAGGTGAGATGAAGTTTAGGTGATTTGGTCTCAGTGAAATGGGTGTCAGTGAAATGGTCTTTCAATGAAGTGATACAAATCCATATACATATCTATATATATATGTATATATATATATATATATATATATACATATCTATATATATATATATATATATATATACCACACACACACACACACACACACACACACACACACACACACACACACACACACACACACACACACACACACACACACACACACACACACACACACACACACACAAATGCACACACAAACACTCACATTTCTATGTTTTTTGGATGACATTTTGAATTTCTTACATGAATGATCTGTTTTGAAATAATCTTCTTTTTGTCATTTCCCATTTCTGAAGTTTGCAAAAGCAGGTTCTTCTGAAACCGCAGTTGTGGATTCATGCTTATAGACAGAGCACTGATGTGGCCAGAGGGGGAAAACACAACCTGTTTCAATTTTTGGTAATGATTTAAAGTGACAAAATAAAAAAAAAAAATCTGCATGATAGTGAATGCTGAAATTATGTAAAATTATTGAAATATGTATACATCTATATATCTATGCATGCATATATTTGTCTGGATAAAATGGTCAACTTGTAATGTCAACTGCTTCCTGGTGGGCTCCATTTAGTTGGCAAGAAAGCTGTCAACATGAGGCTAAGTTCACTATAATGTCAACACTGGGAATGTGCCTTTTTTGGTATTGTTTTTTGGAAGTAGCAGGGGCTGTAAGGGGCACACATTATGTCAAGGAGCATGAGTACTTGTCTATCATTCTTTTTTTTTGTTAATCTCTTTCTAATGACACTTAGGGTGTTGCCCCACTGAACTTTCCATTAATTTCTGTAGATCTCTCTCTCTCTCTCTCTCTCTCTATATATATATATATATATATATATAGATATATATAGATATATATAGATATATATAGATATATACATTTATATGGTATGCTTGCAAGGGATACGGAATATGAAACATGATTTATATTTACTCTGTGTTTAAAGAACAAGTTTTATGATGGACAGCATGTAGAAATAATCAAAAATGTGTATTTAGTATGCACCTAAAAATGTTTTTTTTTTTTACATTCTTTTCACTGACTGTAAGATGAGTTGTTGGGGTATAGCTCATCAGAATGAGTAACTGTTGGTGAAAGTTCTCAAAAGAAGATATCAAGGAATTTTGTCTAGCAGTTACTGCAGAGAACTGATGACTCTGACCTACTAATGAGTTTTTCCTGTTCAAGGGAGTTGGATTTGTATTTTTCCATCTTCCTTTGCCTACTGTGTGACTTTAACCAAGCCACTTAATAATCTCCTGGACTGCATGCCTCATAACTGCCTATGAACCAGAGATCTCAGTCTTAACAAAAGGAAACAATGTTGATAATATGAGAAACAAACCATGGGCTGGAACACATGGAAACCACTGCAGTGTGTAATGTAGACACAATTCTATTTAAAAGTTTATGCTCTTTCATCAGGATATAGCAAAGACTTCCTCAGAAACTGAGGAGGGACTTTCTCTGAGGATGCTTGTACATCACAAACCCATTCTACATCCTTCTTTTCATAGCCGTCTCTGCAACAAACTTTCCTCTGCCACCAGCTTAACTCCTTTCCTTCCCCTTTACTGCCACTTAGCAGACTGTTCTATTTTTTCCTTCCCTTATCCACTGTAAACTCACTAGACAACTGACTTCTCCTTGTTACTACTTTTTTTTTTCACAGTGCTCTGAGTGTTTTCCCTCTTCTCTTATTTAAAACTCCTTTGCTGCTTGCCTGATTGTTTGTTTTTCTTTTCTGTTTAGCCCTCTAATCACCCTGGTCATACCTGCTTCATTTGCTCTTCGCTTTGCTCGGGTTCACTCCACTCCCCTACCATACCCCCATTCCCACCGACCCCCACATTCATTACATGTATACCATCCATATCACATCCTTTCTTCAACCAGTCCATTAACTCCTGCTCCCTTCTGTTCTCTCCCCATCACACCCCCCCTCTGTCACACTACCTATATTTTCCCCTCCCCTTAACATCCTTCCTTGCCATAATCTTGTTATCTTATCTTTTAAGTAACCTCATGTTGTTCTCAATATTCCCTACGGGTGCACAATACCTTTCACTTCTGCACTTCCCACTTTTTTTTTCATCCTCTACTCATTTGTCAACATGTGGCCTCTCCCTCTTTCTGCCACCTTTCTTTTCTTCTTTTCACTAACAGCCTCTTACCATACACCACTCTGCTATCAATCACCTGCACCTACTCTACCCTTTTCTTTCAGCACCCTCAGTACCTCTCACCTTCATCTCTTCTCTCCATCTCTCTTTCTCATCTCACCCTCTGACCTCTTTAGAATTACTATTTTTTCCAAATTCATCTCTCTCCGCTACTCTAAAACAAAGACATCCTACTACTCTGAACCTACTCACATATCTTTTCAATTTCTTTGATACACTTCTCTTGGGCAGGAACATCCACTCCAGTCCAGGACCACTTGCCTCTACCTTTCACAAAATATCAACTCAAGCCTCTCAACCTCATCTACCCCTTCATACCAACACTCCCTCTCCCAAATCACTAAGAATCTTCTCTGTTAATATTCAAAGCATGGTTAATAAGATAACATAACTTAACTTAACTCTTGGATTTCTAACACTACTCCCCACATCCTTACCCTATCTGAAACCTGGCTTATACCTCACATCCTTAATCCAGAAATCTTACCTCATGGCTACAAAATCTTTCATTTAGATAGACCCAACAACAGGGGTGGGGGGGAGGGTTGCCATCCTCTATTCCAATCAACTTGAACTTTCCCCACTCTGTATCTCTGTTCCTAGCTTTACACCTGTAGAAATTCTTATTGTAAACTGTCACCTTAACCCTCACAAAAGATTTGCCTTAGTCTGTATATACATACCCCCTGGTGATAGTATTTCTATCCTAGAGAACTTTCTCTCCTGGCACACTCAATATGTCCCTTACAAAACCATAGTATTTGAAGATGTTAAAATAGTCTGGTCTAAACTGCCTACTTCATCCCATACTCAGTCTCAGTCTTAATAGATTTCACCAACACATTATCTACCCCTACTGGAACTAACAAAAACTCCTTACTTGGACGTATCCTTGACTGGGTCCTTACCTCACATCCTACCCATTATTACAATCCTGGCATACTTCCTAACACTTTAAGTGACCACTCCCCTACCTATATTCATAGATTCACCCAACATTCACCCAAAGATCATACATACAGAGTATGTCAAAACCTTACCCACTTTGACCCAGATACATTTAACTCCAAACTTTTTAGCATTAAATGGTGCTTCCTATATCACCTCCCTCTCAATGAGGCAGTAGAATCCTTAAATAAAATTTTCCATGACACACTTGACTCAATTGCCCCTTCTATAAAAATCAGAATTAAATCTAACTTTGCCCTCTGGTTCACAAAACAAACCCGCTCCATTATGCACAAAAGAGATGGTGCCTGGAAAGCCTGGCTTAAAAAGAAATCTTCTAGCCTTCTTCAAAGATACAAAGAGCTCAGAAACATGACCAAAAAACTAGGCAACAAAGATAAGAAAGCTTTCTTCTGCTCTTGCCAATGTAGCCCACATAAAAATCCAAAGAAGTTCTGGACTACCATCAATAACTTGCTTCACCCTGGCAACCCATCTACTTCCAACCTCTTCCCACACAACACTGCTACTGAAACTGCCACTGTCCTTAACAACTATTTCATAGAAACAATCCAAAAACTTACACAAAATAGTATTTCTAACTCAACCCCTCCACCACCCCATAACAAACCCCCCATGCTTTCACTTTTAACCAATTCCTACTTCTATTATTAAATCTCTCATAAATAAACTTAAACCTTGCTCCCCCTCTGCCGACCAACAACCCTTACTTTCTTAAAGTTGCTGCACAGTCTATTACATACTCTCTCTCTATACTTATCAATCATTCAATTTATGAAGCCCATGTCCCAGACATATGGAAATACTCCAAATACAAACTTATGTTTGTATGATTGCTTTTCTCTACTAGACAATGCATCTAATTATTTTTTTAAGTAGGATTTGGATTTTTTCTTAGTTATAGGCTAAGATTTGTATATTGTATTATAAATTTAATATGATGCCTTAAGCCTAACTGGTTGACCGAATAAGGAAGGACCAATCATCTTTGAGCTAATTTACTGATTTTAATTGTCTATAATTTCTAAGTTTTGATTAGCTATATTACAACTGGTTCTTAGTAGCATAAAGTTGCTTAAGCACTATGTCTTTACTATGAGATTTTTTGCATATTCTGTTTTTTGCATTAAGATGTGTTTTTCTATTATAAGTCTGTGAATAAACTAGCCATTTGATATTTTATTCACAGAGCTACACATGTTGCTATATATTAGTATATAGAGATTAATGAAAATTGATCTCTTTATATTCATTTCTATTGGTTAGATATTTATTTTCACAATGTCTGATTAGCCAAGATGTTGCTTAATTTTGATTGGTATACTCCTTCACAACTGGTTAATGATAGGTTTTTAATTGATTGGATTATTTTTTTATTTCTTGGAATTTGATTGGCAGATAGTTTTAATTTAATTGAAGTTTAGATGTCTTGATCAATATGATCTAATAAAGGCTTAGTCCGAAAGCACTTATCATTTATATTATTGTTTTCAAGGAGTAAAAGGTTTTTAATTCTTCATGACTTCAAGTTTGTTAATGGATTGTTCCTAATACCTTCTATCCATGTTTAAACAGCCTTGGTGTTCTTGTGGTGCTTTTGGCTTACTTTGCTGTCTCTTAGTACTACATTGTGGTTTTTACAAGGCTCCATGAGATGTGACTGTATGTGTTGATGTTGGTGTCAGGGCTGCTGAGGGTATTTGTTAGGTGCACTTCATCTAGGAGGTCTTTGAGGTTTAACAAGTTTATATTTAAGTGCCTCAGCATATGTGGGTCAATATGTCTGCCATGAATTGTGTTTCATGGGTGCAGTATGTGTACTACTGATAACCTTTTTGACATTAGGAGTGCTTTTATGTGAGAGCTTTGCCTCTCGTGACATTGTGTAAATACATCTCACATACCACATCAGTTTGAGAATTAACTGGTTGTCAGTAAACATGAGGCTATTTACACATTGCCTCAGGATGCCCACATCCACAAAGCTGGTAACAGAGAGAGTGTGAAAGGTCATATCCATGGCAACAGATACTTTTTAATTGATTTGGGAGTTGGAGTGAGAATATAAAGCAATGCCAGGAGTATCCAATTTGCAACTCTAGGGACAGTGCTTGTCACTTCAAATTAGTTGTCCTGGGTGCAACTAGGTATTGATGAAATTTCAATTGTGCTTTTTCAGGGAAAAATCTAATTCAAGGAATCTGTGTCTTCACAGAGTACTACCAAACACTTGAGGAGAAACTAATAAGTTGGGTCTGATGATTTAAAGATGAAGTATTTAGGCAGATATTCTGAAGTTAGAAACAAATTAAGCCATACTTACTGAAAACAAAGAATTAGCTTGTCAAGAATGATGAAAAGAGAGAAGTCACATGAATGGCTACTGCCTGGCTGCTACTTGTACTGGCCTCACCATTGATTCACTCTGTTGGGATACAATACTCCTTTGCATCTTCTCTCACCAGAAGCAAAGCAATAGCACCAATCCCAAAATGAGAAGCAGGCCACAACCTGTTTGGTGATCCACAGTCTTGTCACAGATGATGCAAGGGTCTGTAGGGTTGTTGTAGCCTTTTCCTGGTATATGACTTGAATAGCAACCAGACCAATTAGGAATGTCAAGCACAGACACTCATTGCCCAACCATA
This sequence comes from Protopterus annectens, assembly GCF_019279795.1. Classification (NCBI taxonomy): domain Eukaryota; kingdom Metazoa; phylum Chordata; order Ceratodontiformes; family Protopteridae; genus Protopterus; species Protopterus annectens. The sequence continues at coordinate 1,207,532,870 of NC_056731.1, forward strand.
AACAGTCAGGAATCAATGCACTCTGCTCCTTTTTACACCAGGAGCAGAACATAAGCATAAATCCCCAGCTATCACCTACGAAGCAGCTATTAGACTTTCTGTGGTCAGCAGACTCCAGGAAATAATGTCTCTATGCTCCTTCTCTCATCGGGAGAAAACAGAAGCATTAATCCCAAGATGACTACTGAGAGGCAGAATGTGGGCTCTCCAGTAGTTGGTGGTCTTGCAATAGATGTTGATTTTAAAGGTGAGATGGAAAACATGTGTTATTATCCTAAGCAGTACAGTGTGCACTAAGCAGTTAGATATGAAAGAGGGGTAACTTAAACTTTAGCTGTCTAAGTGGAGATACACATTTTAAATGAGTAAGATAGATTATAAGGAGGTGGACAGTTTGTATTCTAGTTCTGTGGTATACAGTAGGATGGCCAATAGATATAAATAGTTGAAGGGAAGTGATTTCTCAAAATGATAATTTTATGCTTACAACAGCCAATGAAAGGGAAAAGGGAAGGAGATATGTGATCAAATTAACATAAGGGGCAGGTAACTAGAAAGGCAGTTGAGTTTAACAACACAACAGCACCAGAGTGGGAGAGTGGGAACACAATTCTGTGTGACTCACAAGTGACACAACTGTGGTATGTTTCCTAGTCTTAATATGCAATTAAAAGCAAAAATTAAGTAACACACAGTGTAAAGAAAACAAATTACAATATGCAGAATAGAAGAAGGCAATAAAGTAATCCAAAATACAAGAAAGCAAAAGCAAACTAACCTTTTCCTCACAGCAAGTTGTGGCAGAGTTAATGTAGAAGAAACTGATACTGCAGTAAGGATGTCTATGATTTGCATTCAATTTCACTCATAAGTTTACTGGAAACAATGCCTGGGATGTTGTAAGAGTGTGTCAGAGAAACTGGACTGCAGCACTCCAACAAAGCACTTCTCAGAGTGTGGTGTTGAAATGTGCATTGTAAACATTTTAAGTGAAAAGTGGAGCACCGCAGGTGGTGGTCCTGAGTCTTGTCTTCTTCTTCACTTTTTTTCATCTTAAGATATGCTGATGGAGTAGAAAAAAAATCAGCTTCTTTAAGGATAACACAATAATAGATGAACCAGTGGTCAATATTAAGAAGAGCCTAACAAAGGACTTGGACTAGCTATTCAACTTTGCCTAAAGGTGGTAACTGAGATTCAGTATATAAAAATATGAAGTACTGCAGGAGATCACAAAACCCTTGTTGTGAAGTATCATTTGGAAGTATAACATGAAGGTGAAAGAGCAGGCAAAGAAGCTAGGAATGCTTAGCTGAGATGGATTGGGACACAAGGACTAGACAGAGAGAGAGAGAGAGAAGAACAGAGTAACGCATGGGTATACAGTCAAGAAGCAAAGAAGAAATGCTTCCACTTTTCCACAAAGTTGTCTGGCTACAACTTTTTTGCAAAAAAGAGAAACCCAAGAAGAAACTATTGGAACAACAGCAAACCACTTTATTCCACTAAAAAAGCAGTTAAGCGCTTTTGTCTTTGTAACAACACTTCATCAGATCTGCCATATTACCAGCAAACACCATTTAAATACACATTTCAAAACAGTTATGTGATGCAACCTATCAAGACAAATTACTAATTACTTAATTCTAAAAATAACTAATCACTTTGAAAATAAAATTGCTAAAATGTATTATTAAAAACTTTCACATATATTCTGATATAAGTATATATATGTATGCAAAAAAAATACAAAGAAAAAATTACCTCTTAAAAATATATATGTTCAGATATATGTATAAATCTAGGATAACTCAACCTTCTAAACTTTTTAGTTTTAAAAGTGGCGTAATAGAACAAGCATCATTGAGACGAGGAGGACTCGTAGCATTTAACCTCAAAATCCAAGTTAATTCCCTTCTAGCTAAATGTTCTTCTTATATAAGTCCTCTTGGGTCCCTAATAATATGATCTAATACAACAAAATAAAATTTATGATCAGGAGCGTGTACAATATGCCTATAAAGTGCATTGATGTTTTAGCTTTCATAAGATCATAAACAGGTTCATACATTTTGTCTTTTAACTTACGAGAAATTTTCCCTATATAGAATGTATTGCAAGAGTTGTGTAAGGCAACATACACCACCCAACTAGAATCACAACTGAAATGTTTATCAATCAAAAAGTTCTTATTATTGATGTTAAAAGAATTGCACACTAAAATCTGCCAACATTCATTGCAATGACCACATTTGAATATAAACTTTAGGCCGATTCTCATCCCTTTTAAATGTTTTGTCTTTCCAAATTTTTTTTAACACATGTATTCTTACGAAACACCACCTTAGATAAATTACTCAAAACCCTGTTGAGTTTGACCATAGACGAAATCAACAACCAGTTATTTTTAATGATATCAAGTATGTAAGTGTTAGTAGTAAAAGTAATAATAAGGGCTTTGTCATATTTTGATTTGGTAATGATATTGCATCACAATGAATAATAATGGGTGTAATATATGCCTAGTAGATAAGTAAGGGACAATGCAGCGATTATTCAAATATTAGGTGACAAGCCGAGATTTGTTTATAAAATGGGTAAGAATTTGAAATATTTATTTGAACATGATCTGTATACTCCCAGCCTTTCAGTGAAGGGTGCCACGAAATGTGGTTGTTGCTCCCAATGCAGATTCATTTTGGGAAAAAAAAGTATTATTTTACCTAATATTGTAAACCCAGTTATTCTTAAACAGGGCAACTGTCCAACTAAAGGGTTGGTCTATTTAGCCATATGTGATTCCTGCAGATATTATTATGTAGGGAAGGCCAAAAGGCAGCTTCGAAAATGGATTTCTGAAGATACTTATGCTATTTCCCAAAAGAATGAGATGATCAAAGCGCTCTTTAAGCATTCACTGTGTTATGTATAATTTTCCAAATTCGGATTTGGTATTTTGGAAGTGGTGCAGAGATCAATAAGAGGTGGGTTGTGGAAACTAAATGTTGAGAAATGTGAATTTAAATGGCAATTTTTATTAAATGCAATGAATGAACCTGGTATTAATGAAACTACATCTATACTGTCTATTTTAAAAACTAGAGCTTTAATAAGATAAAATATTTTTGTATTTTTCTGATGGAAGATTTGTATGCATTTTAGATTTCTTTCTTTCTTTCTTTCTTTCTTTATTTATCATTTGTTGACCGGGAAAGTCCGACTAGGTTCCACAGAGCCTGTTTTCAGCGGAGGCCCGGGGAGAAATGCTCCAGATTCTTAAATAAAAAATGTTTAAGAATGGATTTTTTTAAGAGAATCTATGTCTTAATTATTGAATTAGTTAATTGATGCTATTATAAATTGAGAAGTTTTACTGATCTAATTATTCTGATGAAGTCTCAGAATAATCTGAGATGAAAGCACTTAATAAATTGATGGTGACTTGTTGAACCAGGACTGGTTTATTGCTTGAGAACCTACTACATGTTTGGCTTGCTTCACAATTTACCCCTTAGAGTTTCAAGTGTTGGTGTGTGTAGGGTAACTTTTTCACCCTTTTTCTGCACTTTTAAAACTAAAAAGTTTAGAAGGCTGAGTTCTCCTATATTTATACATATATCTGTTCATATATATTTTTTGTTTAGGAAGAATTTTATATTGTTGTATTTTTTGAATTTTTGGCATACGTATATGCTTATATAAGAATGTATATATATATATATATATATATATATATATATATATATATATATATATATATATATATATGAGAGTTTATAACAATAAATGTTAGAAATTTTTATTTTCAAAGTGATTAGTTATTTTTAGAATTAATTAAGTAGTTAGTAACTTTTATTGGTAGGTTGTGTCACATGGAAATGTGTATTTAAATGGTGTTCGTTGGTAATATGGCAGTTCTGATGAAGTCTTGTTATGAAGACAAAAGCGCTTAAGTGTTTTTTTTTCAGTGGAATAAAGTGGTTTGCTGGTGTTCCAATTGTTTGTCCTCGGGTTTCTCTTTTTTTGGTTTCTTGGTTTTTGGACTGAGTGTTCTAAATCTTTTTTGCAGTTTACTGTTCTGTGAGAATAAGTGTGGGAGCATCAAGTTGGTAAATAAAATCCAGAAGATACTCAGTAGAAGAGTGTGTGTGGTGGAGTTAAAGTAGCCTATCTATCATGTTGGCACAGGCACCCTCCTTATTCACTATTCAACACACATGTTCACATTGAAAAACATACACAAACACACACACACACACACACACACACACACACACACACACGCACATATATCCTCATACCTCTTGACTCTTCCTCAGTTTACAGAATCATGTTGATGTTGCGTGTTATTTTTCCTGTCCCTCATAAATCACATATGACAACAGTCAGTCACTAATTAATGCCAGACTTTAGAGTTTCTTTCTTCTTTTTGCTGGGAAAATGCATCATGGCATATGACTTGCTGCTCTGTTAACTTATTAGGTAAATTAGAGTAATATTTATAAAATTTCCCTTGTATCATCTAGTGCTCCCCTAGTTTTATCCAGAAGACTTGAGCATCACTATTAAGAGGCATACACACACACACACACACACACACACACACACACACACATAAAACTACTCATGTATATACTGCCATACCTCTAAACAGCCCTAATTTCCTAATTTATCAGAAAATCCCAATTTTTTGCCTCTTATAAATTCCTTGTCCCTCATAACTCACAGACCATTACAGTCAGTCAATAATGCCAGACATTACAGTTTCAAACTTCTTATTGTTCAGGAAAAGCTTTGTGTTGCAAATCCTGGTGATCTATCAACAAAAACTTAAAGTAATACTTAAATTATCCCTGATGTCTAGTGTCCTCCTCTACGTTTTAGTGTTCAAAAATGCTTCATGCTGCAAAACTACTAAAGCTGCTGTTCCACAAACATTTTGTATAACTTAAAGTAACACTTAAAAGTCCTTGTTTTCTATTAACCCCCATTGCATTATTTGCTTATTATCCTAAATTTAGGTATGGCCGCACCCCCCCCCACACACACACACACGCACACACACACACACACACACACACACACACACACACACACACACACACACACACACACACACACACACACACACACAAAATACTCCTCCTAACAGGTCTTACCTTTTCCGTGGTCTTCCCCACTGATTACAATGGGGGGAATGTAGCCTTTGAGCAGTGTTCTTAAACAGTCATCTGTGCAAATTCATGCTGCATAAACCCTTTACTAAAAGCGTTTCTTGGGGGGAGAGCACATGGCTAATTAGCAGAGGATACACCCCCAGAATGTGTCATTAGCTCACTGCCATGGGATTGGTCCACAATGGTTATCCTACAGACCATGTAGAATCTTTGTGGTAGATCTGTCTCTGAATAGTAAGCAGCTGTCACTGGTAGCAGCCCATGATAGCACCTACTACTGGAGGCCTTTCTGAAGTCCAACCACTGACTAAAGCTAAGTTTATATGTCCCTCACCTTCTTTTGAACCCATAAAAAGCAGATTACTGCAACAATTACAAATTGTATAATACAAACCTCTCCTCTCCTATAAATACCACCTAAACTAAAAACAATCTCTTCTTATTTAAACTACTTACCTCTACATTGAGGATACTTTCCATATATCTTGATATATTGTTCTATTTAAACTAACATATTAAACTCTTCTTATTAAACTGCCTACTTCTAATCACTTTTAAAACATTTTCCATATGTCATACCAAACTCTGATAACTTCTCATTCAAAACTGCCATCTTTAACCTCTTTTTTGTACCTCTTGAACTCTGGTATCAAAATGAATTTCTTGACTTCCTTGTATTGAACACATAACCTGGTTATGATCGGAGACCCTATCATAATCCTCATCATCTGATACATGTAGTAAGATCATTGAACACTGGGGGATATTTGTGTTTCTCCTTACCTCATTGTTGGGCAATGCTGGAAGAAATTATTTTAGAGATGTAAGGGTGTGATGGCTCATGGGAGCTTGCCACTTGTAATAGGCACTACACTGAATTATTATTGAATGATTAGATAATTGGTCTGCATATAAATGTAAGATATATGTGAAATGGAATTGATTCTGTAGAAGTTCTGTATTACACAAATGAAAGAGCTTTAACTTACAGTGGTCTTGAGTTGTTGTTTGGTTTTATACAGTCTTTAGTTTGTTCAGTTTTATTTGTGCAAAGCACATTGTTTGTTCCAACGACTCGTGAGCTCTAGTTTACATTTTGTACCAACATTCCAGTTGGGTTAATATTAATCTTCAGAGTATCATCAGTCTGAGACATTTCCACTATAGTTTGTGGTACACTCTATTTTTTCATTCAGTGTAACGTATTGGTTTGGTGTCATTTTGGTTTCCCTGGTGGCCTGTGGAGAATTCCTGGCATCCAGTTGTATTTTACAAGGGGCAGAGGATTTGGTCCACAGCATGGATACCAACAATGAAGCTAGCAATCTTACTATTCATCCCACTGCCAGAGAAGTTGCAAAGCTTACTAAGAACCTGGCTGATGTTACTGACCACCCGCAAACTGTGCTTCAGCAGATAAAAGGGAGTTTTGGAGCCCTGCAACAGCATAGCAAAAGTTATTTTTTTTCAAAACAGGTTTATTGTTTTAACATATAAGAGAAATATCATAACAATTTTATACAAGTGATTAAAAATAGGTATTATTATAATATTCAACAAAACAACTAAAGTATTTACAAAGACATCCACTACAATCAGATCAATTAATTAAACTAAAATACCATGCTATTGAAATTAAATTTTTTTAACAAATTTTGTAAATTATCCCATACAATAAAATAAGATGTTTTTCTATTTGTTCTAGTCCTAATTGTGTTTATTTCCATATGGCACACTATATTCATAACATTTTAAATTCATTGAATGAAGGAGGTGTATCTGAAATCCAATTTCTAGTTATTATTTTCCTAGCCACTGCTAGAATAGACCATAACAAGGGAAGCTTAACCTTTTAACACTTTGAGGCACAGGTGTGTTGAATAATATAAGAGATTTAGAAATAATGAAATTATCTGTAAAAGAGCCTGCAAAAATTCATTAATTGACTTCCAGTATTCTTTCAATTTTATACAGTCATAAAACATATGAGCCCAGTCAGCATTAATTTCTACATTACATCTCTTACATAGATTATCTTTATTATTTATTTTATTCATCATCAAAGGTGTATAAAAGATCTATGTAAAAATTTCCATGTATAAAGTCTCCAGACAATGGAAGATGTAGTTCTATAAGCAGATTCCAATATATATTGTTTATCTTGTTGATTTGGTGGGTCCCCATTAATAGAAGTGAAATAATTCCAGTATGAATCTACACTGTAAAAAGTTTCTTGTCTGATAACTTTATGTATGTATGAAAGTTTACCTTTATCAGAAACTTTATGTTGTAAATTTAATATCAAGTAATCAATCAGTGTTGGAATAGATTCTTTAACAGTTATAGACATTAAATCTATTTTATTAATGAGATGTTGTCTAAAGGTCTGAACCTCTAACCAGCAAGTTTCTCTTAGATCAAATTCTTGTTTTAAGAAATCTAGATTTTTAACTTTATTATCAGATATCAACTGATACCAGTACTTTAGATCATTATCTATAGCTAAATGAGTTCCTTCAGAAGTAGATGACAAAAGCATACCCTGAGTATACATTATAGGAAATACAATAAAATTCCATTCCCTATACTTAGGGTGCATGAATATAAAGTTACAATAACTAATAATAATATTTAATGAGTAACAAACCATATGTTTAGGTGTAATAGGTGAAGTACAAAATTCCTTTAGTAACCATAACATGGAGTTATTTACAATCATATTTTTATGTGTTAAGGAGATTTTCATGAAGTGTATACTAATTAGCTCCCAATAATCTTTCCATTTTGTGACATATGACTGATCTATTAATAAAGTAATAACTTTTACAATAGAAGAGATAGTATATAAATTAAAGTCTGGAAAAGAAATACCCTCTTGAGACCAGCTATTAGTATGTTTCTTTAATGCAATCCTAGGTCTATTAGGTGCCCATAAGAAATTTAACATTAGTGTGTTCAGTTTCTTGATAATTATTTTTGTAGGTGGAAGTATTATTGATTGTATTAAGTATAAAATCTTGGGGAATATTATCATTTTAATAATTGTAAGTCTCTCCTCCATAGTAAAAACATATTATTCCAGGTATTAAAAGATTTTGTATATTAAGAAAACAGGTATTATAATTATTATATATAATAGATTTAATATCTTTAGATAGTATTATACCTAAATAAGTTATCTGACCTGAATTGGGTACATATTTAGTAAAATCACTAATGAGAATATTTTTCGTGTATATATAGGTAGTATTTTAGTTTTTCTTCATTGAATATTAAACCAGAAATACTTTTAAAATTCATCATGTTATCAAATAGAGACTGTATAGAAGAATTAGATCCTGCTGATGTAATTAGAACATCATCTGCAAAAGTTGAATTTTGGATGTTGTATTTTCATCTATTTCAAAACCCTCTATGTCAGTACTGTTTCTGATCAAATTAGCCCAAGGCTCCATTACTAAAGTGAATAATAGTGGAGAAAGTGGACATCCTTGTTTTGTACCTTTAAGAATGGGTATTTTTGTGAAACATATGTTCCTACCTTAATATAAGCCAACATTCCTTTGTATAAATGTTCAATTAGATTTACAAATGCATCCGAGAAGTTTGTGCACTTCATTAAGGTAAACAGATAGTCCCAACTTACTGAATCAAATGCTGAACTTATATCAAGACTAATAAGTGTTAAATCTTTCTTTTTCCTATTTGCAAAATCTATTAATGTTAAAGTTCTTCTTATATTATCAAAAGTATTTCTATTTACAATGAAGCCTGTCTGATCTATATCTATAATGCCAGGAATGATTGTCTTCAATCTATCAGCAAAGATATTCATAAACATTTTATAATCAGCATTAAGTAATGAGATGGGCCGATATGAAGAACATCTAGTTGGATCTTTATTAGGTTTTAAAATTGGCGAAATAGATGTATATTGCCAAGATGGGGGGGGTTATTAACTCAGTTTGGGCCAAAATAAAAACCTTATGTATTAATGAATATGTATTTTTAGAAAGGATTTTATATATCTCTGGTATAATACCATCATTACCCGGTGCTTTGTTTGATTTAAGCTTATTTATTTGTGTAATAACTTCTGTATATGAAATACTCTTGTCCAATAGTTTAATCTGTTGTTTATTAACCTTTTTATTCATATTTGTGGTTATAAACTCCTTTATTTTATCTTTAGGTTCCATGTTAATATTATTATGGTTAATTTTGTGAAAGTGATTTCTAAATTCATCTAGTATTTCTGGTATACTAGAAACATTCTTCTTTTTCCTTAGAGAAAAGATTTCTTTGATATGGTTTTGTTTATTCAACCTTTTGTTTTATTTTTAAGTCTATGTAAGTATTTGGGGCTTATTGAATAAGACAAAACTTGTATTTCTCTAAAGTTATTTTAACTTTATGAGTTAAAATTTCTTTGTATTTCTCATTTAGTTTGTTTATTTCTTCAATAACTTTCTTGTCCATAATATTTTCTTTATTATTATGTTTATAAGAGTCTAATTTACTTTGAATATCTAACAATTCCTTATCCCAAGATTTCCTTTTATTATTATACCATCTGATACTTTGTCCATATAGATATGATTTTAAGGCATCCCAAACATAAACAATGGAGACTTCAGGAGTGTTATTTATATCTAAAAATGTTTTACTTCTGAAAGTATATATTCTTTATAGTCTTTTAGTTGAGTTAAGTATGCTGGTATCCTTTTGATCTGAACATTATGAGTATTTTTATCATGAATTCAAAAACAATTGAATTATGATCAGATATAGGACATGAAATGATTTTGGAATTAATTAAATCTGTTACCATCTGGTTAGAAATAAAGACCCTATCTATTTTTGAATAAGTTTTGTATCTGTTAGAAAAAAAGGTGTATGGTAATGATTTTGAATCTATCTGATTATTAATATCATTCAAATGATAAGAATTAGCAAAATCCTTTAAATGTTTTGCATTAGATGTAATTCTTCTCTTTCCTATAGTGGTAGTATCACTTTCATGTAGTATACAATTAAAGTCACCAGCTAAAATAATATCTCCTATAGAGAATGATATGATCTTATCAAGATGATGTTTCACTGTATTAATACCAATTCCAGGTATCCAATATACATTAATTAAAGTGTAAGTCTTCACATTAATTTGTATTGTAACCATACAAAACATTCCTTTGTCATCCTGATAAGACTTAATGGTTTTAGGAATGGGCATACTTTTATTCCATAAAATAGCCACTCCTCTTTTTTTCTGAGTGTGCTCTGAACTAACCAATACTATATATTTGTTTGTGGCTAGTTTATCAATATCTTTTTTCAAGAGATGGGTTTCTTGTAGGAAGACTAAGTTGGCCTTATGTAAATTAATGTATCTTATTAGGCTTGCCCTTTTACATGGATTATTCAATCCATTAATGTTTAAAGAAATTCCTTTTAAAGATGTCATTTGGCATTTTTAAAACCTAAGAATCTTATGATCAAAATAACAAATAACAAGATAAGTAATGTTACATCTCCTCCTTTAGGTGTACCTTTAAATATAGCTGTATTTATTGAATCTCTTATGGGATTTCGTATAGGATTCAATTTTGTTTGTAGTGACAATGAATGTACAAAATATATTGTGGATGTCAAAACTATATACAAATAACAATGAACAAGTGAAAATAATGTAAGGATTAAACCTTGCATCCAGCCTGGAGTTATAAACTCCAACTTAGAGTAGTATTTACCACTCAAGTTAACCCCCTACCCTAAGCAGCAGTACGTCAGCTACCACCTTATCAATTTAATACTAGTTATATTTAACTGAAGTTAACAGTTTTCAATTCAATTATCTAGCAAGACAAGACTACACATTTGGTAAAACAGCATCATATAAACTAAAATAAACCTTTTTTTTTTTTTTTTTTTTTTTTTAAAAACTGTTCATACTACTATATACATCCATGTAATATAAAACACTTGTATTCAAATAGCATTCAAATAATCTTGATGTTAGAAATCAAGAGGAGAGAAAAATAAGTTCTAACATTCATTTAAATCAAAAACTTTGGCTAATATGATTCAGACATTACATATATTAGGATGCATCTATTTTCTGTTATGTAAATACAGTTAACAGCTTCCAAAAAAAACCTTGAATTGCTTGTATATGAGCATTTACTCAAACTCATTATTGCCAATAGAATAAAATATTGTATTCATAGAAATTGTTATAAATCATACTTCATAGTTAAGCAGATTCTCAGAAACATTTATATACATATCTACATACACACACATACACACACACACACACACACACACACACACACACACACATATATATATATATATATATATATATATACATACATACATACACACATACACACACATATACACATATACATATATATATATATATATATATATATATATATATATATATATATACACACATACACACACACACACACACACACACACACACACACACACACACACATACACACATACACACACACACACACACACACACACACACACACACACACACACACACACACACACACACACACACACACACACACACATACACACACACACACACACACACACACACACACACACACACACACATACATATATATATATATATATATATATATATATGATCTCACTGAGTTGTATCTTTACTGAGCACCATCTTACATTGCTGTCCCTTCAATAAATCTGTCTGCTTTATACAAAATAATGCACAGCAAACACATTTTAGTAACCAGATTTTACAAACATGCTATACTACTGCTTTAAAATATATCACATGACAATTTATTCCAGTATAGAGTTATAAAATTATTTATGCTTGTCAATCAGATGAATTAAATGAGTTATAGTAATGTATATGTTTGGGACATAGGTTTTTAACACATATTATTAATCTGCTATTCTTGTATCTGTGATGTGTCAGTGTGATATCTAGGTCAAAGGCGAGACCAGCTGCTTTCAGCTTCTCTGTGAGAATTCTGAGAGTTGAAGCTTTTGAAGTAGCTCATGGACACTGTGCATGAGACAGCCCACATCCCAGATTGTCTCTCTTAACATTTTGGCGGGAAACTTATTAAAAACTAGTGACAAACATTCATTTAGCAGTGTAAATGCATCTAAACATGACAAAACCTTCACAATGCATTCTACAGGTTATTTCAGACTCTATGTAAGTGAAATCAAGCCCAAAATTATTAATAAGTAACAAAACTCAACATTTTTTGTCCCAACTCAACTCCTATGTGAATCTTATTATTTACTGTGTCTATATGATCAAAAGTATTTCTATATATTAATAAAGAAAAGAAAAAGAGAGTAGAAAGTAAAAGGGTGTAAGGCAGAAATAAAAAAAAATGTAAGAGAAAGCTATAAGAAGTATATACAATAGAATATTACTCACTGTTTATATTAATAGAGTTAAAAATAAAACATATTATTTACTATTATTTAGTTCTAATTATTATTAGTTAAAGCATGACAGATTATTTACAAACAAGCATAAGCAGTGTAATCAAGAAAGTATAATTAGGTAGTGTCATTCCTGTATCTGTGATTTGTCAGTGTGATATCTAGGTCAAAGGTGAGACTAGCTGCTTTCAGCTTCTCTGTGAGAATTCTGAGAGTTGAAGCTTTTGAAGTAGCTCATGGACACTGTGCATGAGACAGCCCACATCCCAGATTGTCTCTCTTAACATTTTGGCGGGAAACTTATTAAAAACTAGTGACAAACATTCATTTAGCAGTATAAATGCATCTCAGCATGACAAAACCTTCACAATGCATTCTACAGGTTATTACAGACTCTATGTAAGTGAAATCAAGCCCAAAATTATTAATAAGTAACAAAACTCAACATTTTTGTCCCAACTCAACTCCTATGCAAATCTTATTATTTACTGTGTCTATATGATCAAAAGCATTTCTATATATTAATAAAGAAAAGAAAAGAGAGTAGAAAGTAAAAGGGTGTAAGGCAGAAATAAAAAAAATGTAAGAGAAAGCTATAAGAAGTATATACAATAGAATGTTACTTACTGTTTATATTAATAGAGTTAAAAATAAAACATATTATTTACTATTATTTAGTTCTAAATATTATTAGTTAAAGCATGACAGATTATTTACAAACAAGCATAAGCAGTGTAATCAAGAAAGTATAATTAGGAATAGCATTTGAAGAACATATAAACTTTTAAAGGAAAAAAAAAATGTATCAAATTACTGACCTTATTTTTCCTCTTCAGAAAGAGAAACAAGTTAAATCACAGCTTGCCATTAAATCTCCAGATATTTTGACTACTTATGAAACAAAACATTTCTTTGCACACAGAGAATAACTTTGATTAAATCTTTTTCAAAATATTTGTTGCTTCTTGGAAATGCAGGAACTATATTTAAAAGATTAATAATAAAATAAAATGATGAGAGAGAAAAAAAAACATAGTACAAATCATTTGTTTTTTAGTCTCTTCTTCTTCTCTGAAGTCTTCCACAAAGTTTCAGTTGCCAGTCTCTTTAACGAAGGACTAGCCCATTCCATTTCTTCTATTTTTTCCAAAATCTTATTTTTTGATAAACAGTAAAGCAGAGTCTAAGTCATCGAAAATTTTAGGACCATCAGGAAGGAAGATTTTAAGCTTGGCAGGAAACAGAAGGTATGTTTTAAACTGTGCTTTTTTAAGCTCCCTTATTAGTGGCAGAAAAACTTTTCTTTTAGCTAATACCATGGAAGAATAGTCATTGTCAAAACACACAGTTGTTTCATTAATCTTAACAGGAGCTTTAGCCCAAGCAGATTTAATAACCATCTCTTTATCAAAAGATGACAGAAATCTAACTATAACTGATCTAGGATAGTTTTTATTAGAGTTAGTATTAGCTATAGATCTATGTCCTCTTTCGATACCAAAAGAGAATGCTTCTGGTAAATCTAAAGTTTTAGGGAGCCATGTTGTTAAAAAAGAAGTAATATTGTTACCTTCAATATTTTCTGGCAGTCCAAAAATCCTAATGTTATTGCGCCTAGATCTATTTTCCAGGTCATCCAGCTTTGTTTGTAAATGTGTATTTTGTTTCAGCAGAAACTCAATGTTGATTTCTTCTTCTTGTATTCTATTTTCCATGTCATTCACAGCTTCTTCTATGCCTGTCATCTGGATCTTCTGTTGTTGCAGGTCCATATGTAACAAGTCTATTTGTTTTGTAGTTTTTCTATGAAAGTGTCTATTTTAGTATCCATTTTATCCATCTTAGCAGTAAGTTGCTGGACTATAATTATCAGAGACTGAAGTTCTTTCTTGATGCTGGAGTCTTGAGAATTTGTCTTACTGGAACTCATTTCAGACTGATAAACTGACAGGAAAATTTCCAAAGTAATTTCTGACAGGAATATTATTAAGATTTCCTTTCTTTTTTAGATATAGTTCAAGAACTATATAAAACAAACATATTTAGAAAGAAAATTACTTCAAAAATTTATTTTTTAAGTAATTAATCCCTGTCAATGTAATGAAATTGGTGGAGCTGAAGAAATCTGCTGCTATCCTGTGTTCATCCTTGGCCATGCCCCTCCGCATAGCAAAAGTTCTGATGAATTTTTCTCTTCATCATTGGATGAGGGGACAGTGGTAGTTGCAGAAACTAATGGTTCCAGACAGACCTTTTCTAAGTTTTTTCAGGAGGTAGACTACAATCCTTTTATGGATGTTTACTCACCGGGACATATTAAAAGGCCTGTACAATCTCGCTATATGTCTTTTGACTTTAAAGCCTGCTTTTTGAGATAGAAAAGAAAGTACTTAAGCTAAAAATTTTGATACTTGAAAATTATTATTTAAATAAATGTGTTGAACTGAAAGTGGTGCCGTTAGGGTTAAGAGTATACATGTTTTCCAACGGCATCACCGTTAAAGACAAAATTTACAACAACATCATCAAAGACTTGTATAATACAGCTGGTCTTGAGGTGCTCAAAGCCTTAGTTAACTGGAATTCAGAGAAAATTGGGCTTCTCAAAGAACAAATTAAGGGTATGGATGCTACATTTTTCAGGCCTTTCAACATTTATATCATAATTTGAAAAAATAATAAGGGGCTTAAAAAGCTACCAGCTGGGCCAAGCTTTTTTAATTAAAAAGAAAAAGAAGAAGTTTATTCATATTAATTCCAGCAATTTTCAACACAAAAATCATAGGAACAAAATGTTTAGATAAGCTTGATTCTTTTTATTATTCAAAGACTGGCGATATTGCTAACAGCGAGTCTGGAAAACAGCAAAGAGACATTCTTTCCAGTCAATCTAGTGAAATAAGTGAAGCAAGTGAACTGTCTTCTTCTTCTTCTTCTTCCCCTAATTTTTTCTGTCAGTAACAGAAATGAACACTTTACCTACAAACCAAGACACACTGACAGTAGCAACAAAGAAAAAATGGAAGAACAAAGGATGCTAGAAAGAGACTGTAATGTGTTTAAGTGTGCGTGTGTGTGTGTGTGTGTGTGTGTGTGTGTGTGTGTGTGTGTGTGTGTGTGTGTGTGTGTGTGTGTGTGTGTGTGTGTGTGTGTTTCAGCTTTTCCCGGTTAGGGGTTGCCACAGCGGAACTCCGGTCCGCTAATGATTGGCAGTAGATTTTTACGTGCCAATTTGCCAGCTGTAATGTGTTTAAGTAAAAGAGTTTTTTTCTGAAGCAGAGTTGAAAGTATTGTCAAAGGGTTTTCCTTTTTACCAGCCAACAAGGCTCCCTTGATTGATACTGTAATAGATTTTAACTTATACACTAGAAAGTTACATTTGAAATGCATTTTGAATGATGTAGACATTCATGAGTTTAGCTTTAAAAGAAATAGTACATACAATCCAGCAGTAGTGCTCACTTTGTATGTTTTTTCTTCCACAATGGAAGCTGATTTATGCCATTTATTAAAAAATACAGAAAAGCAGTCCAAACAACAGTACTGCAATTTAAACAGAGAATAAATTTCAGCACTCAGGCAGTTAGGTAATTATAATGGTATCAGATTCATGAAGGCGCATTAAGGGAAGGTATTGTCATTATGGACAGTGATTAATACAATGAAGCTATATATAGCTTATTAAGTGACACCTCTAATTATCAAAAAGCGTCCAAAGATTTTGTAAGACATAGTTATAAAAATATAAATCTTTGTTTATTAGATTTATTACATCAGGGATACATTGGCCTCGATCTTTTTGAGTTTCTTATGGTAGAAGAACCACAGTTAGGGTCTGTTTTTGATATACACAAGGTTCAGAAGAATATTGAACAGCCTCCATTGAGGTCGATTATGTCAGCACCTTATAATAAAACTTATAAGATCTCTACATATTCAGACAAATTATTAAACTCCATAGTTCAGAAGAGCAAACACTATTTGAAAGATTCTTGGATTTTCTTAAACACATTAAAAAATTATAATTTTACAGGGGAAGAAAGTCTTATGTGTACTATGGACATTACCTCTTTATATACCTCTATAAATCAAGAGGAAGGTATGGATTTTGTTAGACTATACCTTAGTAAATATTGCCAAGGCTATAGACTGGACGCAAGCATTATTTGTCAACTGATTGAATTAGTGCTTAAGAACATTTTTTTCATGTTCAATGATAATATTTTCCAATAGAAAAGTGGTGTAGCAAAGGGGCTCAAGTATCTCCTACCTTTGCTAATTCAGTCCTTTACTGGTGGGAGGAAGAATATCTAGCCAAGATGTCATCATATAAGCATGTTAAGTACGACAAAAGATATATTGATGATTTATTTTTTATATGGGCTACTGATATTGATGCACTAGAGAAGTTTTTACAGGAAATTAATAACAGTATCCCTTGACTTAATTTTACTTTGGGAGAAAAGGGCAGCTCCGTACACTTTTTAGACATCAAAGTGGACATAAATGTTGTAGAAAAATCCTTTTTCAAGTAACATCTACAGAAAAAAACACATTTAATAACAACTATCTTCATTTTGACAGTTTTCATCCTGCCTATATGAGGTTTAACATATTTTGAGGACAGATTATTAGACTTAGTTGGTTAGTCAGCGTTGATAAGATATTATGGAGGAGACCACCAAAATTATAGAACATTTTGTGGCAAGAGGTTATCCCCTTCAGAAATTAAAGACCATTTCTAGTAAGGTGGGAAAACAAAGATATACTAAATCCCCCCCCATTATTAAAAATGGGTTTAGTACTAGCAAGGGAGAAATAGATAATGGTTTCAGGTGCTTTTTTCTAGTCCCTTTGGGTATTGAGGACACTAAAATCAAACAAATAATTAACAACAATTGGAAAATTTTAATAGGAAACCAAGAGCTTTGAGAAATTATTGGTGATAAGCCCAAGTTCATTTATAAAAAAAACAGAAACCTAAAAGGATTTTTGGAAAATGTATCAAATATTAGGAAGCCGAGTACTAGGGTTAAGTTAGGGCCATTTGCATGTAATAATTGTTCACAATGTAGGTATATTTTATCCATGAACAGTTTTTATTTTGAGCGCAATAATTTTTTATACATTGGAAGTGATAGGTATTCCTGTTGTACTAAAGGATTAGTTTATGCTGCTATTTGTTCTATGTGTAAATCTTTCTACATAGGGAAAACTATTTGAAAATTAAATAGTAAAATCAGAGAACATGTCCAGGCTATAAAAAAGGACATTAATAATGCATTAACCAGGCATTCTTGAATTGTACAGAATTTAAGAAATTTCAGTTCATGGTATTAGAAAAGGCGAACAATGCAAGATTTTTTTGACAAATTCAATGCATACCTTGAGTATTTAGAACTGAAATGGCAAATATTTTTAAGGGCTGATGTCACACCTGACATCAATGAGAAAATTTCTATTAAGTGCTTCTTAAACTTTAAAAATGTTTGCACATAAAGTATTTTATTTGACTTAGACACATTTTAGTAATGTATACTGCAGTGGTGGTGCTGCGGTAGTGTTGTCGCTTCACAGTAAGACATTGTTCTGTTCGATTCTCAGCTAGAGCATCTTCTGTGTGTAGACATGCGTGAATGGGCGTACCTTCGTTGAAGGTTGTGCGTCAGGGCCGGCAACTCGGGATGTAAAAATCTACTACCAATCATTAGCGGACCGGAGTTCCACTGTGGCGACCCCTAACCAGGAAAAGCCGAAAAACACAACAACAATGACATGATTTCTTATATTTAATGTTTTATGGTTAATTTTCTACAGTGTGTTTTTTCAAATGCAAGATTAATGTATGGAATATTTTTCTCTGTAAGGGTTCAGTTATCTAATTGAGGTTAACAAATGAATGATTGGTCAAAAAGAATGATTAGATAACTGGTGTGACTATAAATGTAAGATGTATGTGAAATGGAATTGTTTCTGAAGAAGTTCTTTATTAAACGAATGAAAGCACTTAAACTTACAGTGGTCTTGAGTTGATTTTTGGTTTTATACAGAGGGATATTTGTGTTTCTCATTTCTTCATTGTTGCGCAATGCTGGAAGAAATAATTTTAGAGATGTAAGGGTGTGATGTCTCAGGGGAGCTTGCCATCTGTAATAGACACTACATTGAACAGCTAATCCATTTTTTTACTACAGTCTGACAAATTTCATTAAAATTACATAGACATTATTGCACATGTGCCCAGTGTGTTTGCATAAATGTTAATTTTGCTTTAAGGACACGGTGATGTTATGCTTTGACAATGTTTGGTTTACAACAATTTTTGATTTATGGGGGGGAGTTGCTGAAAAGTTCTATGCCCGACCAAGAAGGGATTGATGTGGAGCCATGAAACTTACAAGTTATTCACATATTCTGTAACCCTGCAAAAAACGTCTGACGTCTGAACGTCTGGTCACTGAAATCCTCCTCCGCTGCTGCAATTATCTCTGAATCACTCGATAATTGCCACCCTTTGAAAGTCCTTTTAAGGTCTGGAAACAGGACATAGTCAGATGGAGCAAAATCTGGTCAGTAGGGTGAATGGTCTATGCACTCAAACCCCAGTTTCATCATAACATTCATCATTTTCCCAGCCTTGTGAACAGGTGCATTGTCTTGCAAAAAGGGAACTACTTTCAGCAGCTTCCTTCTCCTTTTTTCTTTCAGTGCCTCCTTTAATCGACACAGAAAGTTATATTTGGCCAATTGGAAGATAGTCAGTCAATACACCACCTTCCTGATTCCAAAATACTGTGACTATGACCTTTCCTTTTGACTTTTGGGTCTTGAACTTGTTAGGCCTTGCTGAACCTGAGTGTCGCCATTGCAAGGACTGTTGTTTTGTCTCAGGATCATATTGGTGTAACCATGTTTCACCAGCAGTAACTAGTTGCTCCAAAAAGTTGGGAACAGCTTGACAAAAGTCC
The DNA here is from genome assembly GCF_019279795.1 of Protopterus annectens. Taxonomy (NCBI): domain Eukaryota; kingdom Metazoa; phylum Chordata; order Ceratodontiformes; family Protopteridae; genus Protopterus; species Protopterus annectens. Next base: position 1,207,552,473 of record NC_056731.1, read on the forward strand.
TGCATAATCAACTTGGAAGTGTCCACTCAATATCTTTTTTCATCGGCATTCAAACATTTGGGAACCCACTTGGCTGACAGCTTCTGCATACCCAGCTGCTCATGGATTACAAACCCAACGCATTCCTTAGATATCTGTAGTATCTCAACAATTGTTTTAGCTGATATTCACTGATCTGCCAAAATCAGGTCATGGACATGATCAACAATTTCAGGACTTGACATAGTTTGAGGCCTTCCAGACTTTGCTGCATGTTCAGTCTCAAAATTTCCACGCTGAAAGTTTGCACACCACTTCTTCACAGTTGAGTAAGAAGGGCACTTGTCACTCAATGTTTGCATCATACAGTCATGGATTTCCTTTGGAGTTTTCTTCTGCAGGAATAGGAACCTCATGACAGCTCAGAGTTCCACATTTGGAAAATTCCACACTTTTCGTTTGCATGGTTCAGTCAATGATCTGAAACAATGTCAAAATGTAGCGTTAAGATTCTGCAAATTGGCACTTTACAAGATGAAATAACTCTCTTTTCGGCTACAGTGGCAAAATAATGCTCAGAATTTAGAAAGTTATTTGGACTAGAATTTTTCAGCACTCTCTCATACTGGTGCACTGATTTTGCCACTAATTGTGGACTTTCGTGAGATGATAAATGAATCAGTGCCTTTGTTGTTGCTGATGTTGCTATAGTGATCTACCATTCCATTCAAGTATTGGCTTACATTCTGCTGAAGATGGCTCATTTCCAGGGGTACTACCTGCTGTAGTGGATGGCTCACTGAGAGCAGAGGAATAATTAAATGTGTTAGATGATGAAGACTGCTCCTCTTGTGTGTATTTTTTCTTTGTGGAGGAACCACTGAAAGGAGAGGATTGAACAATGCCTTGGCTTCTGTGGTACTATAATCTTTTGGTGGCATTCTCGACTGTGATTCTTGCATATTATAATTTCAGTGTGTTGGCTACACTAGCATTTTGTCAAGGATTGTTGCTGCTTTTGTGCTGTTTTTTTTCCCTCACCGTGTATTGAGTAGTAGACGTCAATTCATTGCTAGTTTTAATCTGTTGTGAATAGTGATTATGCTGTTCTGGTTGAGTTCTTTTGCCATTAAAGTTTGGTGAATTTTGCACTCACCCACCTTTCGGTAGAAATTCTTATTGATCTCTGGGGAGTCATCCTTTTGTGTGGACGTTTTTGTGCTGTTCTAAGCCGTACTTTTGGCATTCATAGCAAAATCACCAGCTGTTTGAGATTCTTTCCTGTTATTGCTTCTCTTATTTTGTGTAGAGAGGTCATTGTCAAGTCAGTTCTTCAGTAATTTAATCTTGGTTTACTTCCATTATCCAGGTTTTCAGCTGCTCAAGGTGCACTATACTCTTTCTGTCCTAAAGTTATTTGGATGACATCATTTATTCATCTCCGGCATTTGCCCAGTTCATAACTGGGGATTTTTACCAGTGTCACAATTTTTAGCATTCTGGAATCTTGTAGTTCCTGCTACTAATAATAACCATGCTGCTCTATTTGCAAAAAATACAGTGTTTTGGAATCTGCAGCTATCATCTGCAAATGCATTCATATTTTGTAGTTTTAATAACTGTTTATTTTATATATTGTTTCATTTAGTGTAGTCCTTTGATAGTTTGCTCCTTTTAGCTTACTCTTAAAAGTAGTGTTTCTAGAATGCATTTTTCTGGTCACTTGAGTACATTTTAATATCAGAATTGTTACTTATTGTTTAAATATAGTGCAATAAAATATTTGATCAACTTTACTTTACTGGTAAGATCTTTCTTCACATGACCAGGTCATAGGATTTTATAAATTTTGAGATCTAATTTAGCCTTAAGGCCATTTTGTCTCTTCCCGTCACCCTCCAGTATGTTGCTGCCTGCTGGAAGTCTGGTATTGGCTGGAGACACAGGAAAGGTGTTCACCGGCATAAAATTGTGGTTTTCTGTGATGTTGAACATGGCATGATACTTGTTATAGTTAGCACGAGCTATACTGTAAAGCATGTTATAAACAGTTGTGATACAGTTAATCGATATGTACCTGCTAATCACTCTTTTCACCAGGTATGAACACTTCTCCTGCAACTCTAACTAATGAGCTGTGATTAAATGTTATTTAAGAACAAGTCCATTATCATATCTTACTTGTTTATGACACTGGTTATCCTCTTTCAACATACCACCCTTGAGCTGAAAGAGGATTCAGATGAAGCTATTAAGTCTGTTGAATATGTCATGGCAACAGAGCAAAGTATTGGTCTCCCCTTGTCTACCATAGTGTAAGCATGTTCCTTCAGGAGTTTATGGACTTCTTGTCTCTTCTATGTTGATGTTACCCAGATGGTTACTTTTGCATGGCTTTAATATCTGGGGCAAGAAGGAGTCAGAAACTGTAGTTAAAAAAAAATGTTTACTATGAAAGGGTACCAGTATGCTCCGGTAATTAACTCTGTTACTAATAATCAGGGACATATACTCTGGCTTTGTGTTGTAATCAGGGACTTGCTTGTGGAGCCTATAACATGGTCTGACCACTGAACTATTCACTTTTTGATGGATTCCTCCCTAGCTGTGCAGACAAATCAGAGTCTGATGGTGTATAGAAATCTGAGTTATGTTATATCTGTTTCATTGATTTACACATTACAATACCATTTGCAAACATTCAGTGCCATGGCTGTTGATATCAGGTATATAATAAAACCTTGCAACTTCTCTTGTTTTGATTGGCTCACGCAGTGTATATTCTGCCCATCTTTTACCATGTGAGGCATGGCACGATCATGAGTCACATGCAGAAAGAAGGGCATGACAAAGTCAGTATGGATATGGTACCCCTCTACCTTGCATGATAACAGACCTGCTAATAATTCCATCTATGAAGTTAACATTATCTAGAAGAGTTCTTTGAATGAATGCCAACTCACTGCACAGCACGTCATCTGTAAGCTTGTCTACATCAGGTTTCACAATAGCTCAGATGAGCTCAACTGGATTTTCAATGGTTCAGATACATTTTCTCCATCTTGCTCATGGTAAAGCTTTATTTTCATGATTAGAATGAATTTATAGATCTGTTTTGCAGAAATGCATTTAACCACACATGGGGTGCAAGCCTGTGCTAGTCTAAATTTTCTATTGTGAAATCATCATTAAAGGAGGCTTGGGCTCCTCTGTTTCTTATGAGGCTGACTTTGGTGATGTGGACATTGATAAACCGCTCTTAGTCATTCCATTTGTTGGTAATCTTCTTAAGAAGATTGTGTAATTGGACTCTTATCTGTGTGGTAATCTAATTTATAACTATTTCTGTCTGTTTGTAATCTAGGCATACTACAGAGGCTTCCCTTTTCAAAATATTTAATGATTTCCTTGTGACAAGAGATAATATTTGTTATCACACTGTGTCCCTTAAAGATGTCTCTTCAGTATTTTGAATGGTGAGTCATGAGATTCTGCTGGACAGGTGTAATCACTACTGCCATATCTCAGATGTTATATGGCAACAGTTTGGCACTACATTTCTGAGTGCACTCAGAGGGTTTTACCTGAAGTTACTACATCTTATTATTTCCTTCTATCATTCGAGCTGCTAGAGGGTTCAGTTCTGGGCCTTTTATTGTTCACTTCATATTTGTTGCCACCTGGAGAGCTCATATGAAGGAGAGGGTTAATCTGTCATTGTTAATACTGACAGCACTAAGGTATACCTCTCTTTTCTCAAGATTCAATGTCTGCCTTATACAGACTTATTTCAGAGCTTAAATTCATCCACAAGTGGATGGTCGATAATCTGGTAAACCTCACCACCTCTAAGATGCTTGTGCCACATAATTCTTCTGCTCTGGTTCTGTCTCTGGATATTATCAACAATGCTGACCAACTGGAATTCTTCTCTATGATGCAGAATTTTGGAGTAGTATTTGATGAGTGACTTGCCATTGTCATGTCTGCACGTTATCGAGACGGGAATATCTCGCTCACTAAGCCCATTATTCCTTTTGCAGATTTAGCCATGGTAAGGCATGCTTAGCTTTCCTCGGGCTAGGACTACTGTAAACCCAATAACTGGGGATGCCAGATTCAGAGCCTGACAATATGAAGCTGGTCTAGAATTCTGCTGCCCAACTACTTATAGGAGAATCTTAATAACACCACATTTTGCCAGGAAAGCATAATCTTTACTTGCTGCCAGCCCAGTCACACTTAGCGTATAAAATTCTTGTCCAAGTGTATGTTGTCCTATGCAGGTGGGCTCATTCCTACATTAAGGCACTTCTAAAATGGTGTAAGTTTGCCTGCACACCTTAACACTTGGGCTGCAGCATGTTCCAAGGATTTATTTCAATTGACTTAAAGTTTGTTGTTTCACTTTCTGGGGGGGGTGGGTGATTGAAGTTGGCCCCAACCACTGATGGTTTTAAAATATCTTTGAAAATGTATCTTCTTTATTTGGCTTTTGTGAATTAGTTACCTTGCTTATATATTTCTTGTTTCATTTTTATTTGTTTTAGAGTTGTTTTACCATGTTTTCATTTGCTTTTTCTATCTGCATAACTCCCGTATCCTCTTGCATTTATTGTTTCATCTGATTTTATTCACATGTATATGTAATTGTTTCAGTCAGCTGCACAACTTGTTAACAGGTATGTGATATGTCATTACCTATCAAAATAAATGTCTGTCAGCTTGTGCTATAGTAAATTTTACTTTAGCTGCCTAAAACACTGGATATGCAAAAGCCTTTTGGTCATGACTAGGCAACCATGGAGTTAGTATATTTAACTAAGGGGGTCAAAGCCCCATGTTAGGTTATGTGTGGGATGAAGGCCTCCATATGAACACTTCCTGAGTAGTTTTTTCTTCATAAGAAGTTATTTTCACACAACATTATGGCATATAAATAAACAGGGTTTATTGGTTTGCCAAAAGTGTAGGATGTCCTTGAATTTTATACTGTCCCTAAACATTCACTTGATAGTAGTTCAGCAAGTAGGAGAGAAAATGTCCTGATAGATGAGTTACAGCAATTGATGGGAATGGTCCACAAGTGTCACCAAATCTAAAGTCTTGTCATCCATGTGATCGGCATTTTCATTCCCAAGGAGAAACTGTAGCCACCATTTTTTTAGACAAGAGCAGTGAATACTCAGAAAGAGCTCTGGCAGTGAGGAGTGTAGTATGGATTTTCTAATTTTTCACTCATAGACCTGTCCATAGTCCATAGGTAGCTGCATTACTCTTTGTTCCACTTGTTCAACATACAGAGAGGTTCCATTCATTGTGCTTCAAAGACGTTACACAGCATCACTGATGGGTCTTTCACTCTGCCATTTGCAGTCTACATTTGGCAAGTGGGTTATTATTCTACTGAGATTTTTGTCTTTCTGCCAGCAAAAGTTGACAAAATGTTGCACAACTTAAGGAACTAATCATGTAAAGTAGATTTTTATGCTGGATTGTATGAAGATGAGTATATCCCTTACAAAAAAGTTTGACATAGCAGTAGTCCGAAATACCTGCACCAGAATGTGTATCACTATGTAATTAAGTTATTCTAATTAAGTTCAATACCATCATCATGCCAACCATGGGGACTTCATTAGCTTCCCATCGTAGCATACATTTCTTTCTGAAAAAAAGTTCCACGTTACACTAATGCAGAGGGTGAATGGTTCCAAAGCTGGATGCAGTTCTTTCATTGGACAGAGTGATAATGCCTCTATGTCAGCTGCATCTGTAGGTGCCTTTGAAATATTCACTTTTGGAAGCCAAGTTTTGTAATGGCAGTAATCAGTCTGGAGTGTCTCAGAGTTGCAGGCACTAGTTTGCATGGACGCTGGTACTGTATTCTATAAAAGCAGAATACATCTATCTGTAAATCCTTCATTCATGACAGAGAAAATGTCTGAAATCAATTTCTATCATAAACTTCACATACTTTCTTTTGGTGACTATCCACAGGGTATGGTGGAGTGATTACTCCACTTGATGGACCCTGAGATGCAACTCCAAGGATACATCAAAAGACTGACTGTCCTTTGCAAGTCTGTACAGCTATTTACATCTTATGCAGTAAACACATGGGGAAGGGTTCAGTCTTCAAGTGAACAATCTACTTTTGGCTAGTTGCTTGCATTGGTTTATCCTACACTAATGTCATTATATGTAAATACATTGTTTAAGTAGCAAAAGTGGATTATGCACACTTCACGAACAATGCAGTTTTAAATAGAACACTTAGATTTGTAAATCATTACTTTATAAGTCCTTGCTATAATGGCTGCTTCACATCGTAGAGCATTTTACAAAGGAATATACAATCATCTACAGAGAAAGGAAAGGCTTGATAGTGCCAGTAAGCAACTCCAGTGTTCCTTCCTTAGATCTGTGATGTCAAATTAACCATTCTTCTCAGCAGTTTAATTTCAGATGAGCAGCTAGCCTACCAACAGGAGTTAGAACCTCCATGTACCAAAACAACAGATACAAGCAAAAAAATAGAGTTAAACAATGTGACTTTTATGTAGATCATGTTTTGGCATCATTACTGACCAATGCCTTCTAAAAAAAAGAGATGCCAGTTCACATTTTAATTAAAGCCTTTACAGAGGTTCAAGGCTGTAGCTAGGATAGCTGGTACACTGGGTAATCCCCAGAGTGGGACCCCCTCGAGCTGAAGCTGAGGCCAAAAAAGAAAAAAAAAACCTCTTTGAGGATCAACAAAAGGTCCTTCTGTGCACTCAGAACAGGTGTATGAGTGGGTAGTTTACCCCTGTGTAAGCAGCCAAAACATCAGCCATGGCTTCTTAAATGAATGGCATTAAGGTACTTACACCAGAGTGCCAGTTCTGCGGAGATGCCAGTGATGCCCAGAGCAGCCAGTATCTTCACCCCACCCTCACTATGGTACAGCACAGCATCAGCACTCACCAGATAATGTGTTCACATCCAGTTGTTTACTTCTTTGTATTTCAGTTTCTGATAAGCAGATACCCTAACAATCAGGATGCCAGAACAGTTAGCTGTCATGAGCAGAAAGAGTAGGTTAGGAAGTTAATATGACATTATCTAAACCATCGTTATTTTGATACCTATGCTTGGAAATGTTTTCATTCTTGTTTTTTTCTCCCTGAGTAAAAATAAACACTCTTAGCAATGATGAATGTCACTGTCTGAACATATTATTCTGTCACAGTTCTTTTAAAATGGCTTAATATTTAAACTTTCCACACACTACCTTCCACTTTAAAATGACCAGATGTTTAAAAATATATTTAAACATAATATTTGGTCCAATGAGGCTTAAAATCAAATCTTTATTCCAAAATAATAAAACAAACTAGTGCTGTTGCAAATGCCTTCAACTGGTTCTCTTCTTAAATGCCCCCTTTCCAGTCACTTAACATGCAATCACTTTAATAATATTTTTAAGATTAAATGTAGCTATTCTCAGTCATTTTGCAATATTTGGTCATTATTAGCAAGGTATAAATTTGTCTGCAAAAGGCTTTAGCATTTAAATGGATTGCTAGCTAATCTCCAGTTGAAGGCATGATGTACATTATATTAGTAGTAAAACATGCATTTTTAGTACACTTTCTATCTGATAACTCAGTTTTAGGCTAAATAAAATTAGCATTAATTTGGAAGGATTTGATGCTTTATTTCATAAGGATTTGTTGGTTTAATAATGCTTTAAGGCAAGTGGATTGTAATAAGTACATTTGGATACAAAGCATATAGCTCATCTTTTACTCTTAGTGCAAGCAAAATGTGTGCTTAAGAGGAAGATATCCTCCCGTTTAATGAATCATAACTTTCTCTAAATACTGTCTGTAACACAGAATAAACATCTTTTCTTTACTATTAACAGCTAATACGGCCTTGCTGAAGTCACTGTGTGAGAATAGGCCCAAGGATCACCAATAGTGTTATGCATTTAGGACATCATCATACCTCTCAACTTCTTAGAGCAAGAAATTTGAACAAAGCCATAAGTAAAGGTGGGATGAAGGCACAAAAATAGGGACTTTTTTTTAAATATTACTCTTACAAACTTAGAAAGTTGATAGAATAACAGGTATTGCATTAGCATGAATTTTCTGAAGGATATTGTCTGGCACTCAAATGTCTGTCATTATTTTCTAACTTCAATCTTTAATGATTTGCCACTAATTTGCCAGAAAAACACAATTTTATGACATGTTAGACAAGCCACGTTGCTTTGCCAGGGATGGCTTGCACCTGGGCTTTCGAATACTGGCCAAGGCTCTTGCCACCCCCATAGTGCCTTTTTTAGGCAAGGCTCAAAAGACAAACCCACCTCCTTAGACAATACAAAGAATAAAAAACTAAGGGTAATACTACTCAACACCAGAAGTCTAAACCTAAAGATGCATGCACTCAAGGCACTCCTCAGTATGGAGCAAATCGATATCTGTGCAGTAACAGAAACCTGGTTCAAGGCTCCTGAGAGCACCCCAGCATTACCAGGATTCAAGTCATATCATACTTTTCGGCCACAAAACTCGGACAATAGCACCAAGGGAGGGGGTGTATTCATCTTCATCAAGGACGCCCACATCTCCAGATTAGTGGCATTGCATGAAACATCGGAAACAATTCATGTGCAACTAACAGTGGGCAAAACTGCCTTCAAAGTCATTGCCTGCTATAGATCACCCTCTCTGTCTCAAGACCCACATGCAGCCTTCCTGAGAACACTAGAGAATATGAAGATCCTACCAAACACCATAATATTGGGGGACTTCAACTACCCAAACATCGGCTGGGTAAACTACTCGAGTCCTAACTCATTTGCCCAACAGTTTCTAGAATTCAGCAACTCAAATGCTATGGAACAACTAGTCACTCTTCCTACAAGAGGGGAAAATACATTAGACCTAGTCATTGCAAACATAGGGGATCAATGTTCCACACTGGAGGTAAATCCCTTGTTGGTGAGATCGGACCACAAACTGATCACAATGGACATCCACATCCCAGCCCCACCCCCAGCCAAGCAAACCACAGTGAAAAACCTCTCAAAAACAAACTACACTCTCTTCAAGACAGAAGTAGGAAGCTTCAAAGCCCCTAAGAAATTGGAAAATGTTACTCAAACCGCAGAATCCTATACGAAAGCACTCTATATGCACCTACAAGAATGCATGGATTGTGCCATCCCAAGTAAAACCAAGGCTCACTCCTCCAAAAATAGGAGACCAGTCTGGTGGACCCCAGCCATAAACAAGCTATACAACAAAAGGAGGAGACTACTACATGACAGGGCCAAAACCCTAAAAGGGAAGGCATCCCTGATCAGTATTAGCAAGAAACTTCGCTCCACCATAAAAGCCTCAAAGGCAAACTTCGAAAGAAAAATTGCCAAAGACTCCAAAGATAATCACAAGGCATTCTTCAGTTATGTCAGGAACCTGGGAGGAAACACCCAGATCTGCTCAGAGCTAGTACAAAACGGCACAAAATACACTGAACCGACTGACATGGCCAACATTCTGGCTGACAGGTTCAGTGCAAGTTTTTCCCCCCACTTCCCCCCCAAAAGGGCCTGTGTCTATCTCAGATGAATGTAGTCCCCCAGATATCTCAGACACACAGGTAAAAGCAGCCCTCTCCAAAGCTAAAAACACAGCGTCTATGGGACCAGGCGGAATACCGGGCTGTGTCCTGCACTAGCTCCAGGAAGAACTAAACCCCCACTTAAATTCACTATTCCAACTCAGCCTTAAAACAGGTTATGTACACAAGGAATGGCATACAGCAACAGTGATCCCTCTCCACAAGGGTGGCCCCACAACAGATCCTGGGAACTATCACTCCATAAGTCTGACTAGCCTAATTTGCAAGGCTATGGAGTGTATCATTATGGATTTCATAAACAAAGACATTGGGAACCTCCAGACACTGGACCCTACCCAGTTCGGTTTTGTTAAAGGCAGATCCTGCCTCCTAAACCTAGTTGACTTTTTTGAAACAGTCACCAAAGCCATAGATAAGGGTAAGGCAGTCCACACTGCCTATCTGGCCCTCGCTAAGGCCTTCGACACAATACCTCACTCTGGAATCATAAACAAACTAACCAGCTTAAACATCAACCCATATGTCACAAGATGGGTTACGAACTGGCTTACGGATAGAATGAACGTGGTCAGGGCTGGAAGTGCCATGTCCAACTCTAAACCTATTACAAGTGGAGTCCCACAGGGCTCAGTCCTGGGGCCCCTCTTGTTCGGTATATACTTCTCTGAAGTACAGGCCAGCACAAAAGGACTGTGGCTTACCAAGTTTGCTGATGATTGCAAACTAGGAGCCATAATAGACTCCCCGGCCGAAACAAGCATTCTCCAAAAGGGTCTTACGGAGACAGATGCCTGGTGTCAGAGCCATGGCCTCAAGCTTAATGCCAAAAAATGCATAGTCATCCCCTTTGGGAAAAACAAGGTGCCCACTAATTACCACATAGGAGGTAACCCACTAAGTACAGAAGAAGTAATTAGGGATCTGGGGACCCAGGTTGATAGTATCCTCTCCTTTGACAATCACATTGCCAAAATAGTCAGAAAATCCTTCTATATTGCCCATCTTATAACTAAAGGCTTCTCGTCTAGATCTAGAGAGGTCATTGTGCCCCTATACTCATCACTCATCAGACCCATAATTGAGTACAATGCCCCATTTGGGATGTACCTTACCTGGCACCTGCAGCAGCTGGAGAGACTTCAAAAGTTCCTCACCAACAGGACCATGGGCTTCAAACAGTTGCCCTATGCAACTAGGCTAAAGAAACTACAGGTCTACTCAGTTGCTTACCGCCTGCTCAGAGGCGACCTCTGCCTGACTTACAAGGCCATGTCCAACCCAGAATTAATGGGCATGCTCCACCTTAAAAAAACAAATCCATTAGAGCCACACGCTCCTCAGACTTAAACCTCAGCACAGCAATAAACAGGACATGCTGGAGGGATAGAGTCATATCCCAAAGGCTTCCCACACTCTGGAATAAAATCCCAGTTCACATAAGACAAAGCCCCTCGCTGGCCCTCTTCAAGAGAAATCTTGATGAGTGGATGGGTAACCATAAGTTTGCATCTGGGATCACTCCAGTGGCACTACTGGACAGAGGCTCTAGAAGTTAAATTATAAGGGTGGAGAGAGCCAAACACATTTTAGGCTAGGCTTATAAATGCCCTAGGGCAGATAGCCTAGTATAAACCTATGAACCTATGAAAAACAGATCAAAAATATGAGGCAACAATCTGGACATTCTGTGAAAATCTGTACAGTTGAGAGGTATGGCTCCATTTATGAAGCAGATCATGGCTCTGGCAGATTAATTTATCTCCACTGCATTTAACTCAAATAGCTGATCTCTTGTTAATTTTATGCATTGCAAGAGATAATTAATCAAATATTTTTTAATGAAATTACTGAAAAAATGCTATGTTAATTTACCTTATAAGTATTAAAGTGTACTAATTTGGACTTAAGTAGGAGTGTGGTGATATTTTCCTCAGATTTAGATGTGATCTGCATAGCAGAATGACATCAGCAACCCAGGGACAAATCACAGACTGCAGGACAGCAAAAGTATGCAAACAGATACAATAAGTGATGCAATTTTGTGGGTGTATAAAAATAGAAAGTGTAGCAGTGAGGAGAAGCAAGATTTGTAATGCTTAGTATGTCTGCTTGTATGTGATCATTGGTTGGGTCCATGGAAATGTGATATGCTTTGAAACAGAAGGACATTTGTCAATGAGAGACAAATGTAAGTGATATTGTAATTTAACTATCTGCCCCTTTCTTACCAGGACAGCTAGGACAGAATGAGGGCAAGGCATTCTATTACACCAATTAGAATACACCTAAACCTTAACAATCACTATAACTTATGTAGATTTATCATTCTTGCCCTAAAACAGGAGCATCACTACAAGATAAGTGAAAGAGCTAACTGACTGCCAGTAAACCTTCCTTTCAAATCATAACCTTACTTCTAAACCAAAGGGTCAAAAGGCCACAAGACAAACCATTTAGTAAAAGCTACAAGAAAGACTCAGCCAGACTAGAGTATTGACTTGTAATATCTTCAGCCGCCTCTAATAAAGGTCCATGAATTACATGTAAATGGACCCTTAAGGTCATAGTATTGCAGCTACATAACAGATAAATGTCCACGACTTTTTACTTTTTTAAGTCTTTATTAAGTATTCAGGTCATTAAAGACAACCTCCACAAACTGTATACAAGCAATGCTTTCCACTTTTTTCATGCTCATCACCACAGCTTAAATGGATTATTTAGCCATATATTTGAAACACAGAGCTTAAAAACAAACCTGACATGAAGAAGCATTAGGGATGTTGCAAACTATCCCAAATAACAAACAAACCAAATTGTAAAAAAGACCACACAGACAAACCATTTAATAAAAACTACTATAAAGATCCAACTAAGCTAGAGTCTTCACTGTTTAATACCTTAAATCTCCTATAGTGGTGGATCATGGAAAACTTGCACATGAACCCTTAAGGACATACCAGTGTTTCAGCACCATGACTTCTGAATGTTCATAACTTTTTATTTTATTAAATCTTTACAGGTGCATTCAGGCTATTAAAGCCAAACTCCACTAGATGAAGACATGCCATGCTTTGCCATTTTTCTGAGCTCATCATTATAAAATAACTTTGAAAACACAGAGTTTAAAAACAAGCTTTGTGTCAGTAAACTGTAAGGTGCTTGCAAAATATCCCAAACAATATTCAAACTATAGAGTAACAAGGTAACAGAGTCAGAACATTTAGTAATGACTACAAGAAAGATCCAGCAAAGCTAAAGTATTTACTGTTTAATATCTTACATTTTCTGTAGTGGAGGCCGTTAAGATAATTTCAAATTAACTCTTACACACCTTCCAGTGTTTCAGGTACATGATTTCTGAATGCCCATAAAATTTTACTTATTTAAGCATTTACTAGTGCATTTTGGCCATTTAATTCCAAAACAATAAATCAATTCCACCTTAGCAGCTAAACTAATAAAACAATAAACCTTCTGCAGTCCCAGTAAACCATAACAGCACTTGACCTACACTACAACTTCCTAAAATTAAACTCCACTGCACTGACCACAGCTTCACCTTACTTGCTCCTGAAGTGTGGGATTATTTACTGCTCCCAACTAAAAACCCATATACAGATGCTCAAGAATACAGCATAACATAGACTTCTCACATATCTATCATCTTAATTGTCTGTGCAGGTTATGTGTAAGAGACTGCAAATAAAATATTGCTCCTTAGCAAGTAGCACAAACCTCTGTAGAAGGGGCAGGGTATAATATAGGAAGAGAAGGGCATTTAAAAGTTACAGGAATTGCTAAATGTTCAGCTATTCTGTATTTATCTGTCCAATATATACAGGGTCTATATTAGATTAACAAAGTTTCAGAACTTCAAATACAATATGGTCGACACCATATGATCAAAGTTCTGAAACTACGAAAATCTAAAAAAAAAAACCCCAAAAAAACAAAAGTAAGTGCTTTAAGCAGGGGGACTGCACCCACATGCACCCCACACCCCTGGCTACTTAAATATACCAACTCCGAGATCGCGCTACAGTGTAGAAAAGGGAAATCTTCCCTTTCCACGCCCATTCTGCATTAAAGTGCGATCTCGGAGTTGGTATATTTAAGTAGCGGGGGTGTGGGCGGTCCAAAGGGGCTTGCCCCAGTGCTAAAACACTTTTAGTTTACTTTCCTTTTTTTTTTTAGATTTTCGAAGTTTCAGAACTTCGATCATATGATGTTGACCTTATGGTATTCAAAGTTCTGAAACTTCATTAATCTAATATAGACCCTATATCTACTATACACACACACATATATATATATATATATATATATATATATATATATATATATATATATATATATACATATATATAGGTCGCTGTCACACATCGAATTGTGTTACCGACAATACACTTTAGCGAAAGCGCATATTGTCGACTATGCACTTTCACTAAAGAAATCAACATAAAAAAACGTAAAGAAAAAATAACATTAAACAGTGTTATGCATGGAGTCAAGCCCCCCTTCACCCCCCTACTTTATTATTCTCACTCCAAGATCGCACTACAGTGGGGAAAATGGAATATTCCCTTATCCCCATTGTACCACGATGTCAGCGATAGCTTCATTCATTGTAAATCAACACTATATGTTGATTTACAACTAACGGTGCATGCAAACTGCATGTTTTCTTTAATTTCCTACTCCCCATTTAGCGAAAATACATTTTTGATAAAATGCACTTTCGCTAAATTGTGTCCACCAAAACAGTTTCGATAAACCATTTTTTGACATTGTGACAGTGACCCATATAGCTATATATATATATATATATATATATATATATATATATATATATATATATATATATATATATATATATATATATATATATATATACATATATATGGGTCTACTTTGTTTCACTGAAAAAAAGAAGTTATGTACTTACCATAACATTCCATGTTTGTAGTCCATCTCACCTATATTCTTGCTGGATGGGTTCGGAGCCGATATTCGTCTCCGACTCGGCCGATACTAAAGCTTGAGAGCTTTTAATACTAAAACTTGAAAGCTTTTACTGGCTCGAGGCTAGCCCCTATCCCATGGTGCCTCATGGCAATTCCACAGATCTAGTTTGCAAGAAAGCAATAAATACCTATCAGGTAAGAATAAAAAGGAGCTGTATAAATACAGCAAAGGATTAGAAACATAATCCATTCCAGGTGGACAATAAAAAGAACAATGTCAGGCAGCACCAAAAAGGTCCACCAGATCCCCCAGAAACTGGAACGGGGTTGGAGGGAGGGACGCAAGAATATAGGCGAGATGGACTACAAACATGGAACGTTATGGTAAGTACATAACTTCTTTATGTTATATAGTCCTATCTTGCCATAATTTTTGCTGGATGGGACAGCGTTCCTAGCACCTTTATCCCGGGTGGCTCAAGTGAAGAGAATCTTCAGCACAGTGGATCCAAAGGATGACCTACCAGGAGGCCAAATCCAATTTGTAATGAGTGACAGACATATGTGGTCTTGCCCAAGTAGCTGCTGCACAAATATTATCAATTGGGAGCCTAGATCTAAATTCACATGAAGTAGCTACAGCCCTAGTAGAGTGACCTTTTAACTTTGACAGGTAATTGTCTACCAGCTTGTTGATAAGCAAAGGATATGCAATCCGAAAGTCATTTTGAAAGAGTAATTTTAGAAACAGTCAAGCCTTTCCTTTTGTCAAAAAAGGAAACAAAAAGTTGATCAGATTTCCTGAATTCTTTAGTCCTGTGTATATAAAACCTGAGTATTCTGTGGACATCTAGCTGGTGTAGTCTATACTCTGATTTATTAGAGAGGTTTGGAAAAATCACAGGTAGCTCAATGGTGGTATTCAGACTGTGCTCTGAGCATACTTTAGGAAGAAAGGAAGGGTTTGTCCTGAGAGAGACTCTATCCTTGTGAAAGATAATGTAAGGAGGTTGAATGGTTAGAGTTGTAGTTCTGAAACTCTCATAGCAGATGTTATGGCTACCAAGAATAAGGTAATCCATGATAACAATTTTAAGTCTGATGATGAGGATGGCTCAAAGAGTGCAGACATCAAAGATGAGAGTACTAAGTTTAAGTACCAGTGTTCTAATGCTTGTTTTATTGGGGGCCTGAGAAGAACTCCTTTTAAGAAAGTTTTACACAAGGAGCACTGCATGATTGGATTTCCCATGAAACCAAAATGGAAATTGGAAATGGCAACTAATTGAACTCTAACTGTAGCAGCTGCCACTCCTTCATGAAAATTGTTGTTAGGAATGATAAAATGGATACTAAAGGAGCCGTATATGGATCTAAGCCCCGATTTTTTGCCCAAAGGGAAAACCTTTTCCATTTGCTAGAATATAGTATCTGAGTGGAAGGTTTATGGGATGAAATTAGGATGTGTTTGACCACAGGGGATAAAGGAATACACCTGGCTATTCTTGGAACTGGAGCAGCCATGCTGTCAATTTGAGGGTGTGGATGGAGGGATGGAACTGTTCCGACTGATGAATCAGGAGATCTGGAGATGGATCCAGAATCCATGGTTCCTCCAAGAGGTAGGGCCACAGGAAAGGAAACCAAACTTGTCAAGGCCAGTAAGGAGCAATGAGGATCAAGGAACTTCTCAACTGTCTTGCTTTCTGTATTACTTTGGGGATGAGTGGAAAGGGAGGAAAGGCATAGAGAAGTCCTGGGGGCCAATCGTGAACTACAGCATCCCTGGGTGACATCCCCGGATGGGGAATGAGGGCAAAGTAGCTGCTTCATTTGGTGTTCAGGTGAGTGGCAAAAAGATTGCAGCAAGGCTGGCCCCATCTGTGAAAGATCTCTTTTGCAACCATTTGATTCAGGGACCACTCATGAGGCATCATAATTGCTCAGCTGAGTTTGTCTGCTATTACGTTGGATTTCCCTGGGATATGCATTGTTATCAGGAAGCATTGAGTATCCATCACCCATTTCCAGACTCTTAAGGCCTCTCGGCAAAGCGGGTAAGATTTGATTCCCCCTTGCTTGTTCATGTACCATATGACAGACATGTTGTCTGACTGAATCGTAATTGTCCCAGTGGGAAGGGAGTTGTGAAGTGCTTGCAATGCATACAGCACTGCTCTCATCTCCAGAACATTGATGTGCAAGTGGTTCTCATGGTTCTGCCAAGTACCTTGGACTGTCTTTCCCAGATAATGCCCCCCACCCTATCTGGGAAACGTCCTTGGTCAAAACTGCTTTCTCTTGGGGAGGAACAAGTGGACGACCTAGGACAAGTTGTTTTGTGTGTAACCATCATGTCAAATCCTTTTTGCATACATTTGTTATTAATATCTGGTTAGACAATGGAAGGTCTTGCATTGACCAATGTGCAAATAGCAGCCATTGGAGAATCCTCATGTGTAGGCGAGCAAGAGGAACTAATAGGATGGCGGAAGCCATAGTCCCTAGGACATGAAGGACTACTCTGGCCTGGACTCTTTGTTTGTTTAGTAAGGATCTGACCTGATTGCGTAGACATTCCACTCTTTCCTCTGTAAGCCTTACTGACATGGTGGTTGTGTCTATTTCTGAGCCTAAATATACAATGTGCTATGAGGGAGATAAGACTGACTTTTGCAAGTTGACATTGATGCCTAGACTGGTGCACAAGGATAGAGTCTCGTCCCTGGTCCTTATTATGCTTAGTGGTAGCAGTGAGGAGCCAGTCGTCTAGGTAAAGAAACACCAGGAATCCTTGACGCCTCAGGTGAGCCGTTACCAATGCCATGCATTTTATAAACACTCTGGGGGCTGTAGTGAGGCCAAAGGGCAGTGTTCTTAACCTAAAATGACTGGTTCCCAGCCGGAAGTGTAAATGTCTCCTGGAGCGCCTGTCCATTTTGATGTGGTAGTATGCATCCTGGAGATCGATTAAGCACATCCAGTTGTCTTTCCCGATAAAGGGAAATATTGACTGCAGAGTGACCATTCAGAACTTCAATTTTCTTACACACTTGTTGAGCCTGCTGAGATCTAGAATTGATCTCCAGTCCCCTGTTTTTTTTGAAACTTGAGAGTAAGTTCCAGATCCTACTTGCTCTGCGGAGACTTCTTGGATGACTCTTTTTTGCAGCAATGAGATGACCTCTGATGTTGCACGGTCTAGTTGGATGGGTGGTATGTCTGGTAGAAACTGGTTTGTTGGGGGTTCGGAAATGAAGGGAATCAGATATCCTCTGGATATTATTGTGTGTACCCAACTATCTTGAGTGATAATTAGACAGGTGCTTGGGTACAGCGATATACGACCCCTGACTGCCTCCAGAGACGGACAGTTGAGCAACCCTTCAGGGTCAATGGAAGGGATGATCAGAGAAAGCATCTCTGTCTCCCTG